>NC_047527.1:17214714-17521637 GCF_012275295.1 Melopsittacus undulatus
ATGTTCTGCATGCTGAGCCAGACAGCCAATAGGAATAGGAAACCAAAGGCAGGAGTTTGCGTGGCATAAGTTCACCTAAATATATTACATGTGTGGAAGCATAGCCCAAACACCATCCTGTTGCAAATCCTAACTCTTTACTTATTGAATGAACCTGGCAAAAATGTTTCTCTAATCTCACTCTCTTGAGTGAAGTCAATATGTGTGATTATATATGCTGCTACAGATGTGAAAAGATTTTCAAAAAGCCAAGGATCTCAAAACACTAGATTACTTTAAAACACACAGGTTTTTCAGAATAGCTGGCTCTATGATAGAAAGAATTTCTTAAAGCAGAGAATGTGTCTCAGGAATATCTAGAAAATTTCCTATCAGCATACTAGGTAGTCAAGTGTTGTATTTTAAACCCAGCCAGCAACTAAGTACCATTGCAGCTGCTTGTTCACCGCACTTTGCTCCTCTCCAGGCGGAATGAGGAGGAGAATTGAAAGGATGTAAAACCTGCAGGTTGAGATAAGAACAATTTAATAATTAAAGTACAATATACTACTACTACTAATAAGGGAAATAACAAGGGGATAGAATATAAAACTGAAATGGGAAAAGGAAGAGAAAAAAAAACTAAAAACCACAAGTGATGTCGACCACATGCTGACCGACACCCAGCCTTGCCTAGGCAGTGAATGATCCATTCTGGGTAACTTGGTCCAGTTCATATACCAAACATGATGTGCTGTGATACGGAATATTCCTTTGGCTAGTTTGGGTGTGGTGTCCTGTCTCCGCTTCCTCCTGGCTTCTTGTGCCCCTCCTCACTGGCAGAGCATGAAAGACTGAAAAGTCCTTGGTCAGGGTAAGTGCTACTTAGCAACAACTAAAACATTGGTGTGTTAACAGCATTATTCTCAGACTAAAACTAAAACACAGCACTGCACCAGCTACTAAGAAGAAAATTAATTGTATTCCAGCAAAAAACAGGATATCAAGAATCAAGACCAGAGCCTTATATGACTTTTATTTCTTACTGTAGCTGGAACTAGAAAGCTTTAATATCTAATCTTCTAATGGTTGGAACATTAGAAAGATTCCCATCCCCTTTGCCTTTCTCCCTACTCTATTTTCACCAGCTTCTCCAAGTAGCTGAAGAAAAGGATCTGCAACATATAGAGAGCATGTTTCCTTATCTACTATGTGCACTTTGTAGTAGATTTTAGCAATCCAAAAGCAGCACAGTGGTATCAGTTAAAAGTGCAAAGACTGCAGTGAGAATGAGCAAAATAGGCCATTGAGAGATGTATAAAAACATTATAACTGAAAGAGCTGGAGCTAAGTTTTTCTTTTAATTTTCTTTTGCTCTCTAGGCAGCTATCTGTGTTCAACTGGACCTAGGGACAAACTTACCAAAGAGAATTTCATCAGGAAAAGTACAGCGTCACTTCCCAGCAATCCTTGGTTAGAAGGCTTAGGAGAAAAATATTGGTATCTACCAAAATTCTTAATCAGTGAGCATACATTGTGTTTCAAAAAAATGCAGAACTAGCAAAAGCAACATATCAGAGAGGTTGACTAGCAAGTACACAGAAGTAAAATAATTTGGAAATGGGAAGAAATTGTTTACAAAGATACACGTGTATAAATATAAAAGTTAATGAAGTTTTTTGACAAAGGGAAATAGTTTAAATAGGTAAACAACTCAGTTTCAATTCAGTTGTTCACAACACTATTGTAACATTTGGTTTTTGCTGGATAAAAGCATGAAGGAGAAAGCATGCACTTAAACCAGAGAGAAGCATATTTTTTGTTTTGTTATGTAACTTCCATTATTATTAGAAGACAGTGGCTGTTTAAAAAAAAAATATCCTTATCACATATATTTTCCTAACAGCTGCTAAAAATCCAAATTTTTAATTGTTGCTCTTATTTCAGTGAGATGCCTAGGCTGTAAATAACCAGATTTAAAAAGCTACTGTTTTGAACCTGTTTCTTAGAGACAAGAAGAAATGTAACTTGCAAATAGATTTCTACGGAAAATGAAACCATTTTCTACAAAAAAAAATATTCTACAAAAATGAAATTTAGGAAAAGTTTGGAGATATTCACATCGTCCTCTTCATTTGCAAAAGAACATAGCAGTTAGCAGAAGACAGAATTTCTACCCTGTGGAAAATCGCAGGCAAAACTTAGGTCAGGTGTCTATGAATGAAGAAACCAAAGTGTTTAGAAGCTAATTTTGGTTTACTCTTCTAGCTGTAAAGGATAGAGTAAAAGATAACATGAACCTGATATAAACAAGCATGCAGATAAACAGAGTTTATGCAGTGACATCCAACATTATTTTGCTGCAAACAGAACACAAGCACAAAGAAGTCCAAATGTTGCACAAATCCCTTTCTGCCTTCTAAATGTTGGGAATGTTCACATAAGCAGCTAACACATTTTATTTAAGTGAATTCCCTATCATTTCTTCAGTCAATGAGAGTTTCCCTCCATTGACATACATCATTAAGTTTTAAGGGTTATAACTTCTTCCATTTGATCAGGGTCAGGCCAGTCAATACTTTCTTTTTAAATGGACTGATGTAAAGGTGCAAATAGCATTCCAGTGTAGCTTTTATTTCTGATTTCAGCTAAAAAAATTGTTACTGAAAGACTTTGTTGGGTAGGGGTTTTTTTGTTTTTTTGGGTTTTTTTTTTTGTATATGGGCAAGGTTAGAGGTGTTTATTGGATTCTGAGAATGGAGTTTTCCCATTTTCATTTTCAAGGAACAGCTGAAAAATTTTATGCAAAGAAGTAGACAAGCATGACCTTCTCTCTAAAAACAGCCATTAGTCTGTGTTCAAAAGAAACACATGGATAAATATCTTTGCTGCCCATTATTTTCTAGCAGTTTGTGAAACTATGAGGAAAAAGAACCAGGCAAGGAGGAAACAGGACAAAAGTTTCTGAAGAGACATTAGAGGTTAGATGCTCTGAAATGAGTTCACAGTAGTTCCTCACATGTTTTCAGTATTTTAGAATAAACTGTATTGCATGAAAAAAAAAAATCAGTTCTATCAATATTTTTTCCTTTCACAAATTTCTGATTTTTTAGCAAATTAATGATAGCATTGCTATTTTTAATTGCAGGTGCAGAGTGGGTAGTATAGTACCTAACCCTCTTTAATTCTAAAAGCATCACTGAAGACTGAAAATAGGAAGTGGAGTATAAATACCTTCTTGGTAAATGATAATAAAAGAATATTTATAACTGATGTTTTGCAGTAACATTACTATGAATACTTAAAACAAACAATGCTGTTCAAGAATTACTCTGAAAAATAATCTAGTGTCTCTTCAGAAATAGAATTTCAGAAACATTAGTTTTACCCATCTGTATTTTGTTTCTAATTTCCTGAGTTCTTTATGTGTAAGAGACAGAGACTATTAATACTGAGCAATTTAACACACATCTGTTTATAAGATATTCTGAAAGAAATAAATATGAAACAGCTTTGCAGATGATTCAGTAAAAACTCACATTTTATATCTATCAAACAATCTGTGAAATCTGGAAATATCAGTGAAAAATGGAAACCAGACCTGCAGCTAAACTGCAAGTCTTTTAACAGATGAATGAAAAACCACTTTCAGAGAAGTGGTGAAGCCTAAAGCTAAATCATAGTCTAAGTGGGTAAATGTGACTTAATTATATGAGTTAAGCAGAGCCCAGTGCTGGAACAGTACAGTATAGTCTCTCATGTAAAAAATAATTTAATAAGTAGTTGACCAATAACTAGCAGGGAAATCTCACCAGATAACTGCTTAACATCAAGCCCTTGTCTCTTTTTGACCAGAGTTATGAGACTGAGGAAGACTTTTTTTTCTAATTTTAAGCAGCAGGAATACTTTGTGTATAAAGAAACATGACTGGGAGTGGAGGTAAGAAATGTATATACCTGTTAATTGTTCTGTGCATTAACATGGCTTCCCTTCCTGTTCTTGCAGGTTCTTCCTCTGTTATGATTAGAGGGATTCTTGTATCAATATTTGTGTAGTTCAATCATGAGCAGAACTTCAAATCTCTTGACGTGATTTAGTAAAACTAAAAAAAAAAATAAAAAAAATATTACTGATACAAGTAGTTCACTGTTTTGTGACACTGGCCTAGACTACCCTGTCATATCCCTCATGTCAGTATGCCTTTATTGTCAGAGAAGATAAGGTGATGAATTTAAGTAATCCTTCAAATTTTGCTTAAGGATGGATAATTATATTATTTTCCTTCTCTTTGTGGCAAAATAGTTGAGGAGCTGATACCAACATCCTGAACTGATGAAGCAATACAAATTCTTTCCAGATAAGCACATTTTCCTAAGAATTAGTCTATGTCAGCCTTAAATATTCAGAGTTCATTTCAACACTCTAAATCCAGTAATTGGGTCAATTATAAGGAAAGAGAAGGAAAAAGTAATTTCATTTCCATCAGAATTATTCACCAGTTCCCTGTTATCTAGAGGTACAGTGCTGTCGCAAGGTAAAAGTATCTGCCAGGACAGAACTTAGGAATGTCTTGGCTCTGCTTGAACTCTGGAGGAAGTTGTCCCCTTTGACTACATTTTTTTCACTACCTGCCAAGTCAGCCTGGCTCATTGAACATGACTTCCCTGCCTGTCATATTGTTGATTATTTGCTCTTCCACAGGGGCCAAGAAAAAAAAAAAAAAAAAGGAAAAAGGAGTAAAATGTGGAAAGGTTTCCTAGAGTATGAAGCAATATATTCCAAAACTGAAGTCAAGCTTTCTTAGATCATGTGTCAAAAAAGCCATAGTAACATTAAAGCCCAAATATGATGAGATTAGTATCTTAAATAAAGTGATCAAATAGCTCATTAAGTGTATGGTACGAAGCAACACTAATGCACCACCGTAGTACAAATGGAACACTGTATTACTTTGCATGTTTAATTCAGATAATTTCAATATATTTCTTCAAGTAGACTAAAACATTTTTTTCTGTAAAAACTACAATACTTTCAAAAGTCATTCAGCTTTTTGTTAGGACAACTCGTTGTATTTTCTTTATTTCATTCAGAATAATTATGATTTAGGGTAGAAAAGACCTTTAAGATCATTGAATCCAACTCCAAACTTAACATTGCCAAGTTCACCACTAAACCATGTCCCTAAGTGCAATGCCACATTTATATTTCTTTCAAACACCTCCACAGCTGGTGACATAGCTGCTTCCCACAGCAGCCTTTTCCAATGCTCGACAACAACCTGTAGCCTGTAATCTGATAACCTTTTCAGAGTGTGTGGAGCCTTCCAACCCTCAAGCAGATCAACGCTCCAGCTCAACTTGGTGTTGTCTGCAAACTTAATAAGGATGCAGTCAAGTACTTTGTCCAGATTATTGATAAGGAATAAACAGAACGGGCCTCAGTACTGAGCCCTAAGGAACATCCCTTGTGAGTCACTGCCAACTGGATTTAGTTCCATTCACCACAATTCTTTGGGGTCAGCCATCTGGCCATCTTTTTACCCAGCAAAGAGTACTCCCGTATAAGCCACAGGCAGGTATTTTTTCCAGGAGAACACTGTGAGAAATTGTGTCAAAGACTTTACTACTGTCTAGACATACAATAACTACAGCCTTTGCCTCATTTACTAAGTGGGTCACCTTATCACAGAAAGACATTAGGTTTGCCAAGCAGGACCTGCCTTTCATAAAGCTATGCTGACTGGGCCTGATTACCTGCTTGTCCTCACTGTACCTCGGTAAAAACTTTTACTCTTTCTCATATACTTTTTTTCCTCTGTCCAAAAATCTTTTTTAAATCAAAATATATTTACTGATTTATTCGGTAATTAAAACCATCAATTTCCTAGATAGCATGTGATATATAACAAAGTTACAAGTACTAAAGCTAAAAACAACACCTAAGTCTATTACTGTATATGAACAGAGGAATATCTAAGGATATGGATTTGTTTTCTTTTTCCATTCTAAGTATTTTAGTGCAAGGGTATTCTTTCATTGCATTCCTGGGTTTAGATAAATATTCTGAATACTGACGAATGGCGGCAATGACATCTGAAACCTTCCATTCTGACTGCAAAGAGATCTGAGAATGACCTCATCAAGTCAGACCTTTATTTAATTATCCCACCAAATCACCAAATTATTACCAGTGTTATTATATGTATGATCATGTGGACTGAAATTACATTTGAATTCACTGTGTGTACATTTGAATTTAGCCCAGGCACAGCTAAAGGCTGGGCAGAGAAGAGATTCAGAGCAGCCCTTCAGAGGACTTCCGGGTGTTGGTCAATGAGAAAATGAACATGAGCTGGCTTCAGTGTGTGCTTGCAGCCCAGAAAGCCAACCATATCCTGGGCTGCATCAAAAGAAGTGTGACCAGCAGGTCAAGCCTCCCCTGTGCTCTCATGAGGCCTCAGTTGGAGTACTGTGTGCAGTTCTGGTGTCCTCAACACAAAAAGGGCATGGAACTATTGGAACAAGTCCAGAGGAGGGCTACAAGGATGATCAGGGAACTGGAGCACCTCCCATATGAAGACAGGCTGAGAAAGTTGGGGCTGTTCAGCCTGGAGAAGAGAAGACTGTGTGGAGACCTCCTAGCAGCCGTCCCGTATCTGAAGGGGGGCTATAGGGATGCTGGGAAGGGACTCTTCATTAGAGACTGTAGTGACAGGACAATGGTAATGTGTTCAAACTTAAACAAGGGAAGTTTAGATTGGATATAAGAAAGAAATTCTTTACTGTGAGGGTGGTGAGGCACTGGAATGGATTGCCCAAGGAAGTAGTGAATGCTTCATCTCTGGCGGTGTTCAAGGCCAGGCTGGACAGAGCCTTGTGTGGCATGTTTTAGTGTGATGTGTCCCTGCCCATGGCAGGGGTGTTGGAACTAGATGATCTTAAGGTCCTTTCCAACCCTAACTATTTTATGATTCTATGTCAGCTGCATTAAATATATCTTATATTTTTATGAAAATGCTAGCAAGTAATATTTTTTTCTTTAAATCTGTGAAGTATAAGACTAGCTACATTTATCTTCAAATAGGAATCCTTTTTAATAAGTGCACGATTACTAAAAATGTAATTTGTGATTGTACCAACATAATTACACCACACAGAATCCCTGTGGATTCTCTAAAAATATTATTGGGGATGTCAGTAGAAAGAAGTGTATGGATTAAAAGGTTCTTAACTAATCATGCACTCATTAGGTATGGCCAAATTCTTGTTAACTCCCAGATGAAAAAGAAAAGAAACCTAAACTAATTACTACAGTTGTGTACACAAGGGAAGGTTTCTTTACTAGAAGAAGTAGCATAAAATAGCTCTCATGCATATAATTACCTTTTCCATTATGTCATTTCAAATTATTACAGAAAAAAGAATAGTAACATAGTAATATGAGGTGCTGATGGGCTACAGCAATATAAAAATGTGTATCAAGACAGCTATTGCATAATGTTACTTTGCAAAATAATCTTTACAGTTAGTAGAAATAGATTTATTGAATCCATTTAATAGTAGAAACTGATGTAGCTCTGACTTGAAAATAAGTAGATTCTGTAGCACTAAGAGTCTGAGTAGACTTTTTGAAAGAGACTGATCATCTTAGCATTTACAGAATGCTTCTGTGTACTCTGAATCAAAACCTGCAGGAATCAAAGCCCAGATGCTTTTATCAGGCACACAATATTAATTAGAAACACTCTTTCTGTAAAGCCTGCTAATGAACATTTTCACAGAACTGAAAATATCTCAGTTGAAGCTCCAGCCAACCTGATGATAAGTTCATATCTTTCTTTCAAATTCCAAGAATATCTTTCATTCATCAATCTATACATTAGCATATGAGGCAAAGGAAAGGGGGTACACAAGAATGCAAAACGCGTATATGCAGTAGCCCAAGTTTGAAAGTGTATGGCTTTGAGCAGTCTTATGACAATGCAGTTCAAATGTGACTTGATTATGAAGATTAATAGATCAACACAGTTCAAATTGCACAGCTTATTTATAGTAATTGTTTGATAATGGCTGTTTTAAGGGTGGATCACAGGAAGAACTACACCACAGCAACTTTAATATAACAGGTTTCAAAATTCTATATATAATTATAAGGAAATGTATTAGATGTTTAAAAAAGGTTGTATTATTTTCCAAGAAACTCATTATAACATGTTCCAACTTTAAAACCTGCAATTAACTTGGAATAAAATCTCTGTTGGATCCAATGATGCTCAGTAGGGTATGTATTACAATTGCTCTTTTGGTAACATAACCAAGACAAGACCTGATGTTATAGCTAATTAGATTATTTTAGCTAATTAGCTTTTTCTATGACTTATTTTGGGTTTAGTGCTGCCACAGACAATATTTTGAAGATATTATTTAAATAAGAAAGCAGTCACATCAAGCTCTCTGTCTCAGCTGAACATAAAACCTTTAATCTCTATCAAAATTCAAAGATGAAATTCAGAGAATTAATTAAAGAATAAATGTGTAAGTAAGAAATAAACTGCATATACTTGCTTTCTTCTATACCATGAACTGGATTAATGTTAAGCAAATAATTCTAAATTTCAGTGAAAAAAAGTCAAGCATGGGATGTTTAAATTGGAAACAGGAGAAATAACTTTAAAAAGAAGTAAACAATATAAAAAATAATTCTGCATGAAAAAATAACAACTACCCAATTTTGTCTGAAAGACCTTTTTGATTTTGTGTTTCTTTTTTTTTTTTCTGATAATAAAATATTCACCCTTAATATTAACACAGAAAATAATGTCTTCTTGTTGTCAGGTGTTTAAAATTAATTCTTTTTCAATTAGCCATCACATAGATATCAACTTACAGAATAAACTGCTTGCCAAGAGAATTACTTCAAGATTTTTTTTTTTCATGTCACACATTTAAGAAAATAAATTAAGAGGACTTTAAGCAGCTCTATCCAACCTATTTAGTATGCTTAAAATATATGCTGTGTCAGGCTACCACAAGAAGTATGGCAGAATAGCTGCAATAAAAAACTTGTGAGAAAACACCACAAGAAACATTTAAAACAACAGCTGAAGCAATAGCTGGTAGTGGTATTAAATCGAAATGTTCTAATTCATGGTATACTATCACATACTGATCGCCTAAAGCTTTTCCAGTTGAGAACAATATGTTGAACATGTATCTGACAAAGGCCTACATTGGTGCAATATCACTTCACAGTTAGGTGACCACAAGCTGCCAAGTTATTTGTAGAGATAGACAGGACATAGTAGACAGATGTGATCTTGCCCTAGGGCTTATTAGAAAGGCAGAAGAGAGATATAGACAAAAAAACACATATTAACGCCAAAAAGCATTTTTAATAGTTCAGTTGCTCTGACACTCAGAAACTCTGCCATTGCTCAGTGACTTGAAACCAAATACGTTGCAATAACAGAAAGGAACAGGGAATCAAATGGACTTAGGTATTCCTCAAAGTAGAGTTTACTCTGCTTTTGTTTCTGATCTTTTGGGTGAAGGAAAAGCATAACTTGCTTAGATTTTAAGATCAGTCAGCAGACATGCCTGCCCAAAACTATTATATACAGCTGTATGCATATAGATTAGAAGTTGATAGAGGATATCTATTTGTTCATACAGCAGGGTTGATTTGGCCCATTGGTTAGGAAAAACCAAGAGTGAGCAAATGCTATAAGCCAAGGTACACAGGTATCCTGGGTTCAGCAGTAGCAGTCATTTTTTCTCCATCTTGGTAGCTGGTGTAGTGATGTGTTTTGACTTTTGAGCTGAGAATGGTTGCTGATAGCAAGTATGTTTTGAGTTACTGCTCAAATGTTTGGTATGTCCAAGGACTTTCTGAGCTTCATGCTCTGCCAGGGAGGAGGGGAGGCTGGGAGGAAAGAGAGACAGGACACCTGACCCAGGCTAGCCAAAGAGGTATTCCATTCCATAGCGTGTAATGCCCAGGATGTAACGAAGAATTACCCGGAAGGGTTAGGACTCTGGGTTTTGGAGGAGGTATCGGTTGGTTGCTCGGTCAGGCAGGGTGGGATGAGTTATGGGTCGGTGGCTGGTGAGATGTTGTATTCTCTTCACTTGTTATTTCCTTTTTCATTATCATTATTATTATTGGTAGTAGCAGTAGTGATTTGTGTTATAACTTAGTTATTAAACTGTTCTTATCTCAACCTGTGGTAGCTACATTCTTTGGATTCTCTTCCCCAACTCTCTGTGAGTTGGGGGAGCAAGGGGGTGGAGTGAGTGAACAAGTTGTGCTATTTTTGTTTAAACCACAACAGATTAGATCTGATTAGTGACCTCAATATGCAAAAAGAAACAGTACATCAAGAAGTGGAACTATATCTCATTCTAAAGAAAAAAATATTAATAACTGAAGCTGTATGTGATTAAATATATATAGCTACATATGGAGAACATACACCCAAAAGCTACACAAACCTTTATCTCCAACATACCAATAGTGATCAAAAATCCTGTATTTCCTATTCCTGGCTCTTTGTAACTTTTTGTTTGGAGATTCTCAGAATTACAAAATGGTTGAGGTTGGAAGAGATCACTGGAGGTCATCTGGTCCAGCCCCCTAATTGAGCAGGGTCATCTAAAGCAGGTTATAGAGGGTGGTGTCCAGATGGTTTTTTAATATCTCCAAGGATAGAGATGCCACAGACTGTTTCAACAAACTGTTCCAACCATATAGGTCATCTTCTAGCCTACTGAAATGTCAAAAAATATCCTCAATTGTGCTTTCCCTTTTTTTTTTTTCCCCACATGACTCTAAATATTTGACTGCGATTAATGGGTAGAACTTATTTTCATTTTCTCTGCACTCCAGAGTCTTATACCTTGCCATTCTCATGCAGCCTGGGACAAAAGTCATTCCTGCTTCATATCACATTAGCAGCTACCAAATGATTTCATATGCAGAACAAACACTGCATTTCAACCCTCTTCATCCCTACAATGGCAAATAATTTAATGCCTAATCCATAACAGCTGCATCCTACAAACTGTCACTTAAAATACCAATTCGCTATATCTGCTGCTCCTGGTCTATTTCTTACTACAGACTGCAGAATCCTATTTATATTGTAGTTTGTATATTAAATGAGTTGAACAGAAAGAGTTTTGGTAAATTCTCTGGATCTGTTTGATCTAGATCATAATTTTTGGTCTTATAATATTTTTTTAATGTTATACACATTTTCACTTTAATATCGTTCCGAGGTGAATGAAAGTTCAACTAATATCAGAAAACATTGAAAAAGTGAATTTCGTAGAATCATAGAATAGTTACAGTTGGAAAGAATCTTAAGATCATCAGATTCCAACCCCCGTGCCATGGGCAAGGACACCTCACACTAAACTGTCACAAAAGGTTCTATCCAACCTGGCCTTGAACACCACCACATTTGGAGCATTCACAACTTCTATGGCCAAGCCATTCTAGTAGCTCGTCACCCTTGCAGTAAAGAACTTCCTCCTCATATCCAATCTAAACTTACCCTGTTTTAATTTTAACCCATTACCCCTTGTCCTGTCACTGCAGTCCCTAATGAAGAGTTCCTTCCCAGCATCCTTAAAAAACATCCAACTTTCTCAGCCTGTCTTCACACTGAAGGTGCTTCAGCCTGCTGATTATCCTCGTGGCCCTCCTCTGGACTTGTTCCAACAGCTCCATGCTCTTTTTATGTTGAGGACACCAGAACTGCACACAATACTCCAAGTGAGGTCTCACAAGAGCAGAGTAGAGGGGCAGGATCACTTCCTTCTACCTGCTGGTTGTGCTCCTTTTGATACAGCCCAGGATATTGTTGGTTTCTGGACTGAGAGCGCACACTGGAACCAGGTCATGCTCATTTTCTCATTGACCAACACCCTAAGTATTTCTCCCAAATCTCTTCTCTGCCCAACCTGTAGGTGTGCCTGGGGTTGTTCCAACCCAGGTGGAGGACCTTGCACTTGTCATGGTTAAACTTCATCCATCAGCCCACCTCACAAGCTTGTTGAGGTCCCTCTGGATGGCATTCCTTCCCTCCAGTGTATCAACTGAACCACACAGCTTGGTGTTATTGGCAAACTTGCTGAGGGCACACTCAATCCGACTGTCCGTGTCACAGACAAAGATGTTGAACAAGACCGCTCCCAACACTGATCCCTGAGGGACCCCACTCATCAATGGTCTCCAGCTGGACAATGAGCCATTGACCACAGCTCTTTGCATGCAGCCATCCAGCCAGTTCTTTATCCATTGAGTGGTCCACCTATCAAATTGATGTCTCTCCAATTTAGAGACAATAATGTTGTGCGGGACAGTGTCAAACGCTTTGCACAAATCCAGGTAGATTATGTCAACTGCTCTACCCCTGTCCATGAGTTCGGTACCCCCATCATAGAAGGACACCAAATTGATCAGGCAGGATTTCCCCTCAGTGAAGCCATGCTGGCTGTCACCAAGCACCTTTTCATGTGCCTCAGCATGCTTTCCAGGAGAATCTCCTCCAAGATTTTGCAGGGCACAGAGGTGAGACTGACTGGTTTGTAATTCCCAGCATCATCCATTTTCCCCTTCTTGAAAATGGGGGTTATAGTTCCCTTTTTCCAGTCATTGGGAACTTCACTTGACTGCCATGATATTTCAAATATGATGGACAGTGGCTTAGCAACTTTTGCCAGATCCTTCAGGTTGCGCAGATGGATTTCATCAGGTCCTGAAAACCTTTTAAAAGTTTTTTTGTGTGTGGTTTTTTGTTTGTTTGTTTTGTTTTTTATTTTTTCCTGGAATAGATTAGATGCACATTTATAAACGAAATTCAAGACTGGGTATGTAATGAAGTCAGAAAACACAGTGTAAGTCACAAAACCAGCTCTTTGTGAAATCTCAGGTGTTGAGATTTATATTTAATAATTAAGGTATTTAATTAAGTTTTTTCACTTAATTCCTCATTTTCTATCTTCTTTTCATTATCTAGGTTTCCTGTAGGATTGAGACTGCAAACCATTAAATACTGGGAACTTCTGTAAAACAAAATAGCTTTTTGAAGCAGTTTGAGGGCGTTTTAAAATTTCATCAAATTGCGCTTATGTAGAAAAAAAGCTGTTAAGCAATAATGAATTAATTGTTCCATCCAAGCAGAAAACTGCAATCGAGACATCATGTCAGACTTGCAGTTTAATTCCCAGATTTAACAACTTGTTTCTTCACTTTCTTTTAATCAAGCCAACCGGGAATCTGCTGAGTTACATGCAGAACACTGAAGTATTGGAAAATAATCTATTTTATTCCTAACCTTGCTAGGCTTCAACTGATATAAAGAGTAAGATGACTTTACTTCTGACCCACCCCTCAATTAGGATGGAGGAGGGAATATCTGTTACCTTACACATATTGACTACTAGTATTTTGGAATTATCATCTTACTAGGGGAGGAGATTAGCAGGCAATAAAGAGAAGGGGAAAAATAAAGATCTAAGCAGGCTGTAATTCATGGAACATTGATTAAATTTCTTTTCTGACTCTCCATGTAAGCAACTTTTCCATCTTTATTGATTCTCACAATTTGAAAGGACTGTCCTTCATTTTAGAGGCCTTAGATGACTAGCTTCTTTATTATATTCCTTTACCACTGTTGTCCAAGTTATAGTTAGATTAATCTAATTTTCAGTGAGAGTATTACTTTAGAGGTGAAAAAAATGCAGAATTCATTGGGAGAACACACTTAGTCGCACTTTCACTGACCTTGGGCAATAAGCAGTTTGAGCCACAGGGTCCTCGGAGTGGTGGAGTTCCTTGACCAGTCAGACAGATCTCACAAGACTGTGTCTGACCGTGGTCATATATGTCTTCTAGACTGCTGGGCCAGAGACCTGCTGGAAGCTGGAAGAGGTGGGGTGGATGCATTCACACATTCCTGTCAGACCCCAGCAGTCCTGCCTGTGCTGGACAGCATCCCCCAAGCAGGGTAGTTAAAATCCTTTGCCTCTGCTGCTTGCTGACTCCTTCAGTGGCAACCAGGTCTCTTGGTCCCTGGTCACTCCTATGCAGCAACTCCAGCACTCTTCACTTATAGGAAATGACTTAATTTTCAAGGGCTGTAGCATCAAGAACCTTTAATAAAAAGTAGCCACAGGAAGACTTGTCCATGAACTTGACCCAACTGCTGCTGAAGAGAAAGATAATGTCTTGTTGATTAAGAAGGGAGCTAGGTACTTTTCTGCCTGCATGGTAAAGTTTGAACACTACATTTAATCGCAATAATAGAAAGGAAATCTATTGTACGTATGCTAACTAAACCTAAGAAAGACACATAATTAAAAAGGAAGAAACACATAAAACAAGCCTGCCTGATTAGATTGGTAATGTTAAAGAAAACATTTTACTCTTTCCTTCATATAACTGGGATAAAGCACATTTCCAACAAATCCTGTGGCTCTAAGGCATTTTCCTACCAGAAAGAAACAAATAAGCTGTTTTCAGTTTCTTCCAGATTTAGTGATAATATATACTTCCAAGAGAAATTTTGGTCCATCTCTGAGGTAACACATTTGTTGGAATTTTTTTTTGCTTTCTGAAATATTTTTCATCTCTATAATAAAAAAATCCCCGATAGATTATGTATCTATGATATACTCCATTTAGGTTTCCTTCACATTGATTTATAGTTAGACTGATAACATTTCCATGCACAATAGCTAGGCAATCCTTCCCAAGAGAAAAATACCAATTCACATTTTTTTTTGTACAAGAGATTGTACTTCATCTGGAGGCTGTAATCCCTTTTCAGTATACTAACTCACTTTTTCCTTATCTGCCACTTACTTAAACTTTGTATGAAAAGTTTGATGTCCATACCTCCTTCAAAGAACATTTAAACCCAGAAATAGACAAATTTAATGTAGCTAATGCAAAATTTTAAGCAACAGTACATTCTTAACACACATAAATACTCATGCAACAATGAGAGGTGAAAGATGTTCTTAAATTAATGATTTTTAGAAAGATATTAATTTTTCTGTTCTTGTCTTTGCATGATTAACCAGGGCAGTATGTCTCACATCTGTCTCTTTGTGGTTTTAAGAGTACGGTCATATGGTTAAGAAACTTTAGTAATGCTTATTTACAAACAATCTTCATAAAATTATTACTACAGCTTATTCTGAGTAACCTTAGTACTTTTACCTGTTTTCACTATTATTAATTTTTGACATAAGTGGAGTTCCATGATATTTCACATTTTGGATAATTTTGTCTAGTTGCATAATCCTGCAATTGAAAAGAAATTCAGGATAAAGAGCATGTCAAGCAGGAATGGTTTGACCCAAATCCTTACCTTTATGTTTAAACAGAATAAGTTTACAAACCCATGTGCTTTTCACATGGACAGCTATGAACTCCATTTACATATGCTTTACCTGTGATTATCTACACCTGGGTAGGAGCAATCCCAGGCACAGCTACAGGTTGGGCAGAGAAGAGATTCAGAGCAGCCCTGCAGAGGAGGACTTGGGGGTGTTGTTTGATGAGAAAATGAACATGAGCCAGCAGTGTGTGCTTACAGCCCAGAAAGCCAACCATATCCTGGGCTGCACCAAGAGGAGCGTGACCAGCAGATCTAAGGAGGTGATCCTGCCCCTCTACTCTGCTCTCGTGAGGCCTCACTTGGAGTATTGTGTGCAGTTCTGGTGTCCTCAACATAAAAAGGACATTCAACTGTTGGAACAAGTCCAGAGGAGGGCCACGAGGATTTGAAGACAGGCTGAGAAAGTTGTGTCTGTTCAGCGTGGAGAAGGGAAGACTGTTTGGAGAACTCATAGCCTCCCAGTATCTGAATGGAGCCTATAAGGATGCTGGGGAGGGACTCTTCATTAGAGAGTGTGGTGATAGAACAAGGGGTAATGGGTTCAAACTTAAATAGGGGAAGTTTAGATTGGATATAAGGAGGAAGTTCTTTCCTGTTAGGGTGGTGAGGCACTGGAATGGGTTGCCCAGGGATGCTGTTAATGCTCCATCCCTGGCGGTACTCAAGGCCAGGTTGGACAGAGCCTTGTGTGGCATGTTTTAGTGTGATGTGTCCCTGCCCATGGCAGGAGTTGTTGGAATTAGATGATCTTGAGGTCCTTTCCAACCCTAACTATTCTGTGATTCTATGATTCTATCCACGTATTGGTTAAACCACTCTTGCATATAAATAGAGACTTAAGTTTATGGTTACCCCACTGGTATATGAAATCAGGGTAACTGATCTTACGGAGTAGGTATGTAACTGCATGGCTAATATATATAAAATGCAGATCTATGGAATACAGTTAATTCTCAATGATCTTTTGATATTGGAAGAAATCTGCCCCTTTTCTCATTTAGCAAGCTGGCAAAATGTAGAATAACTGAGCTGCATTTCCTAGGGAGTCTTGCAAGGATAAACTAAAATTTTTGCCATTCAGATCCACAGATGAAAGAGTGAATTCAGGGTTACTCTAAGGTCAATAGAAGAACACCAGTAAAATCAGGGATTTACTTTTGGCCAAACTGCTTTACCTGAAAAATAATTTGCATAGCCACTCTTTCAGCCTTTTCTGGTACATTTTAGGGTGGCAAAATACCACAAAAAGTTAGCACATTTATATTTTCTTCTTCAGATATTACTTCAGAGTAGTGGAAGTTTTAAATGTATTATAAACCTGCAAACTGTTCTTATTGCTTCCAGCATTGATTTTATTTTTTTTTAATAAGTGTAAGTGCTTCACTTTTGGTATATTATCAATAACTAAGATTTTCTTTATTTTTCACTGATAGAAACACATCATCATTCCTCACTCTCATCTTTCATGGTATAGTTCACACAAAATAACATTTGCTCTTTTTAATAATGAGTTACAGAAGAGTAGAACAGACAGAAATAATAGAAGAGTTTTAAGAGATTTTGTCTGAAACATCTCAAAGTGATAAGTATTTAATTAAAAAAAGAAAAAAATATCTTGGATAGATATTTTTATTATGGAAGAGTAACTGTAGTCTGATGGTGCTTCTCTACAAAAGCACATTTCCTATAGATGCTTTGGTCTTTGTATAATGTGTGCTAGTGGTCAGATTGCTGGAGACAAATAAGAAAGAATGTGAAAATTTGAATATCATCTCACCTTTACATTGCCTTCTTTTCTGAGCAGGTCACTTCTTTGCTGTCTTTAAACAAACTAAGGGCTCTTCCTTCTAATGCTAGCCAGTGAGGACAATAATGAGCATAAACGTTCAGTAACATCATTAGATAAATGTGTGCCATCTCTATGCTACTACATGAAATGAAAAATCATAAATTTGGGGCAGTTAAGCAATACATAAGTCTGAAGAAAGTATGGAATACCCAGTACAGTTTTAATATTGTGTGCATACATCCAAATCTTCCCACACATCTTATTTTTCTATAAAAAATGTATGTGTACCTGTCAATCTGGTGAAACCTTGTCTATTTTCTAAGATCCATGTTGGACCTTTGATTGATCTTTCATCCATCTGGGAAACATGGCTATCCCTAAAGCATGCACACTTTGGCCATGTCTAGGCCTTCTCTATATGATCAGAATTACTGTGTATTTTACTGCATTACAGAAATGAGAAAGGAAAGCTAATGCATCTCAGAAATGAGTTTGTACACATGGGAAGAACAGTAGAGTGTACAGAGGGAATTCTAGCCAGAAATATGCTACCTCTAGTCACAGAGTTAACAAAAAATAAAAATTATACCAAAGCTGTGATGTCACTGAAACACTTCAGGTTTTCTTACACGTTTCAGACTTTGGTGGGAGTCACAGCATAATGGTTCATTGGGCCAGAAAGTCTGAATGCTTGATGGCTGAATCATACAATACGTTCTGTAACATTTAATTCTTTTTTTGCTCTACAGATTATATTAACTTTATGAAGAGTAATTAAAAACCTCTCCACTCAAGTAGAGACAAGTACTGCATTTTTCTAGAATTAATATATCTGTAAGCAGCTGAGCCATCTTACTGCTTCTTGCTTCCTGATTCTCTATACATTTTCTTGATTAATAATCAAGAAAAAAAAAAAGAAGGTATGTCAGGCAAATCACTCATCAGAAAGAAATAAAAATAGTGTTTGTGGTGAAAGAAGCCAAATATTACTACTTACAAGGCAAGCATCCTGAAAATGGGCAGAGGGGAGGGGCAATACTTTTACCTCTGTGATACTTTTGGTCAGGCATAGGTCACCATTATATGCTGATTCTTTATTTATCTCTTCCAAATTAAATAAAGACCTGAAAAAGAAATGTATTTGTACACAAATAACAATTAATTTATTTTATAGAGTAATTGCCTTTGTTGTCAGCTAATTAAATTCTGTCACTGAACCAAATATGATTGACTGTTACCTACAGCTGTTCCCTGTAAATCTGTCTATGTGCAACTGCTCCAGGATGGTAAGCATTCTGACACTCTCTAAAACACAGTCAGGCAACAGAAACAGACAACCGCTGAAAATTTAATCTTAACAAGACTTCCATTGAACTCATGGGGATACCATTTTTAATGAGAAAGAGAATGTCAGACTGTGAGAATCTTGCTTAGCAAAGTTCATTAAGTAACAACTGATTAAAAGACATAAGGTGGACAGCTTTATTTTCCCTCTTGGAAAGCCAATATCTTTAGAAATTATTATTTCCTTCATAAGATGCATTTAGTTGTCAAAATGACTGGCTTGTCAAGACCATGTAGGCATATGGCAGATTACCCTCTTTTTTTTTCCCCAAGTTTGTTTCCTACTGGTTTATTGAAAGAGAACACGCTGCCAGCAATGCATTTTGTTATGAGCAATATCAAGATTTACCCACAGAGCTAAGAAACTGATGCACACCAGTCATGTAGCATGGTGCGATGGGACAGAACACGCTCTCAGAAAGACTGCAATGATCTGGGTAGAGTGATTCACCAGTGGTAGTGCTGCCATTCAGAGGAACCTTGACAGTCTTGGACAATGTGCACAGTGGAACCCCATAAAGTTCATCAATGACTACTCTAAAGTCCTATAGCTGGAGGTTAATAATTTTCTTCAGCAGTTTAGTGTGGGGCCAGCCACTTGGGAAGCAGATTTGCAGAATAGGTCCTGGGAGTCCTGGTGGGTATTAATTTGAACATGAGGTTTTTTTGTGGCAAAGAAGGCAAATGGCTTTTGGGGCTGCACTGGGCAGAGTGCTAACAGCAGTCTGAATGAGGTGATTCTTCCTTCAGCACTGCTGAGACATCTCTGGTTATTGTGTCCAGTTCTGGGTTCCCTAGTACCAGAGAGACATGATCACACTACATCAAGTATACAGAATGCGACAAAGAGTATGAATGAACTGAAGCATCTTTCATACAAGAGGCTAAGAGAGGTGGAAATACTTAGCCTAGAGAACAGAAGGCTCAAGGGGGTCTTATCCATGTGGGATAACGGGTGGAGGTAAAGAAGATGGAGCCAGGATTTTTTCAGTTATGCCCAGTGACAGGACAAGGGACAATTGTCCAAAATTAAAATGCAGTTAATGCTGCTTAAACATAGAGAAAAAACTTCTGCTGCAGGGGTGGCGGAGAACTGGAGCAAGTTGCACAGACGGGCTGTGAACACTCAATTTTTGGGGATATTTAAAGCTCACTGCACATGCATGACAACTCAAAATCAGCTAATGCAACTGAGCAACCTGCATTAGCTGACTCTGAGCTTAGCTGTAAGGATTTATCTAGGTAACTTACGGACCTGTTTTCCAGACTCATCTAATTTTTGATTCTGTGATTACATATTTTGGGGTGAGGGAAAGGAAAAAAAAAAATAGTATCTTGATTTTTTATTTTGGGGTTTTTTTATTTTGAATAATTTAAAGGTAAAACAATAATAACATATTTTGCTCCGGATTCATACTGAAGTAAAATCAGCTACATTATTTACCCTGAATAAGAATATCCAGGTTTCTACATCTATCTGGAGATACCAGGTTGAAACTTCATTGAAATGCTCTTTTGAGTCTGAACATTCAAAATTAGGAGGAAGAAAGCAAACAGGCAGCAGCACTCTGTACTAATGTGATCTTTTTTACTTACTGCACTTTTGTCTGTGTTTCTTTTTAATGGACTATGCAGATTCTGGTTATGGTATATGCTTCTCTTACATTAATAGAGAGTATTGCTCAAAATTGCAGTGCTGACTTAAAAATTGTCTAATAGGTCAATAAGAAAAGAAAACATGAGAAAACAGAGTGAAAGAATCTCCATTCATTATTTTCTTCAGGCAGGTTGTACTAAACAAAATTTAAGCAAAATGAAGAAATACATGTTTCAGTAAAGAACTGTCCTTTCAACAAAGGACTTTCAACAAAGTTCAGGAATCTGATACTGCAATAAATAAAAATGCTGGAAGCATGCATGGAATCCTAGAACAGAAAGCTTATGGTGTTGTTTTATGTACCACTGTGACAATATAGAAGGAAAACCAACATTTACAATGGTTACTGTTATGTTTCTGAGTTCAAAATAAAGCAATTTCTGAAATTATTTAATATAGACTTGTTTATTATTAGATATTAGGAAGCAGAAACTAATAAAAATGCCTACATTTACAATGCAAAACCAAGTTCCAATATATGTTATTCAAGTACTTGTGGGTTATGTATGTTTCCCTTTTCTAAATGAGGATATTATGTAAGTTGAACTAAGGAACTCTAGGTTTGAAATTGTTTTTTACACAGTACCTTGGAAAATGGGAGACCACAAAATCAAAACATGTACAATTAAAATTGGTATAAAAAATGGGATGATCTTATGAATTCCATAATAAGACTTAGAAACAAATGTAGAAGAACCAAACATATGTAGGAAAAAAAAAACCCAAACAAATAAAAAGTTAAAGTTTCTGAGTACATTTAAAAAGAATGCTCAGATGAAAAGTTTTTGTGTGTTCCAGGACAACCTTATTTAGTCTTTAGAAGTCTGTGTGGAAAAGCTGAGGTCAAAAAAGAAGTGTGAGAAACAAGGAAATATTAAGGGATATTTCTAGATTTCCTCCTATTTTATTTGAAGATTATTTAAATACAATTTAATTTCTCAACAGTACTGAGCAACCTTAACTTCATTCCATTTTCTTACTGCCTATTGCTTTTCTTTCAGAAATTTTGTTGATGCAACAAATACAAAATTTACAAAGTTCTTTAAGAAAGATTCAAACAAGTGAAATCTTCAGATACAGAAATTAATTTATTCAATGAAGGGTACAATTTTGGTTCTGTTTGTACTCCATTTATACCAAAGACTTAATAAAATATGTTGTCCTAGACAACATCTAGGAAAAAAATCATATTTCCTCATATAGAGCCCTATGATCCAAACATAGATACAGAGTGGCAGAACATTTTACTAGACTGTGCATTCCAGAATGAGAACAAATATGGAAAGATAATAACCATGCTCCTAGGACTTCATCCTTTATAACTCTGAGGGGAAAAGAGCTTAAATAAAGCTCACTTAACTCAACTGAAGTCTTTAGTTTGGAATAGTTAAGGATATGGCACATACGTTATGGTTTATGGCATGATACCTTAAACACTGGTAACTGTTAGTACGTCTCCAAGCTACTAGTAACTTGTGTTTATCTTCTCTGGCCCAAATAAAAAAAATGCACATGCAATTACCTCTAAATAATCTCTTCATATTTTCTGTTCCTCCCTCGTACCTCTCCTAATAAGGATGGGAGTTTTTTACTTCAGTTCCTACTTTGACTACTTGAATTCTGGAAGACAGAAAAGTTGATCATGCTCTTCACAGGTTCCTTACTGCACCATAATATGGTTTAGTCTACTTTGCAAACTCTGGAAAACCTCTTACAACCATGATAGCCTGTGTGAAAATTGTGTACATTGAGATGGGGAAGAAACAGAAGTATGACAAATTATATAGAAACTGCATTTTTATTTTTGGAAGATAACCATCAGATGAAGCCTCTTGTCCTTGATACAGTTATCTATTTGATTTGAACACCATTAATTGTTCCCAGTACCTCATGGGAATCAACGATTTGTTGAGGTTGGAAGGGAGTGCTGGGCATGACCTATTTCAAATTCCCTGCTCGAACAAGGTTACCTAGAGTACCTTACTCAGGATTCTGTCCAGGCAGTTCTTGAATATCTCCAGGGAAATATACTTCACAGCCTCTTTGGACAACCTATTCCAAGGCTCAGTCACCCTCACTTAAGGAAGTGAGTAAAGATCTTCCCCATCTTCAGGTGTAACCTCCTGTGTTTTAGTTTATGCATGTTGTCACCTGGCACCATCATGAAGAGTCTAGTCCATCCCCTTGAGAACTTCCATTCAGATACTTTAATAGAATCATAGAATCATAGAATAGTTAGGGTTGGAAAGGATCATCTAACTCCAACCGCCCCTGCCATGGGCAGGGACACCTCAAACTAAAGCATGCCACGCAAGGCTGCATCCATCTTAGCCTTGAACACTGCCAAAGATGGAGCATTCACAGCTTCCATGGCCAACCCATGCCAGTGCCTCACCACCCTAACAGGAAAGAATTTCTTCCTTATATCCAATCCAAACCTCTTCTGTTTAAGTTTAACCCGTTACCCCTTGTCCTATCACTACAGTCCCTAATGAAGAGTCCCTTCCCAGCATCCCTATAGCCCCCTTCAGATACTGGAAGGCTGCTAGGAGGTCTCCACACTGTCTCTTCTCCAGGCTGAACAGCCCCAACTTTCTCAGCCTGTCTTCATATGGGAGGTGCTCCAGTTCCCTGATCATCCTTGTGGCCCCCCTCTGGACTTGTTCCAACAGTTGAATGTCCTTTTTATGTTGAGGACACCAGAACTGCACACAATACTCCAAGTGAGGCCTCACGAGAGCAGAGTAGAGGGGCAGGATCACTTCCTTCTACCTGCTGGTTGTGCTCCTTTTGATGCAGCTCAGGATATAGCTGGCTTTCTGGACTGCAAGCGCACACCAGTGCTCACGTTCATTTTCTCATCGACAAACACCCCCAATTCTTTCTCCACAGGGCTGCTCTGAATCTCTTCTCTGCCCAACCTGTAGCTGTGCCTGGGATTGTTCCAACCCAGGTGGAGGACCTTGCACTTGTCATACTTAAACTTCATGAGACTGGCATCAGCCCACCTCACAAGCTTGTTGAGGTCTCTCTGGATGACATTCCTTCCCTCCAATGTATCAATCGAACCACCCAGCTTGGTGTTATCAGCAAACTTGCTGAGGGCACACACAATCATAGAATCACAGAATAGTTAGGGTTGGAAAGGACCTTAAGATCATCTAGTTCCAACAACTCCGGCCATGGGCAGGGACCCCTCACACTGAACCATATCACTCAACTCTTCATCCAACCTGGCCTTGAACACTGCCAGGACTGTCCATGTCACCGACAAAGACGTTAAACAAGACCCGTCCCTACACTGATCCCTGAGGGACACCACTTGCTACTGGTCTCCAGCTGGATATTGAGCCATTGACCACAGGTCTTTTCATGCGGCCATCCAGCCATTTCTTTATCCACTGAGCAATACATTGATCAAATTCCCCCCGAGTCTTCTCTTTTCTAGGAGAAACTATCCCAGGTCCCTCAACCTTTCCTCATGTGAGAGATGCTCCAAACCATTAATCATTCTGGTAGGGCTTTTCTGGACTTATTCAAGGAGCTCCATGTCTCTCTTGTGCCGGTGAACCCAATACTTGATAAACTACTTCAGCTGAGTTGACTGGCAAAAACTTTATTTTGAAAAGGTGGAGATTTCAAAAGTTTCCTTCTTACTGCAAATACAGAGCCATGTGATCCCTGTTCCACTTATCCTCGTAAATCTAACTTCTGGGTTCATATATTATAAATGATATATGGAGACTGGGTTTAGGTAACAGAAAATAGCAATAGTAATAATGAGGTATTAATGCTGGCATCTGTCCTTTTCAATGTCTAACTGAACTGGAAATGGAAATCAAACATAGAACACATTTTTTTCTTAAAATTAAGATTTCTTTGATTTTTCACAAGGCAGCTATCTAAATACTTGATTATTTTTATTTCATTTTTAGTTTAATTGATCTTTGGACTATATATGGTAACTGCTACCACACAAATCAGCCAACTCTAAGCAAAAACAATACCAAAAGTCCTATTAACTTAGAAGCTTGCTACATCCTTATCTAACAAGTACTTATCCAGAGGCAATTCAGATCTGCAGCTTTCTCATATTAAATTATATTATACTCCCCAGCTAATTCCAGTGTTCACAGAGGTAATTCCAGAAGTAAATTATCACTTCATAAATTAAAAGAAAGCAGAATCAGGCCATCTGCTAATCTGAATGCTTGTTTTACTAAAAATAATTTTGCTTCTGTCAAGGTATTTTCCATTTATTATTGAACAGTTGTCTGCTCTCACTGAAGCAGTCAAATTCTCTGATGTGAAGTTGTTGTGTGTACTTTGTCTTCATCTGTGCAAGGGTATATACAACTCTGTGTTTCACAGGCTTTTATATAATGTGAAAAAAAGCTAGATTTCAGCTCTGTGAAAGTTCGGTTTTGTAATATTTCTCTATAAAGACTTAAAAACAGCAGACTACATTAAGAATAAAACAAAAAATGAAAAACAAAAAAGTCATTTTTGGAAAAGTGCCTATTTGGAAAAAAATATAACAAACCTAAACTGATATTTGTATTAAAACAATGAATAGCAAACATCATAGTTCGATTAAATGGTTAAGCCAGGTTCTGACCCTGATTTATTGAAAGCTCTTTTTTCTTATCTGTAATTCAGAATGACTTCCAGGTGTCAAGAAATGTGATAGATACAAATTCCAGGTAAGGTAAGTATGCTTGCAAACCTGTGAGCATGTTCACACTAAGAAGGAGAATAAAGGCCTTTCTTGAGTGCAATAGCATGTGGACTTATGAGGCTGGAAGTCCTTTCAGAGTGTTCTTGAAGCAGTATGCAAAGGTAACAAACTAAAAGAAGGCACAGATTGTAGGAACACAGATAAATCATTTCCAGACCGACTGGCTCCTAAGAGTGCACTATTCTGCTTATGCCATACTCTGTTCATTTCACAATCATGAATAAACAGCTATTTTTAAGCAAGAAGTAAAAAGGTGAGAAGCAGCCTCTTGATAATTAAGTAGATCAGCAGGACACCAGCAGTTTCAAGGCTGCTTAACTGCATGGGGAAATAAAACTGTAGTACTCCTTAAAATGGATATTTGGCATCGCTTTCAGTTCACTTATTTGTTCTTAAAGCCATATTTTCAACTTACCTTCTGCATTTTTCTGTTTCATGTAGGTTGAAGTTGAGTTCAAAAGCTCTCAAACAGAAATCTATGACTTTTCACATCTGTCTCCCCTTCTGTAGGCATCCCCATATTCAAGAGTTGAAAGAGGGAATGCATCATCATCTCTGCAGTTATAGTGCAAATACACAGTTTACTCAAAACTAGAGAGGTCTTGGTCTACAAACAAAACACTGGTTTATACTGTGGGAAACAAAGAGAGGCATGCCTATATAAAAACTAAAACACAAGATGATTTGAAGCTCATAGATTTTAAAACCAGGAAGATGGTATTTGTTCATCTGGATGTCCCTCTCAGCTTAGGCCAAATAGTCCATATAGTAACTTCTCTATACAGCACACCACATTTTCAGATAAAACCTACGTATTTTTCAGCTCATAGAAATGTTCTCTTCCCTGAAAACTCTGGCTTTGGGTCTTTTGATCTGTTTCGTTCTACCTACCTCTCAACACTTTTACTAAAAGTACAGGCTATGAATCTGGACTTTCAGAAATGTCTTTCCAGCAATTGCAATGAATAATCCTCACATTTTTTATTTATTTCCTCCTTGTGTTTTTAATACATTTTCAACTTTCTACTTTTTTGCTCAATTCAGAAAAATTACTTCCTTGTTGTTACTTCACTAGTTAAAATAATTCAGGTACACAGAAAAGATGTTAATCTCTAGGATATTTTCTGTAGTCTTCTAAGACACCACTAACTCAGTAAATGAATTTCAAATAATTTTTCATATAATTTGTGTTAAAGTTCACGGCTGACAGTTCTGATGTAAGAGCTTCTCCCCCCAAAGCAACAATTTCATTAATTCTTTTATTTTTTTTTAAGCTTTGGAATTTCAAAACTAAAGATGGCTTATTTCTCCTTTCTGAATATTAACTGGGTCTGACAAACTAACTTAGGCTGGAAACTAATTTCTCGAAAAAGTTGTGATATGCACTGAAACATTTATTCTTATTTTCATGACACTTGCACTATAACCATCATTATATACCACTAAATCCTCGGGATTATGCCCTCAGGTTACTCTCTGTTCTGTTTCAATTTATTAGGGTGTTCTAGTGGGACACGGTAGCTTGAAAAAATTTGAGACAGAGAAATGAACAGCACAGGAACCACAAAGTCTTTCTCTACCAAGCCCCTGTTATACCATTAATTCTTTCATCTCAGTTTTAATTATGTCTGTGAATTAAATCAACAGACCTGTAACGCTGGATCTTGAAGGAGGTGCAGCACCTCCTGTGAATGAAAAATATTCTCAACAATTACAGAAGCTTTTTTAACAGTGACTGGAAAACAGGAAAGAAATTGTTCTTCTGAGATCTTTTAGCTCTTTTCATAGAATCATAGAATAGTTAGGGTTGGAAAGCACCTTAATGTCATCTAGTTCCAACCCCCCTGCTATAGACAGGGATAGCTCACCCTAGGCCATTTTGTACAAGGCTCTGTCCAACCTGGACTTGAACACTGCAGGGATGGAGCATTTATACTTCTTTGGGCAATCTGTTCCAGTGCCTCACCACCCTTATAGTAAAGAACCTCTTTCTTATACCTAACCTGAATTTCCTCTTTTTAAGTTTGAACCTGTTACCCCTTGTCCTATCACTACAGTTCCTGATGAAGAGTCCCTCTTCAGAACCTTTGTAGGCCCCCTTCAGCCACTGGAAGGCAGCTATGAGGTCTCCGTGCAGCCTTCCCTTCTCCAGGTTGAACAGCCTCAACTTTCTTAGCTTGTTTTCATATGGGAGGTGCTCCAGCATGATCATCCTTTTGGCCCTCCACTGGACTTGCTCCAACACCTTTATGTCCTTATTTTGAAGACACCAGAACTGCTCACAATACTCCAAGTGGGATGTCACTAAAACAAATTGGAGAGTCAGTATCTTCTATGCCTTTGTTTCTTGCCTCTACCCTTCCTGACAGTTTAGACTAAACTCTGGCAATCAAATAATGGTCTGTACTATACATATGTGCAATGTTTAGCATAATTCAGTCTAGAGTCTCTGGGCACTCCTCCAATGATTTTGCTCCTTCTAACATCTGGCAAGTTAGAGATTATTTTCCCTCTGATCTGAATTCTTCTGTTGAAAGGTTTTGTAACATTATTATGGCATGTTTTGGATCAGAACAGTTCTCATAATCTCATGTTTTATAGCCTTTTTTTTCTTCTCTGATACAATTATGAAGCTGGATGATCCACTGGAGTTAGACTTCAATCGTTGTCATTTTATGCAAATATTAATTACTCTGTTTCTTGCCTCTGTTAATGATTACTTTGCAAAGAGTTGCAGCAAGGACACTGTCTAAAATTCACTCAGTTGTTCACTGGATTCTAGGTAGTTTTACTGCCCACCTGAGCTACAATCATACAACTGTACATATTGTACTTTGGTGCATATTGGTCTTTAGTCATTGTAGTTGTTCCAAACTGTTCTTCAGCTTTGTCTTTAAATTTGTGCAAGTCTTGTGGCTTTCGGTTTTGTGGACTATAACAACAATAAAAAGCAGATGTATTTTCATTTTCCTGATTTTTGACAAAAAGCAAAAAAAGCCCAAACATTAATAATAACAATGGAAGGAAAACAAATAAATAGATGAATATCAAGAATGCTTTTTTTTTATTGAGCAATTCAAATTATTTTTTTAGAAAAATAACTTCCAGCAATTGCTAATATTCTTTTGTAAGTAAAACTCATGAAAATCCTGAAAAAAAAAAGCAAAAAATATAGCTTTATTAAGTCTGGTTTGTTGAATTATTTACAGTTACTAAGGAACAGATGTGCCCCCTCTTGCCTATAAGAATGACTTTAGGTAAACAGTTGCATATTTAAAGTAGCTTCTAGCTCCTAAGTCAAAGGCTAAATGATTCATCTTTCTTCTGAGAAAACAACAATCATATCATATATTCAAAACATTCATAGAACATAGTCATAGCATCTGCAAAGATGGGTTCCAAACCAGCAAAAGGGACAGACAAATTATCTTAAAAGAGTCAATGTGATGTTTTAAAAAATGAATAAACCTCCTCATAATATAAGTTTCTTTTCTATCACCATATTGTTGTTTGAGAATATGAATCTGGTATGGAAACAAAGATGACTTTCCTTTCCTCAGCCTGAATTACATAAATAAAAATACATCATTAGCTATAGGAATTTGGATTTGATTTTACCATTACTATTTTAACAAAAGGCTCCAATTATTTTGAATTAATTAATTTATATACTTATGCAAAACTTTGCCATGTTAGCATTTTGAAATGTAAATTAACTAGTTTTGGTTTTCCCCAAGTTAGTATATATTGAAAAGGAGAAAAACCTATAAGATCATTCAAATCGAAGAAGGTATATCTTAACTATATACATATTCAGTTTAATTCTAGAGAATGATTGTTATATATACAGTTTACAAAAAATATGTTAAAAATCCCATACTTGTAATTCAGTAGCACTACAGATAATGTATGTTTTTGTAGCACAGAAGTAATCTCACCATAGTGGTTCTACAATCCTAGTATTTCCTGCTTCATCAAATTCCATTCCATCTTTCCCAACAGTCCTTTGTCTTTACTTTTTTCTGTCCTTTACCTCCTCACATGCCCTACAACAGTTCTTCAAAAATTTTCTTTACCACCGTACACCTGTAGATTACATAGCTAACATGTACAATAAGGATTATCATAAGGAACACAGAATAGTAACAGTCTTTAGTTACCTAAGTGCACAGGTGTTTTTAGAGCTCACTTTGCTAAAAAACTTATTTTTCAGGGAAAAATTGTTTTACAGATGCAGACTTACATTTTATATCATTACATATAGTCAACTTCTATTGAAATGTTTTCCAGGTTTTAGAATGAAGTTTCCATTTAAAAAAAAAAAAACAAAGTATAAGCTATCTACCCTAGTGAGTAGACAGAGCACTTCCAGCAAGGTAGATGTGACAGTTAAGGAAAGCTTGTAAATGAACCTCTGAGACTGAAATCTCTTCCTTTCTCCTGCTTTTTAGCTTGTTTGTTTGTTTGTTTTCTTTTTTTATTAATTGCATACACACATATATATAGGCTCTTCATAAGGTTGCATGCACTTAGTTCTTTACTTTTACAGTTTCATAGCCTCCTAAACTGACAAAGCATGAAAGATAAATTTTCAAAAGCAATATTAATTATCCACTTCCCACACATCACCCAAAATATTAAAAGTAAGGCACTTATCAAGAAAAATAACTATTTTTTGTTGTTTGCAGCAGAAAGAAATATATAATCACATTTAATTAGCTAATGTTTACAAATCTTTAGATCATTGGATAAAAGGTACTAGACAAATATTAAGCATGATCATCCTAAAGCTTTTTTCTATACTCTAGCAACAGAATTATGATCTCTGAAGTCTTTTCAACAATTAGACTATAAGAAGTATTGAATTTTGAGATATTTTTACTTACTAGTGTTCGATAGTAACAAGGCTGAATTTTCTTTTCAGATTCTTTTCAGATTTATGTTAGGGATAAGCTGAAGAGTGTGGAACTCTGTCTGGGGACAGGTGAGCAGCCAATAGGGTTTTTGGGTCAGGGTTAAAGGAAGAGCAATGATGGGAGACATTACTGTGGGGATCTGTTACAGACTGCCTGATCAAGACAAACCTGTGGATGAAGAACTCTACAGACAAAAAGGAAAAGCCTCGCAGGCACTTGTTCTCATGGGGGACTTCAACCACCCTGGTATCTGTTGGAGGGATGGTACAGCCCAGCACAAGCAATCCAGGAGGTTTCTCGATTGTGTGGAAGACAACTTCCTTCTGCAACCAATAGAGGAGCCGACGAAGAGAGGTGCCGTGCTTGACCCTGTGCTCACCAACAGGGAAGAGCCTGTTGGAAATGTGAAGTTCCAGGGGAGTCTTGGATGCAGTGATCACGAGATGGTCGAATTTGAGGTCCTCAAGAAAGTGAGAAGAGTGTGCAGCAAGCTCACTGCCCTGGACTTCAAGAGAGCAGACTTCGGCCTCTTCAGGAACCTCCTTATTAAGGTTCCATGGGATTTAGCCCTAGAGGGCAGGAGGGCCCAAGACTCTTGGTTAATATTCAAGGATCACCTACTACAAGCTCAGGAGTGCAGCAGGAGGGCCAGGAGACCTCCTTGGATGGATAAGGAGCTGCTGAGAAAAATTCACAGAAAAAAGAGGCTTATAAAAGGTGGAAGCAAGGACAGGGGACCTGGGATGAATACAGGGATGTTGTCCGGGAAGTTAGGGACCAAGATAGGAAAGGTAAGGCCCAGTTAGAGCTAAACTTGGCAAGGGATGTGAAAGATAACAGGAAAGGATTCTATAGTTACATTGCAAATGTGAGACAGGCAAGGGACAATGTAGGCCCTCTCTGGAAGCTATCAGGAGAATGGGTTACTCTGGATTTGGAGAAGGCTGAGTTTCTTAATGACTTCTTTGCCTTGGTCTTCACTGGCAAAGGCTCTGGTGATGCCACCCAAGTCTTGGAAGGCAGATGCAGGGACTATGAGAATGAGACCTTGGGCCCACTGTAGAAGAGCATCTGGTTCAAGACCATCTTAAGAACCTGAATACACACAAGTCCATGGGACCTGATGAAATCCATCTGTGTTTCCTGAAGGAGCTCGCAAATGAAATTGCTAAGCCACTGTCTATCATATTTGAAATATCATGGCAGCCAGGTGAAGTTCTTGATGACTGGAAAAAGGGAACTATAACCCCATTTTCAAGAAGGGGAAAATGGATGACCCGGGGAATTACAGACCACTCAGTCTCACTTCTGTGCCCGGCAAAATCTTGGAGTAGATTCTCCTGGAAGGCATGCTGAGGCACATGAAAGCAACAAGGTGCTTGGTGACAGCCAGCATAGCTTCATTGAGGGGAAATCCTGCCTGACCAATTTGGTGGCCTTCTATGACAGGTCTATGGAAGTGATGGACAGGGTAGAGCAGTTGATGTGATCTACCTGGATTTGTGCAAAGCTTTTGACACTGTCCCGCATGACATCCTTGTTTCTTAATTGGAGAGACATCAATTTGATAGGTGGACCACTCAGTGGATAAAGAACTGGCTGGATGGCTGCACACAAAGAGCTGTGGTCAATGGCTCAATGTCCAGCTGGAGACCAATAACAAGTGGTGTCCCTCAGGGATCAGTGTTGAAACCAGTCTTGTTCAATATCTTTGTCTGTGACATGGACAGTGGGATTGAGTGCACCCTCAGCAAGTATGCTGATGACACCAAGCTGTGTGGTTCGGTTGTTATGCTAGAGGGAAGGAATGCCATCCAGAGGGACTTTAACAGGCTTGTAAGTTGGGTTGATGCCAACATTATGAAGTTTAAGGGTGGTGAGGTACTGGAATGTGTTTGCGACTGAAGTTGTGATTCCTCCATCCTTGGTGGTGCTCAAGGCCAGGGCGGAAGAAGCCTTGAGTGATATGGTTTAGTGTGAGGTGTCCCTGCCCATGGCAGGGGGTTTGGAACTAGATGATCTTAAGGCCCTTTGCAACCCTAACTATTCTATGATTCTATGATTGTATGATTCATGTAATATAAACTTAATTTAGTATTGTTTTCTTGGAACTCAGCTAAATGATTAAATTATGCTGAATTTTCCTAACATATATTTCTTAAGTAATTCAGCTGCATTTTTTTATTTAATCTTTTTCAACAAAAATAAATGTATATTGTGGAAATATTTTCCAGAGCCTGAAACTTTCTTAGAGGAGGACGTAATCATATTATAACTTAGGTACTGGCTGTAGCTTGTCATAAAATAAATGGAGGAAAACCAATTATATATACTATGCATTGTTTCATTTTTTTTAGTTGGAATCAGTATGTAGACATTTTATTTCAGATGTGTTTCAAATAATCCCACTGATGGGCTGGGGTTTGGGGTTCTTTGAACTCTACTAGTTCATTGCAAATATCTAACCTTAAATACGAGATCCAAATCTGTAACAGGGCTTTCAAAATCTGAGCTGTGTAGGTCATGTATAAATCTTGCAAAGGATTAATGTGACTTTTTTTTTTTTTTTTAGATAATTCATACCCCCATCTTGCGTATGAATCTTTCTTCTGCAAGACTTACAACCTCTATTTTTAAAGTGTAACCAGAATAGCAAACTTTTTTTCTTTTTTTTTTTCTTTTTATTTGTTTTTGTTCATAAAGTTTATTTTAAACTTCAGCCTCAGGAAAGCAACTGAAGGAGATTACGCCAGTACTCTTCTTCCCTATAAGATGACATCCCCTTTAGATATATGCTAGTCTGGTTCATATAAAGAAGCACTATCTATCTCTCCAGAGAGAGCTTTGCCATTGTGAAGAAAATAAATCAAGTTCAATAAAGAAACTGAGGTCAGATTTGGAAAAAGGATGAAGAAAATGTTTCAGAGAGAACAAAATGGAGCATGCTGGCTAGAAACTAGGACACACTAGCAGGGACATTAAAGAAATCAAGGTTCAAGTTTTGCTCTCAAATTCTTTCTGTGTTTCATCCAGTGACAGCTTGATGACAAAACCAGAACACATGTGACTTGCACAGTGATAAATCTCTAGGTACCTGTAGACATGCAATGTGAGAAAGTTCAAGAAAGTTAGTTAGGACTTTTTAAGAGTTTCAGTAGTATAGTGAGGAACGTAGATTTAAGTTAGTAACCTAAGAACAAAACAATTTTGGAACATATTAATAGTAACATAGGGACAGTATGTCAAAATATATTATTTTTTCTCCAAATAAAAATTCTACTTCTGCCTTTATGTTAAGAGTGCTACTAAAAGAGATTGAAAAGTCATTGTTCCACAAAATAAAAATTCTGGTGAAGGAAGACAGAAACTGTCTATACTGTGAATTTCAATAATCTAGAACTCTTTAATTTTTATGTCAAAAAATGATATTAAATACTAAAATTAGATCATAATATTAATTCAACATATTGCATGGCCTAAAAACCAGGATTTAATCAGCTGTAGATGTAAAAAAATTGAAATGCTAAACCTATATTTATACCTAATTAGAATTAAACACATCAGTACTATTGAAGTGAATAAGTCAAAACAATCTTACTTTTTCTTTCTGAAACATTTCAGGAAAATCTCTCAACTTGAATTTTGAAAATAAAAATAGTAAAAGAAGAAGTATTTTCATTATACCTAGACAACAGATATTATGGAGTTGTGATTTATTACATCTCTCTTTTAATCTATTTTTTTATTGTAGCTGCAGCTTTCCTTCATCCAAAGGACATAATGTACTATACACTAGCATATTGTAAACATGATTGACAGTTATCAACCACCTATGAACAGTTAAATCATAGAATCATAGAATAGCTAGGCTTAGAAAGGACCTTAAGGTCATCTAATTCCAACCCCCCTGCCACGACCAAGGACACCTCACACCAAACCATGCCACCCAAGTACCTGTCCAACCTAGCCTTGAACACCGCCAGGGATGGAGCATTCACAGCTTCCATGATGGATTTCATCAACTTGTGTACTTTCAGGTTCTTAAGATGGTCTTGAACCAGATGCTCTTCTACAGTGGGCCCAAGGTCTCATTCTCACAGTCCCTGCATCTGCCTTCCAAGACTTGGGTGGTATGGTGAGCATTTGCCAGTGAAGACTGAGGCAAAGAAGTCATTAAGAAACTCAGCCTTCTCCAAATCCAGAGTAACCCATTCTCCTGATAGCTTCCAGAGAGGGCCCACATTGTCCCTAGCCTGTCTCATATTTGCAATGTAACTATAGAATCCCTTCCTGTTATCTTTCACATCCCTAGACAAGTTGAATTCTAACTTTCTTAACCAAAATTAAAATTTCCTTGAATTCTAGTTTTCCTAACCTGGTCCCTAGCTTCCCAGACAGCATCCCTTTATTCTTCCCAAGCCACCTGTCCTTGCTTCCACCTTTTATAATCCTCTTTTTTCCTTCAAAGATTCATTAGCAGCTCCTTATCCATCCAAGGAGGTCTCCTGGCCCTCCTGCTACACTTCTTTCTAGTCGGGTGTGTTGGGAGGTAATGATGACCCCCTCCCCCAACATATCTAGTTTAAAGCTTTCTTTACTAGTCTGGCAAGCCTCCTACCAAAACTGCTCTTCTCCTTCATTGTCAGATCAGCTCTACCAGCCCCCAGTAGACCTGGCCTACTAAACTGAGTCCCAAATTTTACACTTACCTGAAGAGAATAAAAATAAAAGGTTAAATTATTATTTATATAATGCTAATTTCTAGACCCTAATACCTGATTCAGTTTCTAGTTCTGAGCACAGAATTTTATATAAATATGTAATAAACCAGATTTTTACTGATGTAAGAAATGTGGTAATTCCTGAAATTAGCTGATATTCATACTCATTTTTAGAATGTCACTAATACCTTTTTTCTTTTTCCCTGTGACTAGCACTAAATGCCCATTTCAGACAGTGCTTAATGATATGGCAATGGTTTTACATTTTACACTAAGAACTAATTTGAGAAATAGAGTTTGTTTACATCTTTCCTCTCCAAATTTTGTATTGTGGGGTTTGTGGTAATTTTTTTTTTCTGATTTGCAGCTTACATGGTATCTGTTTGACATAACAAAACTGTATTGTTGCTTTAACTCGTCTTTATTTCCCCAAATATTTCATTACCCTTAGTCTCTGCATGCATTTCAAGCCATAACAGTCTCTTCAGAGGCTGTTTAAATACTTTTTCCTTTTTCATGTTGTCGTGGTTTAAACCAAATCCGCACAGTTTACTTGCTCACTCCCCCCCCCTTGCTCCCCCAACTCCCGGAGATTTAGGAAGGAGAATACAAAGAATGTAGCCCCCATGGATTGAGATAAGAACGGTTTAATAGCTAAGGCATAACACAAATCACTACTGCTATTACTACTACAAATAATAATGATACAGCCAATAACAAGTGAAGAGAATACAACACCTCACCAGCCACCGACCCATAACTCACTCCACCCTGCCCAACCGAGCACCGAGCGATACCTCCTCCATCCCCCCAGCTCTCCTGCCCTTCCGGGCAAATCTCCCGGTTACATCCTGGGCATGACGGGCTATGGTATGGAATACCTCTTTGGCTAGCCTGGGTCAGGTGTCCTGTCTCTCCTTCCTCCTGGCCTCCCCTCCTCCCTGGCAGAGCATGAGCTCAGAAAAGGCCTTGGACAAAAACGAAACATTTGAGCAGTAATTCAAAACACGCTTGCTATCAGCAACCGTTCTCAGCCCAAAAGTCAAAATACAGCACTGCACCAGCTACCAGGAAGGAGAAAAATGACTGCTACTGCTCAAACCAGGACACATGTAGAGGATGGTTAGGAGTGAAGGTAGACTTTAAAATGCCATTGGGAAGGGACAGTATAGAGAACAGATGTTTTTTTTCTTAGTAACATTGACAGCAAAGACCATCCTTGTAAAACACATCACAGAGATTAAGAGGAAATTGAATGCTATATAGTGAACAGATTACTGCAATCTACTGCAACTTGTGAAGTCCTAATGATTTAATTTCATCACTGGTCTGTTGTGTGATTGCAAAGAAATATTTTCACAGCTTTCTACTTCTGTTTTCCCCCTATTCTCTTTCTGATTTGTGTTTTCATGCTATAAAATTCTAACTAGAAACATGCATAATGAGGTCAACCCTAATAGAAATAATAAAGAAACTGGAATGTGTGAGTGCAAAAATCTTTGCATAAAGTGTCATAATTAATGGAAGATCAGTATTTTCATAGAATCATAGAATATTTAGGGTTGGAAAGGACCTTAAGATCATCTATTTCCAACACCCCTGCCATGGGCAGGGACACCTCACACGAAACCATGCCATGCAAGGCTCTGTCCAACCTGGCCTTGAACACTGCCAGGGATGGAGCATTCACAACCTCCCTGTGCAACCCATTCCAGTGCCTCACCACCCTAACAGTAAATAATTTCTTCCTTATATCCAATCTAAACTTCCCCTGTTTAAGTTTTGACACATTACCATTGTCCTGTCACTACAGTCCCTAATGAATAGTCCATCCCCAACATCCCTATAGCCCCCCTTCAGATACTGGAATGCTGCTCTGAGGTTACAACGCAGCCTTCTCTTTTCAGGCTGAACATTTTAGTATGAAGCTTTGGGGTTTTTTGTTTTGATTCACTTTTCTTTTTGACACTTTAGTGAATATTGGGTTAGACACTTTAATGAATATTTGGTCACATTCTCATGCCACAAAGCTGTAATATATGTCCTTCAGTTAAACACTTCGGTCTCTGATCCTGGGCATTTTTAGTAGCTACTCAGAGAAAGACACTGGACTATTCAAACTCAAACGATTCTTTCACTTAAGAGTAAGAAGAAAAGTGTACACAGAATTGTCTGTTAAATCACTTAAATCACTTGTGGTATTATCTATCTATAATCTTCTATATTATAATTATAGTACTTATTCCATTCTCATTATCAATATTTCAGTTTAACTTCCTATCTGTTCAGTGAAAGAATTTAGTCCCTTGGCTTTCAGGTCCATCCTCCCATTATAACTCTTCATTATGAATCAATTTATCTATAGTATATGAAGCTTGTAGCTAACAACAATGCTGTCATAGAGAGCATTGAGTTCATTTGTTAAAATGTTTGTTTCTGCAAAAGGTATTTGGAAAATTGCTATGTTTTAGTGTGATAGGAAATAAAATCAATGCTTAAGTTTGTATCAGCAAAATGGCTGTACAAAAGCAGAAAGCGAAAGAGAAGAAATGCAACTTAGATGTACATGAAGAAAAGGGTTAGTATTTGAACTATTAATACTTTCTTAATATACAATACCTGTAATCCTTCCTGGAAAGAAGTTAGTTAGTTTGATTATATTCCAATTATATTCCTATTATATTTCCTCAGACTTTCATTTTATGTTACTGTTATGAGCAAGGATGTTAACTCTATCAAATAAAATGTTAGTACATAAGAATCAGAATGTCAGACATAAACTGTTTTATGGTCAAATTAAACATCTTAAGTTCAAAAGATCTTTGAAAATAAAAAAAAAGAAAGCATAGAAGAGACTGGCTCTTTCCTTGAGGGTGTGAAAGCAGAAGGTCCTGAGCCTGGCCAGCCAGCTGGAAAACAGTATCTGCCCATAAGCCATGTAACTTCATTAGCATTAGAAGTGGGATATTACAGCAGATACATTTCAAAAAGTCTCTGTGACTTTTAGATTGTAGATGGCTCACACTGAGCTTCTGTGGAAGGTGAAGCAAGCAAGCCTGTCTTTTCATTTTTCATACATTCCTGACTTCCCTTGAGCTTCAAAAGAAGCCATCATAACTGAGTAATCTATGTTCTTACTCAGTGAGCAGATAACTGGCTTAAAGACTTCAGCAACTTATAGACACTGAAATATTTTTTATTAAATAGGCAGAAATTAATTAATTGCTATTATCATAGAATCATAGCATCATATAGGTTGTAAAAGACCTTTAAGGTCATCGAGTTAACCGACCACTGCCAAGTCGACCATTAAACCATATCCCTAAGTGTCACAACTACACGCTTTATATATCTACTAGGACGGTGAGTCAAAGGCTTCCCTGTGCTTCCTGTTCCAAAGCTTGATAACCTTTTGATGAATAATTTTTTTCTAATATCCAATTTAAGCTTCCCCTGGTGCAACTTGTGGCCATTTCCTTTTGTCCTATTGTTTGTTACTTGAGAGAAGAGACTGACACCTTCTTCGCTACAACCTGCTTTCAGGTAGTTGTAAACAACAATAATGTCTCCCCGAAGCCTTCTTTTCTCCAGACCAAGCAAGCCCAGTTCCCTCACCTGCTCCTTATAAGGAATGTGCTCTAGTCGTTTCATCAGCTTCATTGCTCTTTTTTGAAAGCACTCCAGCAGCATAATGTCTTTCCTCTCATGAGAGGCCCAAAATTGAACACAGTATTCAAGGTGCAGTCTCACCGGTGATGAGTATAGGGACACAGTAACTTCCCTCCTTCTGTCTACACTATTTTTGATACAAGCCAGGATGCTATTGGCTTCCTTGGCCAACTGAGCATCCTGCCAGATCATATTCAGGCAGCCATTGACCAATACCCCCCGATACTTTTGTATCAGTCAGCTTTCCTGGGCTGTATCAAAAGAAGTGAGACCAACAGATAGAGGGAGGTAATTATTCTCTTCAACTCCGTTCTTGTGAGACCGTACCTGCAGTAAATACTGTGTTCAGTTTTGGAACCCCCAATATAAGAAGGATGTGGACCTGCTTGAGCAAGTCCAGAGAATAGTCACAAAGACCAGAGGGCTCGAACATTTCTCCCACAAAGACAGGCTGAGAGAACTGGGCTTGTTTAGCCTAGAGTACCTGCATATATACAGATTAAATAGTGGGAAAAAATTCTTTACTGTGAGTGTGATGAGACACTGGCACAGATTACTCAGAGAAGTTGTAGCTGCCCCATCCCTGGAAGTGCTCAAGGCCAGACTGGATGGGGCTTTGAGCAACTTAGTCTAGTGGAAGGTGTATTTGCCCATGGAACTAGATAATCTTTAAGGTCCCTCTCAGTGCAAAACATTCTATGATTCTATTTTACTCTTTTTTCCTTGGAATTTTAATCTTCAGCAAGTACAGTCCAAAAAGTTTAATTTACAAAGCAATAGGATGCCAGTTATTTAAGATAGCTTTGCCATCTTCCTTGATAGAACACATAACAAAATAATGCATACAATTATTTAGTTAAAAAAAAAAAAAAACAAACCAGACCTAGCGAAAGAATATTAGTATTTTGATGTTCATTTATGTTTGCTTGGGTTTTTTTATCTAATTAAAAAAAGTTGTCTACAAAACTCCTAATTTGTCATACATGCTAAAGCTATGAACTACAAAACTTCTAAACATGCTAACATCAAACATACCATCAAAATATCCCCCCAAAGTTATTCTAATTAATTTAGAATAAACCTAAAAAGAATATAGCCTGTTTCATTTTGACATAATCTTCAGTTTCAGAAGATAAAATTGCACTGGAATAAAATATGAAGGTCTAATTCTTCAAGATACGTGTTCAGGAATTGCCTACTTTTCAAGAAAAATAAGCTGTAATGAAAAAATCTACTTACTTGTTTTTCAGGATTTTTTATCTTTATAAGTAAGCAAAAATGTAGTTTTTGCTCTTGAAATACTACTTTTTTCTACATTCTAGATGTGTGTGTTTATCCATTGTATACTTGTACTGACTATAACAGTTACAATGTTAAGAGAATTAAAAGTTAATTGTTAATAGGTAATTATTATGACACTTTTTAACAAAATGTCATTGGCAAAAAATGTCACTGAAAATCATAGCTCTGCATTAACATGCATTTAAACTACAAAAATATCTTTATGATTATCTGAAGAATTACACTGATGGTTATTCTGTTTACCCAGGAGCTCCTTAGGCATGCTGTTTGGAAACTTTCTTATTCACATCTTCAAATTCATGCTAGTAAAAACACTAATTTATTATACCTACTTTGATTTTATCACAGTTGGAAAGTCCTTAAAGCCTCTTAACAATGTTACTTTTGTCAAAGACACTGTACAAAATTATAAATATGCATAAAATAATTTCCAAATTTTATTCCAGAAAATGCTTATTATTCAGTGCTGGCACTACAATTTTTCTTTTTTGTCTTACTCTCTGTGGAATCATAATTACTGGCTGAAGGTCAAGTGAGTCACTTATGTCATCTGATTCTCCTTTTGTTACAGAACACAATTTTGCTCTCTTTATTACATTGATTATGTACCATGAATAGCACGCTGGAGTTGACCAATGCAATAATATTTCAAATGCTGTTTCAACCTACTTTTAATTTGTATGTACTTCTATCTAAACTTTCATTCTTTTGAGCAATCTTTAAGAAAAGAATTCTCAGAATTACTAATTTTTGTAACAAGGGTCATAGCTGAACTCTTCTTAGGCTTAGAAACAGAAGCAGAATTCTGAAAACATCACTTGAAAACTGCTCTAAGGGACCCTTATAAATGAGATCTTAAGTATTTTCTTTTAAGCTAACAGGCAGTGGGATAACATTTACTGCGAGTTCTATCAAACAAATTTCTCTTTGAAAATAATATGCTCAAAGTTCCTTTAAACTTAATTACGAATTAATGTTTAAACTATGATAGTATTCAGTAAATGATTTATTATAGTGCTAGTGAACATTCTTCTCTATAGTACAATTTTCCACTTCATTGCTGCCATTTGAAAATGACATCAGAACTTAGTTCACTTATCATCTCTTCTTGTTAATGATTTATTGTCATGGCTGCAAAGCATTTCAGTTGACAAGTAGTTTCCTCTTTCATCAATTCAGTTAAAAAAACACCTTGCTGTTTTCCCACTTTGTGTTAAGTAACTATTCTCTCCTTTTTTAATTAGTAATTGCTATTTTTGTCTAGACAACAGTGGAAGAGTCAATAGAGAAGTCTATGATGGAAAATTGTCATGCAACACTAATTTTACCTTAATCTTTAGATACAGTGGTTGATTATATCACAAGTTCCAGTCATTCTTAACGTCAAAAGGCAAACACCATAAGAAAAAACAGAGCAAGAAAGAATTTGCAAGGATTGTTCACACTACGACCTTTACATTACAGTGGAGCTTTAGTTCGTAAATTCCAACACAAATATTAACAATATCTGATTTCTGCAGATGTGAATGTAGCATTAGCTCATTCATCACAAATCTGATGTTTTATATAAATTTTTAAATTTAAAATTTAAACTTATTTTCTATTATATCTCTATAATTTAAGTGTATTACGTCTAGTAAAAAAAAACAAAACCTGCCCAAGTATTGAGATCTTGAGATGCTATTGTAATGGCTCAGAAAACACAATTAAAATGATGTGCCTAGTCTGAATTTCTCTAGCTTTATTTGAAGTGATCAGATCGTGTTATATATTAATATTTTCCAAACCTTTAATAATTTTTGTGTAACTTCTCAATTTATTTACTCACTAATTGACCCATTGGAAAAAATATGATAAAAATATTTATATTTTTTAAGTAATGTCTGTATTTGATAAGTAATTTGTCACCTGCTTATCAGTAGATAGCATATCAACATATTAGTACTCAAAATGCCATTCAATAATACATGTGACAATGATTAAACAATATCCATAGATAGTTAAAAGTGCAGAGAAATAAAACGAGTTGAAGCCTTAAACTGTTTACACACAGACACCCACACATATCTTCTTGTATCTGTCTTCAATGTTGTTTCAAGCACAATTCCATATTCTTCTTTTTTCAGCACATAGCATATAATGTCAGTAAGTGTAGGCATCACTGTGTGATTTGTGGACTGTGTGAAAGATAGCAGCAGTTCAATATCTTATCTGGGTGGCTATATTTAATTGTATAAAGCAAGTAGGTCTCTGATGACCTTCCAGTCTTTCTGTTTACTGCAATCCCACTATAAAGAAATAGAGGATATTAGATAATAAATTACCTTATCAGACTTAAAAACTGAAATTCAGCTATGGTAAACTAGGGTGGAGAAACTTCTTTAACATCTTCCTCCCTATTTTTATTCCTCATTATTTCACCTAATTCTTGCAAATTTTTCTTTTACTTACTTTCACTTTTCATGTGAAAATATTGTGTTTCCCTCATCATTCTAATTCATTCCAAAGGTATCTCTGGAATTAATTAGGTATATGTATACCCTGCAGCACCAGTGAATGTGTTGTAGCTTCCAACACATCAGGTCAGGTGCATGCCCAAACAGCCCACCTGTTTGGTGGGCTGATTGAGAGACTGATTTGAGATCAGACTCCACTGTTCATTATCTCAAAGATTGGTATGAGAAGCTGAGACAGGATTCCACCTATCTTTTGTCTCAGAGATGAGTGGGAACAGTTGAGATAAGATTTTTCCGATGTCCATTACCTGAGGGATGAGTGGGAAAGAGCTAAGACCTCCAGGATTGGTGTGAAGAATTGCCCACTATCCCAAGAATTGCTTCAAACCTGCAGTTGAAGGGCTGGCTGCAAGACCAAGGATACTGGCCCACCAGGAGCGTGTAATACGTGACATGAATAACAGAGGTATTCCCCCAAGCTTGCTATAAAAAGGGGGAAAGGTAATCACCAAGAGAGACATTGCCAAAGAAGCCATTGACATGAGGATGACTCCAGAAGGACACCTCCATGAGGACAGACTCCACCAATGACTACTACAGACCCTGATGGACACACTTCATGAGACATCTCCATGAGGGCAACTCCACGAGACACACTTGTCGTGGTTTAAACCAAGTCCCCCAACTCCCAGAGAGTTAGGAAGGAGAATCCAAAGAATGTAGCCCCCACGGATTAAGATAAGAACAGTTTAATAGCTAAGGCATAACACAAATCACCACTGCCATTACTACTACAAATAATAATGGTAAAGCCAATAACAAGCGAAAAGAATACAACACCCCACCAGCCACTGACCCATAACTCACTCCACCCTGCCCGGCTGAGCACCGCGTGCTCCTTCCTCCATTTTCCTCCAGAGCTCTACCCTCCAGCTTTCTGTTTCCCAGTATGCATCCTGGGCATCACGTGCTATGGTATGGAATACCTCATTGACTAGCCTGGGTCAGGTGTCCTGTCTCCCCTTCCTCCCGGACTCCCCTCCTCCACCTGGCTGGAAAAAACCTTGAACAAAAACACCCTCAAAACATGCTCAAACCATGACATTATCCACCCCTTATTCCATACCATTCACGTCATGCCCAGATCCCACATTTTCAATGCTCCATCACTCTTAAGTCCACCCCTCGATCATGAGACATCTCTATGTTGCATCTCTAGAATGATGGCCTGAAGTATCTGGGCCCACCAGGCTCAAAATCATTCACTGTCCCCTTCAGCAGTTCTACAGCTTGCTGCTTGGGACTCCATACAGCTGCCTTCCACTTCCAATACTTCCAAAACACTGGAGGGGCCCAGTGGATCAGATACCTGGCCATACTGTCCCACGTGCCCTGCCACCTGTGACTGTCCAGCCTTGGGAACAGTCTACTGGTGCTCCTATATACTTGTCTAACCTTAGACAAGACCCAAACCTGACTCTGCTTAACTTTTGGGATTGGGGCTGATTTAGCTGCCCTGCTTGCCAGTTCTCCCACCACCAGTTTCTCTTCTCCTGAGTCCAGATCTTCCTTCTCTGCCTTGCTGGGAAATGCTGCATGGTCTCCTGCATCCTGCTGGGGCTCGGCGGGTGACTTCTGGGGAATATTCTCGGCCACTGCGGGGTTTGGAACGGCGGCAGGTCTCGGTTCCTCCACTGCCTTGCTGGGAAGTGCTGTGTGGTCTCCTGCATCCTGCTGGGGCTTGGCGGGCGACTTCCGGGGGACACTCTTGGCCGTCGGGGGGTTGGGAACGGCCGCGGGACTCACCTCCCCCACTGCCTGGTCCCGCTGCTCAGCTACCGCCCTGCTCCGCTCCTCCCCCGCCTGTTCCCGCTGCTCTGCCACAGCCGTTTGGCTCCCCGTGCCGCTCTCCCTGGCAGCCTCAGCTGCCGGCAGCTCCTGGGGCCGCTCCTTCCCGGCTTCATGCAGCGTCACATGGATGGAGGTGAGGACAAGGACAAAGATGGCGAAGAGCAGCAGGACGGCCTGGTACAAGTCCAAATCCATGGCCACGTCCATCCCCCCCTGCTGCCGGAGCCCCACCGTATTACAAGCCTCCGACACAAAGTACAGTGAAACAAAAGCTTTAGCCCAAGCCCCATTATCGACAAGCACAAACTCATCCAATCCATACACAAAGTACCCGGCAAAATCCCCAAACCGCGAGATCCAGAGAAAAACCTCTAAGAGCCAATAAATCAGCATTGTGACAAGAGACCATAAATCCGCTCAGATCTGTCCTTATCTCAAACCATGGGGCCCCACATTGGGCGACAAAAATGTCATGGTTTAAACCAAGTCCCCCAACTCCCAGAGAGTTAGGAAGGAGAATCCAAAGAATGTAGCCCCCACGGATTGAGATAAGAAAGGTTTAATTGCTAAGGCATAACACAGAATCACCACTGCCATTACCACTACAAATAATAATGATACAGAAAACAATTGAAGAGAATACAACACCGCACCAGCCACCAACCCATAACTCACTCCACCCTGCCCGGCTGAGCACTGCGTGCTCCTTCTTCCATTTTCCTCCAGAGCTCCACACCTCCAGCTCTCTCCTTCCCAGTATGCATCCTGGGCATCACGTGCTATGGTATGGAATACCTCATTGCCTAGCCTGGGTCAGGTGCCCTGTCTCTCCTTCCTCCCGGACTCCCCTCCTCCACCTGGCTGGAAAAAACCTTGAACAAAAACACCCTCAAAACATGCTCAAACCATGACAACACTCCATGGGGTACCTTCAAGGGGACAAACTCCAGAAGGACATCTCCATGAGGGCACCCACCTCCGATGACTACTATGGACTCTTGGGGGACACTGCTCTGATACTGACTACAAAACCTGAAGAACTCCCACTACCTCTGATGACAGATCCCCAGGACACCGCTGGATCCATGGTGGTGATTAGCTCTCTCTCTCTGCAACCCAAATTCTTGCTTCATTTTCTGCCTTTTTTCAAATCTGTCCTATCACTATCCCTTTTTTATTTATATAATAATTTCGCTTTTTTATAATTTTCTTTTCTTAATAAACCAACTGATCGATTATGGTACTTGACCTCCTTTCCATCTTAATTTCACTCTTGATATCAGGAACAAAACAGGATCTGATATGGTTTTTTCTCCAGTCCTATGGGTACTTCTGGAAACAGGACTTGAGGCAACACTCTGGACGCTTAACAGAGGAATTCAACAAGACTTATGCCACTGAAGGAAATCAGTTTATTTTGGCAGAAATATGTTTGTCTTTATTGTCTAATTCATCTATGTCTGGATTTTCTGCTTTTGTTGTACAACAAAATTAAACTATTTTTTTTTTGTAATTTATTTTTTTAATTAAAAAAAATATTCTTGATTATGTGCTGAACAACTAAAATGCCCAGTGTGAGATTAAATGAGTTCTTTTTGCCTGTAAAAAGGAGAGTACCAATTTTCCTAATATTAGAAAGCATACAGCATAAGGGTATGTAATTTAAAGCACATTAGCAGCTGAACGTTTCCCAGTCCTTCACTGAGACATCTGCTAGTGGAAATGTGTTGTGTAATAACCCCTTTCACTTGCTTATGTATGCTTATGTCATACACATCTGTATTACATGCTCCCTGAAACAATACCTTAGCCTTGGCTATATTGACTACCATCAGTGGTCCACCTTGGCCTCCAATGGGAGACCTGGAGACACACTACACATAATGCCATTGTCTCCTTTGAGAACACATGCAAATCTAGTCTTGAGGAGAAAAGACAATGCAGAGAGATTCACTCCCTGCCTATACCACCCAAGGAGACCATTCATTGTACTTTTTGCAACTGAATTTGTCTATTCCACATTGGACTTTTTAGCCATCAGTGCGACTATAGTAAGCATGGGTAAAACCCTTCCCAGATCTTCGTTCACGAAGTCAAGCATGATGATGATGATGATGATGATGCTGTATGACATGGCAAATCTGAGGAGAGTTTTAAGTCTTTTAAAAAGAAAGAATATTGAATACAATCAAATAATTTGATGGGTACTTCAATAACACAACAAAAGAATGTGACAATTATGAAAAATGCTTCATTTCAAGAAAAAAACATGTAAATTTTCTTAACATTTAGAATAATCTAGGTTGAATCCTGTGAATAAAGAATGTAGATTAGACAAGAGTTCAGGACAAATTGGAGAATTCAGATCCTTTTACAGTATACCTTCAGGACTTGATCAGGTTTTTGATTTTTTTTTTTCTCTTTCTAATTATTTTTCCAGCTTTCATAAAACAGTGTCCTAACAATGTTCGCCACTGTCTGTACAATTTTTTTTTTTAATTACAGGATGCATTTTAATAGTTATTTTGAATGTTAAATGACTGTCACATGACAACACTGATGACTACAATGACTGCACCTTGTAACCAGCAAATCTAGCTCATCAGTCCAAGATTGTTACATAGATGTCTGTTCTCCCACTGTAAGGGTTGTTAATTCTATAAATACTATGATAAATAATGGGAAATGTGATGGGTTTCCTTAAAAGCCCCACTTCAAAGTCATACAGGACCCTCTATTTTCAAACATATAGTTCTTATCAATATTAATAATAATAAAAAATATTTAATAAGTCAGAATCAAAACACCAAATAACTCAGCCCTGTATCTGTTCTCTTCACATGTTATTTTTGTCTGGCTAAAACACAGAATTGTGAATTGCAACATTTTTTCAATGAATAGCACCTTTTGTAAGCTTCAAAGTCAGCTGGATTTAAGTGCATACTTCTCTTTAAGCTCTTCAGTCTATCTGTTGTGCCCAAAGGTATGCAAGAAGTCTATAGCATCAATTGGTAGCAGTCACAGAATTTTTGTAGTTCACAATAGTGTTGAATCAAAAGCAGAAAAAAAAACCCCCAAAACTCAACCCAAAACCAAATACAGGGAGTTAAAATTTTTTGATAATTCTGAAATAAGAGCTGAGGAAAAAAATGAAGCAAGACTCTGGATTTCTGTATCTACATGCCAAGGCACTACATATACGCTGATGAAACTGGACCAAGACTTCTATGATGGAAGACAACAAAAAATGTAACTAGGCAAGGCATACAGACAATCTTAGACCTGTCTGTTAAGTGAGGCTGGATTCTGATCATCTTGTGACACTAAAAGTAAGTTTACTTCATGCAAAATTCTAGTGATTTATGGATGCCTAAGAGGCTTTAGATCACCTTTATTCTTCCTTAGATCTACTGAAGGTGAAAGCAGAACTGATTTTTTTTTTAATTTTTTTAAAGGAATTGGTACTGTTCTTCATTCCACTCATACATAATTTGAAGAAATTAGAGGCTTGATGCTTTTTCTTACTTTCCCATTCACTTACATGGAACTTAGAATCATAGAAACATAGAATAGTTAGGGTTGGAAAGGACATTAAGATCACCTAGTTCCAACCCCCCTGACATGGGCAGGGACACCTCACACTAAAACATGCCACTCAAGGCTCTGTCCAGCCTGATCTTAAACACCGCCAGAGATGGAGCATTCACAGCTTCCACGGCCAACCCATGCCAGTGCCTCACCACCCTAACAGGAAAGAATTTCTTCCTTATATCCAATCTAAACTTCCCCTGTTTAAGTTTAAACCCATTACCCCTTGTCCTGTCACTACAGTCTCTAATGAAGAGTCCTTCCCCAACTTCCCTATAACCCCTCTTCAGATACTGGAAGGCCGCTAGGAGGTCTCCACGCAGCCTTCTCTTCTCCAGGCTGAACAGCCCCAACTTTCTCAGCCTGTCTTCATATGGGAGATACTCCAGTCCCCTGATCATTCTTGTGGCCCTCCTCTGGACTTGTTCCAATAGTTCCATGTCCTTTTTATGTTGAGGACACCAGAACTGCACACAACACTCCTAGTGAGGTCTCACGAGAGCAGAGTAGAGGGGCAGGATCACCTCCTTCGACCTGCTGGTCACATTTCTTTTGATGCAGCCCAGAATACACTTGGCTTTCTGGGCTGCAAGTGCACACTGCTGGCTCATGTTCACTTTCTCATTGACCAACACCCCTAAGTCCTTCTCCACAGGGCTGCTCTGAATCTCTTCTCTGCCCAACCTGTAGCTGTGCCTGGGATTGCTCCAACCCAGGTGGAGGACCTTGCACTTGTCATGCTTCAACATCGTAAGTTTGGCATCAGCTCACTTCACAAGCGTGTCAAGGTCTCTCTGGATGGCATTCCTTCCCTCCAGTGTATCAACTGAACCACACAGCTTGGTGTCATCGACAAAGTTGCTGAGTACACACTCAATCCCACTGTCCATGTCACCAACAAAGATGTTGAACAAGACGGTTCACAACACCAGTTTCTGAGGGACATCACTTGTTACTTGTCTCCAGCTGGACATTGAGCCATTGAACACTACTTTTTTTGTCAGCCATCCAGCCAGTCCTTTATCCATTGAGTGGTCCACCTATCAAATTGATGTCTCTCCAGTATAGAGACAAAGTTGTCATGCAGGACAGTGTCGAACGTTTTGCCCAAGTCCAGTTAGATGACATCAACTGTTTTACCTGTGTCCTTCAGTCATCCATTTTCCCCTTCTTGAAAATGGGGGTTATATTTCCCTTTTTCCAGTCGTCAGGAACTTCACCTGACTGCCATGATTTTTCAGATATGATGGACAGTGTCTTCACAATTTCATTTGCCAGCTCCTTCAGGATGCGTGGATGGATTTCACCAGGTGCCCATGGTCTTGTGTACGTTCAGGTTCTTAAGATGGTCTCGAACCAGATCCTCTCCTACAGTGGGCCTAGGGTCTTTATTCTCACAGTCCCTGCTTCTGCCTTCCAAGACTTGGGTGGTGTAGTCAGAGCACTTGTCTCACTAACAAAAAGCCTCAAGGTTTTTTTTCATATATTACATAATACCTATGTACTTCAAAATTAAAGTTAATAATTCTGATTTTCACTTTTGCTTTTTAAATATTATAGCCTATAATTTGTCCCATCATATATCCTTGAATCTAAATATAGATAAATATTGCTAAGCAACGCTTAGCAGATGCTGGGTTTAGAAACTTCTGCTTATACAACAGCCACCCTTAAGTATTAATCATGCAAATTATAATTATGTTCTTCAATAGAATTCAGATTTTAGGCTGTTAATGACCTTTATAGACATTTTTGTGTCAGCAGCAATCATCTGTGCACCAAGTTCAACTGCATCTGCATAAGGTAACTACATCTTACCATTTAAACCAACATGAAATCCTCAATTGTAACTCTACAAATATCAATCTAACATCATAATGCAGTGGCAATTTCTTCCCATTTGCTGCTGCTGGCAGACATTAGCAGCATAAAAATATTGAAACAGATGCACATGTAATCAGTTATGTCACCTTATTGATGCATTTCCGATTATCCCTTAATGAGGCAGAATATCTAAAGAGGGAGTACTTGTCCCTAATGAATGTTTCTTTATATGCCAGATTTGTTTGGCTTACACACCTGCTTTCCTTATATGACCTGCTATCCTTAATTACTACTTACAGGTACAGTGGAAAAGAAAAATTCTTGGAACAGCAGTGTATCAAAGATCTTGGTTTTCTTTAGCATAGGTACGAGTTTTGCAGCAAAAGAGAGTGAGATTCTGAGATGGGAGTGAGATCTTAATTTAAAAAAGACAAAATGTGGGAAAAATACAGATTAAAATCTTCATGCAAAAGAAACGATTAGCAACCATTCTTATGTTCAGTGATGTAGCTGATAGTTTTCTCTGTCTTCAACTTAGAAGCTGGGGCATAAATTTATCCCATGCTAAATTAGTTCAATTTCCATTAATATTTGCCAGTTAGAGGACTGATAAACTCACAAAAGGTTGTTTTGCGGGGGAGAGGGCAGTGTTCAACAGCCCAGTTCCAGAGTGGAACTGGGATGTGACTTGAACTGTGCAATCCAGAATCCTATTATTTTACAGTATTTCCTCTACTGAGAGTGGAAATATCCTGGCACCTGAAATCATAGCATTCAAAATCATGACTTAGACAGAGAATACGAAAAGCCAAATGAAAAGTAGGTAAAGTTCTTTCTTTTTTTTTTTTTTCCTCCAAGACTGTGTAAACTAGGTGAGAAACAACTCTAATCAGAAAGTAAATTTAGATTTAAGCCTAAGATATTAAACTCCTCTCTCTTTGCTCATAAGCTCTTTTGCTCATTCTGTCTGTACCAATTTTTTCTATTCAGTGAGTTAGCTTCTCAGAGCTACAAATTCATGCCTAAAATATTGAGCCTTTCTCTTACTGAATTTAAGTTTTATGTAGAAATAAGCAGCCTAAACAGACAAATATGACATCTTTGTTTTTCTGTGTTGGTATAGCTGTATTTAACTGAGAATGATGTCACTGATGGTAAGTTAATTTTGCCCATAGTAGTCCTTATAGTGCTGTGCTTTGTATAGACAGCTAGAAAAGCACTGATAGCACACCAGTGCTTCTGCTACTGATGAGCAGTGCTCTCAGAGCACCAAGGCTGCCTTTCCAACATTCCCTTCCCATCACCCGCAAAAGCCAGTAGGCTGGGGGTGGGTAAGATCTTGGGAGGATATATAGCCAGGACAGCTGACCTGAACTGACTAAAGGGATATCACATACCATATGACATCTGATCAGCAATAAAAGCTGTTTATACTTCATTTAATATTAAGATATGTTTGTAAAGATTACAAATACTTTTGAACCTCCATGAATAAGCAGTAATGGAAAATAAAAAATAAAACAAAAATTAGTCTTTTTAAATTAGACTTTTAAATATCTCTGCCTTTTTATTTCTCTTGAATTCTTTCATCTGTTGTGAAATTTCCTTCATTAAAACTATGTTATAATTTGCAACAAAGCTGATGGGTTCAGAATTTCATTCTTGAATGTTTGCAAGATTGTATTTCTAGTGGTTATCCATGAAAGGTATGCGATCCAGAAGGAAAAAAAAGAACAAAAAAAGGCCCTGTTGAATGAGTAGGATCTGAGTTTTCTGGAGTTGACAAATAAATTCATAAACAGTAACAAGACTGGAAAGCTTTGAAAAGAGCCCTCAAGTAGATTAGTTCTTTCTTGGCAGCATCTGAAAGTTTCCACTTTAGTAAATCACTCCAATGGATAATCCATATAATTGAAAAGCTAATTAGAAATTTAACTTTCAATGTCTGGCTAATATTATACCTGAAAGTAACTGTGGCCAACTACAGTTCCCACGCTATAAATCCATTTACCACTTACGGTCCCCATGTAAATGGATTGTAGTTCCATTTAATAGTAAGAAAATAGTAAAATTGTGTAAAAAGAAGTAAAATTATGATGTTCTATAAATAACAGCAATTGGATGAATACCACAGAATGTAAATAGTAATGGATGAAATTGCACTGTACTTCTTGTCTGCTTTAAAGCGATGCAGATATTTAAATCTTTCTCCTCAGGGCTGCACAAAATCCATTCTCTGCCTAGCCGGTAGGTGTGCTTGGGATTGCCCTTAGCCAGATTCAGGACCCTGCACTTTGCTTTATTGAACTTCAGGAGATTCACATGGGCCCACGTCTCAAGTGTTCAAGATCCCTCTGGATGGCATCCCTTCCCTTCAGTGTGTCAACTGTACCACACAGTTTGGTGTTGTCAGCAGACTTGCTGAGGGTGCAAATTCCACTGTCTATGATGCTGTCAATGGTGCTAAACAGTGCTGGTCCCAGTACCAAGCCCCAAGGAACACCACTTATCACTGATCTCCACTTGGACATTTTGAAATTGACCACAACACTTTGAGTGACCAACCTGCCAATCAATACCATATCCACCAAGTGGTCCATCCGTCACGTCCATGCCTCACTAGAGACATAGATGTCATGCAGGTGGTTTTGCTGTCCTTCTTCCTGAATTCTCCAAAGACTGAAAATTTTATCACTTCACGCCTGCAAATGTGATATGTGATACAGACATAACTTTTGAATGGGCAAGCACAAACAAAGAAATTGTCTTTTCTGCTGCACATGATTTTTCTACAACTGTAAGGTGGGATTGCTTGTAGCTTTTTATGTCAGCAAGAATATTTTGAAAGGACAAGTGCAGTAACAGTAGGGTTTTAGAATTCCATTTCTACCTCTCAGGATTTTCCCTTCCACCAGAAGTAAACAGTCAGACCATCCTCAGCAAGTTCTTTGTTTTAAAAACAGTGAAGAAATTTATGCTGTGATGATATGATCAGTTATTAGTATGCACCTGCTGGCATTGGTTTGGTAATTCATTACAGCAAGTTATAATCAAAATCATGGTATGTTGATTACACATTAACTTTCATACATTACCAGTGGACCAGTGAATTGATGACATATAACAACAGTACATCAGAAAAAATGCCAACTGCAAAATATAAGAGAGAAAGTTTGTTCGTTTTTTTTTGTCAACACATATATTTATGACAAAGACACTAGCACAAGCATTATGCTATCAACATCTTTCATCATTGAAGAATAGATACTGGACATGAAACTGGATATGAGCCAGGAATGTGCACTTGCAGCCGAGAAAGTTAATCATGTCCTGATCTGCATCAAAAGAAGTGGACTGAATGATTTTTAAAGGTCCCTTCCAACACAAACTCTTCTATAATCCTAAATTAACTATTGTGGCAAACTGAGAAGAAAAAGATTAAATTAGAGAGTCTAATGAAAACAATAATTTTAAAACTTCCATGTTTATCTTCCAAATATATTTGTGTCATTAGTAACATATTTGGTTTGTAGATTTTTCTTTGTTGTTTTTTGTTTGTTTTGGGGACTATTTTTAGACATTTATAGTCAATAGAGTGAAGTCCTATTGAAAATATAAATTAAACCAGGATTTTTCTAGTCAGGTAGGTTTTCTGCTATTAGCCACAATCTGAATTCATTATATATTTGGCCATAATGTAAATTCAGTTATAAATCTGAACTGCATAAAGTCAAGCGCATGAAAAAGGCATTTAATTCTGAAAAAACTGGAAAAATAGGAAGAGAATCCTATATTCTTTCCACTGGGAGTGTAAGTGAAAAAAATTTGTGCCCGTTATCTTTTCTTCCATTCTACCAGTTAAAGGAAATGGTGCAGCCGGAAACAGGGGTACAATGCGATTCAACTTCCGTCTTTGTCACTGGTACTGACTTGATGGTTTGGGCTTTTGTGAATGGGGCATTCTTTGATAGCTATAACACCTGTTAGGGAAGGATGTGATCCACCTGTCCAGGAAAGGCAAGGGGATCTTTGGCAGCAGGCTGGCCAATATGTTGAGGTAGACTTTAAACTGAAAGACATGGGATGTGGGGTCCAAAATGGCAATGCTCATGCCATCACATCCAACTGGGGAATAAGCCAGGCCAACCAGAGCAATGACAAATGTTTCTTAGCTGCCTCTCAAGATGAAAACCAGGCCAACTCTTTCAAAGGCATGTATGGCTACAGTGGATCATTTTGCACCCCTCCTGGGAAACCAGAATGCTCAATTACCTCTCTGAAATGCCAGTACACCAAAGCTTGCAGCATGCATAAGAATTGGAGATGTATGTGTTGCTGCTGGGCTATGATGCCATTGTGATTACAGAGACATGGGATATGGTGGGATAGCTTGCATGACTGGAATGCTGGGCATTCTAGGAAAGACAGGCTACCAAGGCAAGGTGCTTGTCTTGCTCTTTATGTGGGAGAACAATTGGAATGTATTAAACTGCCTAGAGGTGGATGAAGAGAGTCAAGAGCTAACGGGGCAGGTTAACATGAGTGACACTGCTGTAGGTGTTTAGTCAGGCCACCTGATCAGGAAGAGGAAGTCCATGAGACCTCCTACAGACAGCTGGAAGTTGCCTCATTGTCACAGGCCCTGGTTCTCATGGGGGACTTCAACCACCCTGATATCTGCTACTGAAAAGGAAGCACTGCTAGGCACACACAGTCCAGGAGATTCCTGCAGAGCATTGATAATTTTTCGACACAGGTGTTGAAGAAACTAATGAGGAGAGGTGTGTTGCTGGACCTTGTACTACCAAAGAAAGAAGGAGTGGCTGGAGATGTAAAAGGGGCATTTACTGCTCTTCTGGGCAAAACATTTGCTGATACTATGAAAACATCTGTCTCCTCCATATTCAAGCATGCATCTTTATACCAAAGAACCAAAAATGTATGTCATGCAATAATGAGGACAGAAATTTGCTTACATCTTTCTGCAGTTTCTGAACAACATGCAGGAAGGATCAAGAACCCTGAGCAGGTTCTACAGGATCCTGGAGACTTGCCTTATCAGGCAACAAGCATTATGTCAGCATTCCCCACAATGATAACACATGGCATACTGATATGTATGCATGTGCTATCATCAGGGCAGCACATACATACTCAGAAAATAAAAAAGAAAATTAATCAGGAAAATAAAAAGAAAATTCAGACATAGCTCCCACTTCAGCTTTAATGTGTGAAAATCTTTGTTTCTAATGACCTTGTTTTTGCATACAAAAATATTATATGGAGAACCACTCAAAGGCCTTTTTAAAGTCAATTACACAATTCCCATTCTTTAATGAGACTAAGGCTTCATCTGAAATTCAGAACAATTAGGATGAATTATTTATAAAGGATATTCCTCTATAAAATGTCAGAGAATAGGGGATTGATTCTATATACTAACTTCAAGCAACCCTAGCCCGTTGAAATGGCAGCTATTTACTAAACATTAATTCTGGTTAATGAAAATGTTTGTTTGCATCTAAAAACCAAAACCATTGTTAAAACAGACTTTAAGTTGCAAGGGACTTCAGTAAAATATAATGCTTCCTACGAAGTCTAGAAACAAAATTCATGTGATTTAATTAACAGTTTTATCAGCTTAATTTTTTGAATGAAATCTGTTCAAATTTAATTTCCTTTTTCTGAGAAAAGTGTTTGCAAAATTTAGAATGTCTGGAAAAATGCAGATAATTAGTGTCATCATTCTTACAATATGTTTTAGACATTTATTATTAAAAAGATCAATCTGGTACCCTATTACGAAATCAGTTTGGCTACAGAAAGTCAATGAGCTTGAACAAAAAAAAAAAAAAATTGAAGGAACTGTCTAGGAAAAGGCTGAGGTTGTTTAAGCTCCAATTAAAACATTGGGGATTACATTCAGGAACAAGTCAGCTGAAACTAAAAGAAAATAAAAGAAATACAGTACTGTAAATTAAAATTACTATGTCAGGTCCAGGTCTAAGATTATATTGTGACTAATAAGAAAAACTGCAGCAAGAGTTTTGTACAAAAGTTAAAGATTATTTCTTCTTATATCCTATATGTATTCCTGTTCACAAAAATAACTCTCAATGAAATAGTACAAAGGTTGTACAATAATTACTATAAAATTATATAATATTTAAAGAACATATAATAATATCTGTATTTAGGCAACTTCAAGATTCAAGTTTTAACTTCCAAGTAGATCTATGAAAAATGTGAAGGAAAAAAGTTTGTTAGTTGGAAGTTCACATGACAGAAACCTTAGAATTCATCAGGTGAATTTATTATATTTAGAACTGTTTAGGTCTTTAAATTATGAAGTTCCATGCTGCACTTCAGCTTATATAAATTTACTTTGTTACACTAAGTTGAAAATTCTTAGAAGTTTTTATATTTTTTCTTCAACTTTAGTCTTCTAATTGTTGGGCTACTTTTTTAGACTCAACAAGAACTGCTTAAATGGACACATCCTGTAGCACTCTGCTGTCTGAAACCATGATGTTCCTCAGTCTCCTTCAACTTTTCAATATCAAGAAAAGCTTTTCTATCCTTTTTCAGTTGCAGATTTGGCTATCCCACATGGCAAGCCCTACCTTTCTGACCCAGATAAGCAGAACATAATGAAGGACTGGTCAGCATGTGTAGCCTCATAACCTTGTTTTTTGTTTGCTTATGCTCTTCAGCTGACAAGGGTATTTATCAGTATTAAAGGTCATACATATAAAATATCAGTGCTACAGTACTGTTGATTTAATTTTGTGGACTACTTATGGAAAAAAGCCCTATAGAACGTCTTACGGTATTTTTATGAATCTTTATTTTAAATCAACTTTTCTTGCTGTTTGGTGACTTTTCTTCCTGTAATTTTAACTGATTTCATTCTTTATCACATTTTCTTAGATTACTGGCTTACTGCATGACAAGACTTCAACTCCTCTTTCCCAGGAACTCAATTATTATCAGATGACTGTGATGACATCAAGTGACATCATGCATTCAGAATAACTTATATTTTTAACCTATAGGACAATTCAACACTTTTACACGTTTTTTCAATTGGACTCTGATGAAAGACTCAAATTTGACCTTGAAAAGTATTTTTTTTCTCCAGTTTTTACCATTAGAAAATACTTCTAGCATTTATTATTTGCCTTTGAGAAAAAAGACGTGTGTTTTCTAAAAAACATGCTTAAAGAACCACAGAGAGGTGGTCAATAATATAACTAAATTGGCTAAATATTTGTCAACGGAGATCCATTATTTTCCTTTGTTTTCACGCAGAATACAGGAAGGATAGAGAAGGCTGAAAGCAAAGTATTGTTTGTCTTTGTTTAGTGCTTTTTGCTTTTGTTCCTCTCAATTTTAGCTCTTCAGTTTCAACTCCAAAATCCTTGGTCTTATCCTGAAACTCACATAAACTAAGATAGGGTAGATTAAGGAGATAGATAGATAGACAGATAGATAGATAGATATGCATATATATACGTACAAATATATATTTGGGTTCCAATACTCAGAGACAAATTAGAATAATTTACTGGTCAAGTCTGGGAAGTGATACTTTTCTTTAGAATTTTAAGGACTATAACAGCCTCTATGTTCTTCTTCCCTTTGTGATAACAGCTAAAAGGAATTCATTATCCATCTCATCATATTTTCTTCCAATTTTAGTATTTTGAATTTCCTTAGAAGACTGTTTTAATAAATGGTGTTTTACGTAAGTAGCTTTCAAAGGAACTACTGGGATTTCTTATACACAATAGTGGACTTTTTTTAAAAAGGTTATTTTTTATTAAGCAGTGTACATACATTTTAATTAGAATGAAGCAGCTCTGACTTTGAAATAGCCTAAGGCAGTCAAGTGCTTTGTGACTATTTGGAAAGCCAATGGCTACATAGTCTGAGAAGTGGGAACACTTTCTGGTTTCCCCGAGGCATCACTGCCTTAAGAATTGACCTTTTTCCCAACTCTGAGTCCTGTTGTCATTGTGTACTACACCACAAAGTAGAGCAGCTATTGTCAAGGTAAGAAGCGTTTTAAGTCATATTGCCCCTATGACAAGAGGTTCAGCATAAGTAATAGTATGAAAGTTATTGTAATTGCCTAATATTGATGCAGAAATAAGTCAGAAATAATTTATAGATATTCTTTCTTAAAATCTCTCATATGTTTTGTTGTAAAAAAAAAGACACAAAAAAGTACAGCTGTTCTACTCAAGGACAGATACAGTCTTAGAAGGCATTTGCAGGCATCCTTTGTGCTTTTTTCTGTCTGAACATATGAGGGGTTAAAAGTAACGATTTCAAAAACTGCTTATATAGCCTAAAGACAACTATGGTCCTAAAATTTTTCCTTTTTGGTCCCTGCAAAAGTAATTACATAAAAATATGTGCCAGGGTATATATCATATGGGTTTATAAGCATATATATATATACACAGATTTAAAATTTTTGTACATATATACACAAATATCTAAATACTATATTACACATAATAATTACCTCTAATTTTCTTAGATTACAGTGAAAAACATTGAAATTCAAAAATTTTTCTCTGCCTTCTAAAGTTAATGTTCACTCTCACAGTACTGATCAAAAACATCATAAAATAAATTATTTATAACAGATAATGGTGAAATTTGGTATACAGAACTGTGTGTAAATCAGTTTGTTTTCAGAATGCTTCTATTACACATAAAGCATACATAAATTAAACAAATGTGCATGCACATTTGTGTATATGTACAGATGTATCTTTATTTACCTCTTCAGCTTTGTATGAATCTCTCACCCCAAATCCCTGTTAGCAATCTGAAATAAATTTTTCAAGAGTGATCTCGGTTCAGCTAAAGTTAGGTATCTCACAGCAAAGTGCTGTACAATCTTTTTGTAATATCTTGGAATATAAGAGTAAAGCTCTAAATGTTTTTTTTGGAAGAGTTTCTAAGGAGAAAAGGAGGACATGACAGACATCACCCTTTTTTCTTGAGTGTCAGTGTTTTTATGCCCAAGGAAATGAAGCTAAGCCTGAGCCTTGTCTAGAAAGGTAGTCACATGGGGACATGTGTCATTTCTGATAGACAAATATTGAGCAGCATTCCTTTCTGCAATTTTTAAGTGAAACATATCATGTCAAATCCCATTAATCAAACATAACTTGCTGTTGAAAATATATAATGGAAAAAAGCTTAAATAAATTATAGAAAAATATTTGTATGGTATGCAGAAATCTTCATTTATTAAACTCTTGGGTAAAGGGGAATAGCTCTAAGTGTTTGTGTACCCCTATATTCTTTATAAAACAAAAATGAGTGGAATCATCATGCGTTTTAGAAAGAAGAAAGAAATGCCTATTTCATATATCTATATATATGCTCATCAGAACAGTTACATGAATACTCACAAGAAAAATGCTACAGATTTGGAGATAAAGTCTACTTTTGAAGTTTAAGCTTGCGGAAAAGAAAAAAAAAAAGGTAAAATGTAAAGGAGGGCAAAATCAATTCCCATTTCATTAAATATTTTTTGTTGTATCAGAAAATGCTCTTCACTGAATCATAGAATGGTTTGGATTGGAAGGGAAATTAAAGATCACCTGGTTCCAACTGCTTGCTATGGCAGGGACACCTTCCACTAGACCAGGTTGCTCAAATCCTGGTCCAGCCTGGCTTTGAACATTGCGTAAGGCAGCCACAACTTTTCTGGGCAACTTGTGCCAATGCCTCACCACACTCATAGTGAAGAATTTTCTCCCACCATCTAGTCTAAATCTATTCTCTTTCAGCTTAAAGCAATTCCCCCTTATCCAGTCATGACATGTCCATGTAAAAAGTTGCTCTTCAGATTTCATGTACGCCCCCTTTAGGTACTGTAAGTCTGCTTTAAGATCTCCCTGGAGACTTGTGCTTGGGATTGCTTTCAGCTATATTCAGGACCTTACACTTGGCCTTGTTAAACTTCAGGAGATTTGTGCTGACCCACCTGTCAAGACTGTCAAGGTTCCTCTGGATGGCATCCCTTCCCTCCAGTGTATTTTTGTTGTTGCCCTTAATATTTATGGCTAGATTGAGTTCTGTCAGGGCTCTCACTTTCCCAGCCTTATCCCTGGCTGCTGTATTTCTCTATTTTTCCCAGGCCACCTATCCTTGCTTTGCCCTTCTGTAAGCCCCCTTTTACAGGCCTCTTGGTGCAATTGCCTAACTTCTCTTTGTTAGAATGCATCACTCCTGAGCTTGGAGGAGGTGATCTCTGAATATAAACCAGATCATAATACAACTGGAATCATAATACAGGGCAAACTTACTAGTTTTGCTAATATGATGAGTGATTTAATTTCTTCATTGCCTTTCATATCATGTTACAAAAAAAAAAAAAGAAACAATGTAGTAGCAAGATTGCTTCTTGGAAATAGCAAATAGTAAGTGAAAAATAAAGGTGTTATGTGGTTTGATTGAAGGAGGTGATCCTGCCCCTCTACTCTGCTCTCGTGAGACCTCACTTGCAGTATTGTGTGCAGTTCTGGTGTCCTCAACATAAAAAGGACATGGAACTGTTGGAACAAGTCCAGAGGAGGGCCACGAGGACGATCGGGGGACCAGAGCACCTCCTGTATGAAGACAGGCTGAGAAAGTTGGGGCTGTTCAGCCTGAAGAAGAGAAGGCTGAGCAGAGACCTCATAGCAACTTCCCAGTATGTGAAGGTGGCCTATAAGGTTGCTGTGGAGGAACTCTTCATTAGGGACTGTAGTGACAGGACAAGGAGTCATGAGTTTAAACTTAAACAGGCAAAGTTTAGGTTATATATAAGGAAGAAGTTCTCTACTGTAAGGGTGGTGAGGCACTGGAATGGGTTGCTCAGGAAGTTTTGAATGCTCCATCCCTGGCTGTGTTCAAGGCCAGGTTGGACAGAGCCTTGGGTGAAATGGTTTAGTGTGAAGTGTCCCTGTCCATGGCAGGGGGTGCTGGAACTAGATGATCTTAAGGCCCTTTCCAATCCTAGCTATTCTGTGATTCATTAGAGCCTGCGAGAATATTCAAATGTCCCCAGCTGTGATTGCAAACATAAAACAATTCAGTTTTGTATAATATGTGCACAGGTATGAGTCTTGGAAGAGACTCTGTGAAATATGAACTATTGAAAATAGGAACAAAAGACTCCCTCACACTATTAATGCTGTAACCACTGTCTGTTAGTTTTCCTGTCTTACTTATGATCAGTCACTGCTGGACTATGACTGAGGTGACTACTGAACTGAATGTTATGTCGTGACATAAGTGTTGTGAATTAGGAACCTTTTGTTTAGTCTTCTCATGATAGAGAAGACCCCAAGAATTCTTTAAAAAATTCTTTTTTACTAAATGTGGTAGTACCCTATGTCACCAGTTTAGAATCAGGCTTTAAAAAGTGGCAATTATGTTATTCCTGAAACTCAACATCCTCCCCTTCAGCAAGCTTTATTTCACTGCTAGAATATATTTCAACAGACAAAAATTTTTACTTTTTGAAATAAAGATATTCTGACAGCTGGTCTCAATAGGTCATAGGAATTTCATTTAAGCTGTGTACTTGAAATGTTTTTTAATTGACATAAAATTCTCACAGAATTTGTATTCATTTTATTTTATGGGTTTTTTTGGGGGTTTTTTTTTTTATTTTCTCCCTTTCAGGCTAGTTAAAAATAGAGGTTCAGGTCTGCACTCAAGATGTGGTGGAAAACCTGAGATAACAGAGAGTGTGTCTCCTGTGGAGCTTCATGACCTCAATCTATGCTGTCACTGTACCCCTTAAAGAGGGCTTAAAAATAGAAGAAATAAACAGTTAAGAAACGCTTTGCTCCTTCAGATCAATAATCTGTCTAGCATAGTGACAGTAGGAGATGCTCTTCATGGAGAGTGTGTCAGCCAAGCCAGTGTGTGACTTCCTTTCTTAAACTGTGCATTTACAGTCATTGGATTAGAGATGTAGAGGATACACTCTTTTGAAAGAGACTGGTTTTTGCTCATTAAATACATTTTCATATTTCATCATCACTAACACTATTTAGAAACAGGAAAGCCCTAACATAGTCCTCTTGAATTAAATAGATATATTTTGGAGACTATACAGTAAGAACTTTAAAATGGTTTAGATCCACTTTCCAAACACTGACAATGAGAAGAGTAACAAAGCAACATTATCTGTGATTTTTCCTTTATTTATGGTAGACATAAATTTTTTTTCTGGGGAATGCACTTTACTGAGTTACACAAAATTATAAATAGATGATGAAGAAAAAAATAAGGAAGAAGTTTAGAATCATAGATTCAACTAAATTGGAAAAGATCTTTAAGATCATCAACCTTTGTCCATACAACTTTCTGTGTAATATAGCAGCTGCTCTGAAATTCAGGTCCTGAAGTACACATCTCAGTACTGTATATGTCTAACAAGGGGATTCACAAAGTCTATGATACATGATTAGGGAATATATGACACTATACTGTTAAACATTTCTGTAGCATATCACTTTATATGTGACTATGACAGTAACTTTCCAATACAGATAACTGGGTTTTGTGAACTTTTTTCCACTATATGCAAACGTTTCATCCCACCCTCCAAATTTTTCTTTACACAACGGTGAGAACCTAAGCCTACTGAAAATTATAAAGCTCATGTCTATCCTTCTTTCTGTTAGTGTAAGTGCTGATAAATAGATTTTACAGGTATTTAAGAAAGACCATTCTTACCCAGCTTTGCAACCTTTGTACAAATTTTAGTTATTTACAAGGTTCATTGAAGAAAGGAATGTAGCTATATCTTTTCCAGCAACATGATTTATAAATTATTTTCCAGGAGATGAGCAAGGTTTAGTATGTTAACCTAATATACTTTCTTGATATGCAGTTCTCCAACAAATTCTTAATTTAAGTCACAGAAAAAAATATATATGTTAGCGTAAAAATATCAGAGCTTGGCAGCACTCTGTGACTCTCTGCTCTCCAAGCAGAAAATATGTTGCGCTCTGTATTTTTTCTGCTTAAACTTATTCTACAGTCAGAAAAAAGGTTTTCTAAGTTTCTTGAATGCTTAGTAATGTGGTTAAATTAAATATGCATTAACATTCATGTGTACAAATGCACATAAGGCATAAGAACATATAAAACTTACTAAAATTAAGACTATAATTCTCATTATTTGAAGGGTACCCCTGTTGACTGAATATCAGGGAAAATGAATTTTTCAGATCTATGAACACCTTCTATAATATTTGTTTCATCATGTATTTTTCTAATTCATTTCACCCACTTAATGTGAAGATTGGCAAAAAAATAGCAATCGTGGTGAATAAATCTTACAAACTTAGGAACTGACAACAGTTTAAAGGAACTCAACTGTCTACAACATATGCTTGTGTCAATAATTTTTAGTGTGACTGTTTACTTAGCATTTTATTGCTCCTTGAACATCTTAAAAAAAAAAAGCTCTGAAGATTTATCCTATAGGAAAAAAAGACAAGGAGAACGCTAAGTGGATGATTACTAGTTTCTCCTATGCTGAAACACCACAGTACCAGCTTTTTTTTCCCAATATTCAAATCCAAGATAATTTTACCATATAGAGTTTCAAGAATGTGTATGTGAGCAAGGAAGATGATTAATAGGTAGCTACACAAGTGGGGAAAAAGAAAGGATAAAGCAAAGAACAGGAAAAAAAAAGAAGTTGGTGAAGAACAAGAAAGAAAATGCATGCTTTGAAATCAATAGGATAACTTACATGACAAAAAATGAGAGCCCTGTATTAATGTCTTCCTTTAAGAAAGCTAGCTTGATCAAAGCATTGGAGTGGTGAGAGTTAAGTGTTACATAAATCCTACCTGAGAATGTTGTCTGAAGTTATTTTCAGTACAAGTTGTACACTCTAAGAACACTTTCCTACTGGCATGGACTCTTATGCCAAAAGACTGAACACTGACAAGAGTAATCCATAGAAAAATGCATACATACTTTTATCTTGGTGAAAACAGACAAAACTCTCAACTTACCAATTAGTGTCAAACAGTACAGGAAATTATGCATTACAAAGAGAACATCTATTAGCCGGGGGGTGGGGTGGAGGGGATGAGGGGTGGGGGTTGGAGAGAGGAAAGAAAAGGAAAAAAGAGCTTCCTTTTTAGACATAATGAGAAGTTATATCTAGAAGCACTATTAATCTGATATTAATCTTTTCATTAACTTATTTAGTATGAATTCATAATCTGGCTGACATTTTAAGTAAGGTCTCCACTGTGTCTGAAATAATCAGATTGTTCTGCATGGCAAAACTATTTGCTCTTGTTATGTTAAAATGAATCACATTTAGAGAATCTGACTTCAGCTGGCAGTTAATTGAGATCAGTGATACAACACTGGTAATCATTTTACAAATGAGTTCCCTGTTTGCATTCAGTTTTGACTCATAGCACCTAGCAACATCAAGTCTTTGTTAATAAATCTTTATCAATAGTATTTTTTTAAATACATTGCTTCATTGGCAATGAAAGGAACATATCTTTTCCTACACTTATTAGTGACCTTAATGTATGAGCTTTCTTTGAAACTAGGGATATATACTATGTAAGATTATATTTCACCTCAGATAAAGGTGTAACACTTCAATACAATTTTAACATGAAAACAGAAGCATAGCTTGCATTCAGTTTTGCTGCAAGTAATATTTTATTGTCACAGTGATTCATAAGATAGCCATTTGTCTTCCTAGAAACAGTGAGTAAAACATGCCATCACAAATAGCAGCTCTTGGAGCTATCTGTGCAGTTGCTCCTGCTAACAGAGAGTTCTTAGGTATTATGAGCACACTGATTGTTGGTTTCTCATCAGTAAACTATATTTGTCTGCAAGGGAAGGGTTTAACAATAAATGTCAACATTTTGAGTATTACAGGTCAAGCAGTCATGGCATTAAAGCCATCATAATAATGAAAAGATCTTTATACAGTGTGCCCATAAATTTTAAGAACACTGATATTTGCATTCATAATACACCTTACGCACATCTGTATGCAAGGGACACAAGTAAGATTTCTTTATCTCACTTCACTTTACCTCCACTATTAACTGCTACATAGGACAGATATACTTGACCTGCTGCAGCACACCAGATATTTTCTTTAAACTTCCTATGTGACTTTGCAATCATTTATTTCACAGGAGAATTGCAAATCTGTGTCGTATGTTATTGTACTGAAATACTATACTTTTCTTGATGTATTTCTCAGACAATATTACACATAAAACCAAATGTTTTGAATAAACCCCTGAAATCTTGACACTTAGATGAATAAAGTGTTCTTCAGATTTTTCTAGTGTAACCAGTTCCTGTTTCACTATATTGTTTCATGTCAGGAAAGCGTTAGACAAAATATAACAGGAACAATGTAAAATGCTTTAAAATCCTATATTGAAAGATTTACTGTGGGACTGTTATGGTGGTGAGGTACTGGAATGGGTTGCCCAAGGAGGCTGTGAATGCTCCATCCCTGGCGGTGTTCAAGGCCAGGTTGGATGAAGCCTTGGGTGATATGGTTTAGTGTGAGGTGTCCCTTCCCATGGCAGGGGGGTTGGAACCATATGATCTTAAGGTCATTTCCAACCCTAACAATTCTATGATTCTATGACTACTAATAAAACAAATTGGCAGTTTACCCAACTGATATTTATTTTCTGTGAGTCAGGTGTTTTCCTATGTTGTACCACTTACAGTTAGATTTTTTTTCAGAAGTTAAATTCCTCACTACTCTAATTAAATAACACATTATATAATTCTAAACAAAATCATGTCACATCTTTTCATTATAAGACCCAGAAGACTAGTATGCCATAACACAGTTGTTTATCAATATTTAGGGACAAAATTTCTTCTCTTGTCCTCCTTAACTACAGACCTGAAATCCCTTAACCTTTCAGTTTGAAATATTCCAACAAAGTTGATGGCAGTAGGCAAAACCAGAAGGAATGTTAAACATGGTATTGTTTTTGAATTGACAAACACCTGTATAATTCAGAAATATAATGTGAGGATTTTTTTTTTTTTTCCTGCAAGGATTTTATTTCAGATTATGACTATAAGCATCTATCCTTTTCAGAATATATGCTATTGTGCTTGGGTTGAGATTAAAGTACAAGCATGAGAAGTTTTTTTTTTCTTCCATTTTCAGAGCATTAAGCATGCTTAATAGTGTTATATTTTTCTAAATACATAATTAAGCCCCCACGAAGTGGGCTGATTTGCAAATACATCAGTGAAGTAAATATATTTAAAAATTTCTGGTCAATCTTCACATTAACTAAATCAAATTTCACATGCCTAAAATTAGGAAGGATTTTCTTAGGATTATACAGAAAGGTAATTTTTATGCAGATGAATGTATAAAGGAGAAAGAAAAGAGAAACCCCTCAGATGCTTCATCATAGTTTGACTAATTTATGCCCCTCTTAAGAAGGCATAGGCAAAGAATAGGTAGCATGCATCCTTAACTTCCCCATCTCCTAAAAAGAAGGTGATTTTGTAGATAAAATACGTAGGCTGTAGCAGAACAAAGACTAGAAATCATCTCTCCATTCGTCTTCCTTAAACAAACTAGTAGGGGCAAAAAAGTGCCCAAGAATCTCAATAGTAAATTGCTAGGAAAATTAATACTATTATACAGAGTCAAGTAAGACTGAGGAAGCTATTGACATTTTGGCCTGGGAGAAACCAAACAGCATCTCAAAGAACTTGGTATTTTTTGATCTAGATAATATTGTTACATTAGCTAGGCCTACTAGATACTTTAGCAGAATGTGTTACAGCAGAACTACTCATGCTATACAATACAGAAAAATAAAAAACAAAACCATGTTTTAAGATAACATTTGTCATAAACCTTCTCCAAGATAAAATTGGAGTTTGTTAAAAAAGAGGATATTCCATTCATATGCATTATAATGGGTATCAGCTACTAACATGCTATCTACTAATTTGTTTGTTTCTGAACTATTTTTTCCACACTAAGCCAACACGCTGCTTAGCTAAATGTTTACTACTTAGCTTATATAATTCTATTTATGCAATACACTACTTATTTTAGATATTACTTAGCTAATATATTTGAAATGCCAGGCTATTTACTTTCTGAATTTGACAATAGCTTTTATTTCCTCATTTTTTTTAATTTAATTTCCTATTTTTTTACTAAAATAAAGTAATACATTACCAGAATTTGAGCAGCAAAATTTAAACTGTAATGTTTTGTCACTTGCATCAGACATCTTCAGTGTTTCTCTGATCTTACAAGAATGCACACTGGAGTAAGACCACAGACAACATTACTTCATTTCTCACAGCATGTGGCTTTCCAGAGAATTCTTATTCTGTCTTATTCACCTGCATGCAATATGTCTTCAGCTTGACTGTTCTCACTACTCACTGTTTATAGAAACTATTCACACATCTTTAACGCAACTTTTATATTTTAATCACATACTCTGAAGCCACAGTTGATTCTATTCTTAATTCTGATATTTTAGGTTATGCACACGTATATACATAGGTAATAAATGCATGAATGTTAGTTATCTCTTGGCTCAATACAGTAACAAAATTTGGATCCAATCCCAGAAAAGGTTGAATCCCTACACCGTCTTCTAACCAGAAAAGAACAGAAAATACTTATGTGGATTGGAGTGCAAAATAAGGCCTTGAGTAAGCATGTTATTATAGACATAACCATCTAACATACAAATCAAATTGAAATAAGTTACTTTTGCTTTATTCTAACTGGCTCTTTCGCATACACTATTTTTCCATTATCTCTATGAGGTGGTGCTGCATTTCCGTATTTACTATGGAAGACAAAATATCTCACGGGGAACTTATATTTAAGGTGATTACATTTCTTTCATAAAACAGCTGGAATTCTTAGTATTTTTTGAACAGTTTAGGAAATCTACACAGTAATAAACAATTTTCCAGATGTGTTCTGTGGTATATAGTGTCTTTTGTATGAAAAATAGAGTTGACTGCTTTTCTCTACACAAGTTTTTTCTGCCTTTCTTTACTGTAGTATAATGAATAATGTAAAGAATATGGCAGAATTATTTACATGCTCACAAGAACAATCTGCCTGTAATGTTCTTTCTCCTGCCTTATTTAATCTATTCAAAGAGAGGGAGACATTGGCATAGGGACAAACCATAGAGACTTATCTGCAAAAGAACTGAAAACCGTTACTTTCCCATTATTTTTGATGATGCTCCAGAAAATATATATGGTTCCTAAGTAGCAAGCTGAGCACAGATTTGCTTTAAAAGTATGAAGTTTAACATCTGTGAACCTCAGTTTTTACCAGTCTCTGCTCCCAGATGTTTCCTAGGTTTTCTACAGGATTTTTTTTGTTTTCTTTTGCTCACTTGTTTGTATCAAAAAGTAGGAATGTGCTGTCATTGCATACTCATTAACATAATAACTATTTTATTTGTAATGGAATCCTGCTCCAACATTAGAGCAAGTAAAGAAGTAGCATAGGAATGTGAATGTTAAGCAAGTACTTTCAACCCTGCTGTGACTAATCAATGAATGTCTAAAATAGAAGGCTCTTAGTCGGAAAGATGAAGTTAACACAAAGGTGACCAGAAGGTGGCTTTTGTTCTAGATAAATGGTATTAACAGCTGACTGGATCAACTAGCTGCATTAGTTGAACAAATCAAGCAGTTACATCACCTGAGTGAACCTGTTGTATAACTATTTATCACTGATTTTATCAGAAAAGAGCACATATCTTCCTGAGTCAGACAGCATGGGGTTGTAGATTTGGTGCAAACCAACACAGTATATATAAATTGAACAACCAATAGAAAGAATCTCTAAGAGAGCAATGGGCCTGAGATATTTTCAACCCGCATATTCCTTTCTGACAACCAGGCTGCCCAGCCTCATGACAGTGATTATGTTATAGAAAGCATACAGTGGATTTTACATTTGTTTCATGAGTCCACTGCATATTGCTGTTCTACAGTCCATTAACCGTAATGTGTACTTGCATTGTGATATAAGTTCATTATTGTGTCACTCTTTTAAATCAAAGTTGCATCAACTAACTTTATGTTTAATACCAAGTTTACTTTCTTGTAGTCCTCCACTTGTGTACTAAGTAAAGGATCTTAATTATGTAATATTAAATGCTCACACCTGTTTGTTTCCAGTAGTAGCTTCTACTGTCACAACTAGATAATCAGAACTGAGCACTGAACCTGAGCAGGACAGAACAGATCAAATCTGGTCAAAAAGGAATCAACTGAAGTCACAAACTATGTCAGTGCCCAAGGCAACAGAAAGTGAGTGTTATCCTTGACATATTTATAGCAAGAGCTAATTTATTTTTTTTAATTTAGTTATATCTGATCCAGTTTTAATCACTCATATTTGTAACCCAAATTATAGAATGCAACAATATTTACTTTTTAGTAACAAAATCAATTATCAATATGATGCATGACAGACTGTATCAATGTTAATAAACCTTTAACTTTACAAATTTTATAACTTACTGTCGCAGTTTAAACTCAGTCTCTCTCTCATTCCCCTCCTGCTTCCCCCCTGCTCCCGGAGGGATGGGGAGGAGAATCGAAAAAATGTAACTCCCATGGGTGGAGGTAAGAAAAGTCCATTAACTAAGATATAACATAAAACCACTACTGCTACCACCAATAATAATAATGATAAGGGAAACAACAAGGGAAGAGAATACAACTGCTCACCACACACCAACCAATACCCAGCCCAACCGAGCAGTGATCTAACCCTTCTAGGTAACTGCCTCCAGTGTTACATCCTGGGCATGACGTGTTGAGGCATGGTATACCTCTTTGGTTAATTTGGGTCAGGTGTCCTGTCTCTGCTTCCTCCTGGCTTCCCCTCCTCCCTGGGAGACTATGAGACTCAGAAAGTCCTTGGTCAGACTAAACATTACTGTGCACCAACTAAAAACATTGGTGTTATCAATGTTGTTCCCAGGCCGAAAGTCAAAAACACAACACTGCACCAGCTACTAAGAAGGAGAAAAATGACTGCTACAGCCTGAACCCAGGACAGTATCCACCCCTTATTCTATAAAATTCATGTCACGCTCAGATCTCACATTTTGAATATACCATCACTCTTATATATATATACGTACATATTCATCCACCACACAGTGAGAGAGAGAGAGATCATTCCTTAGTGCATAGACCAATTCCTATAAAGCTACTGAGTCCATCTGGTCCGTGATATCAGGCTCCATCTCTTGCAACAGCCTTTCAAAGCAGGAGAGGCTGTGTGCAGCATTCACATTTGTGAATAATGCAGGCAATAGAGTCTATTGCTATGTCCACCCCTCGATCATGAGTCCATCTGTATTTTGCATCTCTGCCCTGGTGTCCTGAAGTGTCATGGGCAACCAGACTCAAAATAATTCACCCTTCCCTTCAGCAGTTTCTGCAACTTGTTGTCAGGGACTCCGTAGAGGTGCCTTCCATCTCTGATGCTTGCAAAGCACTGAAGGGGCCCACTGGACTAGATACTTGCCCATATTGTCACACACAACCTGCCACTCATGACTGTCCAGCCTCGGGGAAAACCTCTTGGTCCTCCTATATCGTCATCTAACCCTAGACAAGACCCAAACCCGACTCTGCTTAACTTTTGAGATCAGACAAAATGGTCGTGGGTAAAACACACTCTGTATGTGTGCCGACATGGTGATCCCCATCATAATCAGCGGGCAGGTCTCAAGGGTACCATTCAAAATTTTCAGAACTCTCAAATGATGCTGCTGTACTTGTTTGTTAAGTGCTGTTCCCAGGCTGAAAGTCAAAAACACAGCACTGCACCAGCTACTAAGAAGGAGAAAGATGACTGCTGCTGCTGCTGAACCCAGGACACTTGGACACCCATGGAATTCAGCAATCTGCAACAACTTAGCATTTACCTTCTTAGTAAGAAAATGTTTTATTATGTTTTGGTGAAAATCAGTGTTAAATGCAACAGAACCTGCAAAAATAAAGCTTAACTCTTTAGTACAAAACCTTTAGAGTATTTCTTTGATGTGTGACTTAACAGTATCAACATGGATAGCCATAAGTAAGATTTTGTTAGCAGTCATAATATTTATTTTCTGTATTCTCCTAAACATTTTCCTGCTCCTCAGTATAACTGACTGTGACTAATTAAATAAGACACTAAAGGAAAGGAATGGGGATAATATGAGTAATCTCTCAAGATCATCTCTTGACTACTGTGTGTACTCTGTGTCTGATCCGATTTATTTCATAGATGCTTTACAGGGAAAGGAAATAGTTTTTCTGGATGTTATCTGCCTAACATTGTATCCTTCATTTATATTGTTCCTGGTTTTGCTACTTGGAAGGTATCTTTCTTGCAGTTAATAAGCTATTTGGAAACAATGGAGTCAATCCAAATTACACTGGCAGATGGAGTTAAGGTTGGGCAGAACTTGGGTATCTAAGCTCAGATGATGATTCCGATCACCTACTGTACGTAACTGCTGGATCCCTGGCAAGCCAGTCTCAGATTGCATTGTTGGTGCCTAAAGCACCTAAAGCGGTGTGATTCCTAAATGAGTAGACAATTCACTTTGTTCCACAGAAGGTCCAGTGCATTTGGTGTGTACAGATGCGCACTGACAGGTAAGCATCACATTCAGACTGATATTTACTTTAAGCTATCTATTTGTTGAAAAGAAATACCCTTTGCCCTGGATCAGAGACAGATAGTGCTATGGCATTATAGACACACACAATTCTCCCTCTCTTCCACCTTTCTCTAATGCCCTTGCCCTCCTCCCCAGAAAAGTCTCTAAATATTAGATCTGCCCCTCCAATAATTTTATTATTCCTTTGTTTGAACATGCTTATGTATTTCTTTTCTCTACAATACCCTTTAGACATTATTTTTGTCTACTCAGTGTTTTATTACTCTTATTTCTGTCACCTTTATGAGATACATCAGAAATAAATAATGTTTATCTGCCTGCCACTAAAAAGCATTGAAATCTTTACCTCATCCTTCAGTTCAATTTCTCCTGTAGCTGTTATATATAAATGATATTGTCTGAGCCTTCAGTAGACTCATACAGCATTGCCTGCCATTCCAAGAGCTGGTAAAATACAGCAATCACCCTGTCCTGCAGGGGAAAAAGGGTAGTAAGGCAAGAGTTAGCAGAGCTAACTCACAGAGCTTCAGGTTAGATTCAAAGTGCGAGGGGGTTGTAACTAGGTTTGAACTAGTGGGGCATTGTTCTACTATTAATGAAGACCAAAAGGATTCCCGCCTCCCAAGGGTTCCATCAGCGTGCTCTGCTTGCTCCCTGAAATGCCTGTACATCAATGCATGCAGCATGGGGCATAAACAGGAGGAGTTAGAAGTCTGTGTGTGGTCTAAAGTTTATGATCTGGTGGCAATTACAGAGACATGGTGGGACAGATCACATGACGGGAATGTGCTCATGGATGGCTGTGTCCTTTTTAGGAAAGATAGGTCAGCAAACCAAGGTGGTGGAGTTGCCCTTTATGTGAGAGAGAGACTAGAATATATTGAGTTCTGTCCAGGGGCAGATGAGGAGAAAGTGAAAAGTCTGTGGGTACGAATTAAGGGACAGGCTGGTACAGGTGATACAGTTGTGGGAGTCTATTATAGACCTCCTGATCAGGACGAAGGAGTTGATGAGGCTTTCTACAGGCAACTGAAAGCAGCCTCATGACTACATGCCTTGGTACTCATGGGGGATTTTAACTACCCCGATATTTGCTGGAAGACTCACACAGCCAATCATTCACAGTCTAGGAGGTTCCTCCAGTGCACTGATGATAACTTCTTACTGCAAATGGTGGACAAACAAGCTGGAAGAGGAGCACTGTTTGATTTAGTGCTTGCCAACAAAGAAGGTTTGGTTGAAGTGGTGGTGGTCAATGGCAGCCTTGGCTGCAGTGACCATGAGATGGTGGAGCTTAGGATCCTGTGTGGGAGGAATAGAATACCTAGCAAGGTCACAGTTCTGGCCTCTTCAATCTACTGCTAAGGGAAGTCCCATGGGAAAGGGTACTAGGCAGTAAAAGGACTCAAGATAGTTGCTTAGCATTCAAGGACCATTTCTTCCATGCTCAGGATCAGAGCATCCCAATGAGTAGGAAATCAATGAAGGGAGCTAGGAGATCAGCGTGGCTAAACAAGGAATTGCTGGGCAAACTCAAGTGGAAAAAGAGAATCTATAGATTATGGAAGGAGAGGCTGGCCACTTGGGAGGAATATAGGGCAGTTATTAGAGGATGTAGGGAGGCAATTAGGACAGCTAAGGCCTTCTTCGAAATTAATCTTGCTTGTCGGATTAAGGACAATAGGAAGGGCTTCTTCAAATACATAGCAAATAAAACTAACACAAGAGGCAATATAGGCCCACTGCTGAATGAGGTGGGTACCCTAGAGACAGAAAATATAAAGAAGGCAGAAGTACTGAATGCCTTCTTTGCCTCTGTCTTTAATCCTGCAGACTCTCCCTGGAGGCCCCAGATACCTATAGCCCCAGAAGGAGTCAGGACAAAGGAGGAGTTTGCTTTGGTAGATGAGGATTGGGTTAGGGATCAGCTAAGCAATCTGGACATCTATGAATTGTTGGGTCCAGATGAAATATAACCACAGGTGCTGAGGAAGCTGGTGGAGGTCATTGCTAGGCCACTCTACATAACCTTTGGTAAGTCGTGGGAAACGAGAGAGGTGCCTGACAATTGGAGGATGGCAAATGTCACGCCAGTTTATAAGAAGGGCAAGAAGGAGGACCCTGGTAATTATACACCGGTCAGCCTTACCTCAGTCCCTGGAAAGGTGATGGAACAACTTATTCTTGACTCCATCTCTAGGCATATCAAGGATGAGGGGGTGTCATGGTTTCAGCCGTAGCAGTAATTTTTCTCCTTCTTGTAGCTGGTGCAGTGCTGTGTTTTGACTTCTGGGCTGGGAACAGTTGCTGATAGCAAGTATGTTTTGAGAGTATTTTTGTTCAGGGCCTTTTCTGAGCATGTGCTCCAGCCAGGTAGAGGAGGGGAGTCCGGGAGTGTCGTGGTTTAAATCAAGTCTCCCTACTCCCGGAGAGTTAGGAAGAAGAATCTAAAGAATGTAACCCCCACGGATTGAGATAAAAACGGTTTAAACTAAATCTGCACAGTTCCCCCTCTGTTCCCCTTCCCCCCCCTCTCCTTCCCACTCCCGGAGGGATGGGAAGGAGAGCCGGAGGGATACAACTCCCACGGATCGAGGTAAAATCAGTCCAGCAATCAAGGTATAACAGAAGTAAACTACCGGTACCAATAACAAATCAAAGTTAGAGGAGACAAACAGAGAGAGAGAATACGATACCACCCGCCGCCACGAGGCCAGCAGCCGGAACCCCCCAGCCGGAAGCCCCAGCCCGAGCTTCCCCTTCCCTTCCCGAGCTCAGCCCGGCGTGTTAACTCCTTCCCTCCCGGCTAGCTTCCAGTCCCCTCCCCAAGCAGGACGTGCTGTGGTATGGAATACCTCCCCGACTAGCCCAGACCAGGCGCCCTATCTCTCCCTCCTCACTGGCAGAGCATGAGCTACTGCTGAACCCATGACATTATCCACCCCTTATTCCATACCATTCACGTCATGCTTAGATCCCACATTTTTCAATACATCATCACATAGATATACACACACATATATATACATCTGCGCACACCCAGACAAACAAAAAGAAATCATTTCTTAATACATGGATCAATCCCTACAATGCAATTGAGTCCATTTGGTCCATGACATTAAGTTTGTAATAGTCTTTTATAGCAGGGAAGTCTGTGTGCAGTGCTGGATAGTTGCCTGCCGATATTGATCATCCCTTTACTGCAGAAGTCATCTGGTTCTATCAAAGTTCATTCTCTGTTGGGACAATGGTTAGAGGGAAGTCAGGGCCAGTTGCTGGTGACCTGAAGACATCTAGTTGATGGACTATATATAAAAAAAAAAATTACACAGCAAGCAACAACGTATAATTAAGTTCATTGGCTGTTTTCCCCTAAAATCAAATCCCCTTGAGGTATACATCGGACTTCCCCATCTTCCTGCATTACCCACCAAGTATATCCGGGTCCTTGAGCAAAAGCAATCCCACGAGTGGGTTTGCCTTGGCCTGAAACAGGAGTAACCCAGACTGTCTTCCCTAGCAAATTTCTCATATGCACTACAGGCACCTTGTCCCCCTCTACAATATGTAAAAGTTCTGACTGGGCTGGGCCAGCCCTGTTAGCAGATCCTCTGGTGTTGAGCAACCAGGTGGCCTTTGGTAAATGGGTATCCCAATGCTTGAAAGTTCCCCCACCCATTGCTCTCAGTGTAGTTTTTAACAGCCCATTGTACCGTTCAATTTTCCCAGAGGCTGGTGCATGGTAGGGGATGTGATATATCCACTCAATGCCATGTTCTTTGGCCCAAGTGCCTATAAGGTTGTTCCGGAAATGAGTCCCATTGTCTGACTCAATTCTCTCTGGGGTGCCATGTCGCCACAAAATCTGGTTCTCAAGGCCCAAGATAGTGTTCCGGGCAGTGGCGTGGGGCACAGCATATGTTTCCAGCCATCCTGTGGTTGTTTCCACCATGGTAAGCACATAGCGCTTGCCTCGGCGAGTTGGTGGGAGTGTGATATAGTCAATTTGCCAGGCCTCCCCATATTTATACTTCAGCCATCGTCCTCCATACCAAAGAGGTTTCAACCGTTTAGCTTGTTTAATTGCAGCACATGTCTCACACTCATGAATAACCTGGGCGATAGTGTCCATTGTTAAGTCCACCCCTCGATCACGAGCCCATTTATACGTTGCGTCTCTGCCCTGATGGCCTGAAGCGTCGTGGGCCCACCGGGCCAAAAATAATTCGCCTTTATGTTGCCAATCTAAGTCCATCTGAGCTACTTCAATCTTAGCAGCTTTATCCACTTGCTGGTTATTGTGGTGTTCCTCAGTGGCCCGACTCTTAGGTATGTGGGCATCTACATGGCGTACCCTCACCACCAGCTTCTGCACCCGGGCAGCGATATCTTGCCATAATGCAGCAGCCCAAATGGGTTTACCTCTGCGTTGCCAGTTGCTCTGCTTCCATTGCTGCAACCATCCCCACAGGGCATTTGCCACCATCCATGAGTCAGTATAAAGATAGAGTACTGGCCACCTTTCTTGCTCAGCAATGTCCAGGGCCAGCTGGATGGCTTTCACCTCAGCAAACTGACTCGATTCACCCTCTCCTTCAGCAGTTTCAGCAACTTGTCGCTGAGGACTCCATACAGCTGCCTTCCATCTCCGATGCTTTCCCACAATACGGCAGGACCCATCAGTGAACAAGGCATACTGCTTTTCACTTTCTGACAATTTATTATATGGTGGTGCCTCTTTGGCACGCATCACCTCCTTCTCTGGTGACATTCCAAAATCTTTGCCCTCTGGCCAGTCCATGATGACTTCCAGAATGCCTGGACGACTGGGATTTCCTATCCGAGCTCGTTGTGTAATTAGTGCAGCCCATTTACTCCAAGTAGCATCAGTTGCATGATGTGTAGAGGAGACCCTGCCTTTGAACATCCAGCCCAACACTGGCAAGCGGGGTGCCAAAAGGAGCTGTGCATCAGTGCCAATCACCTCCGAAGCAGCTCGAACCCCTTCATAAGCTGCCAATATCTCTTTCTCCGTTGGGGTATAATTGGCCTCCGAGCCTTTGTATCCCCGACTCCAAAAACCAAGGGGTCGACCTCGAGTCTCCCCTGGAGTTTTCTGCCAAAGACTCCAGGTAGGACCATTCTCCCCAGCTGCAGTGTACAGTACATTTTTCGCATCTGGACCGGTCCGGACTGGTCCAAGGGCCACGGCCTGAACTATCTCACGTTTAATTTGCTCGAAGGCTTGTTGTTGCTCAGGACCCCATTTGAAATCATTCTTTTTCCTGGTCACATGATAGAGAGGGCTTACGATTGAACTGTAATTTGGAATGTGCATTCTCCAGAACCCCACAGCACCCAAGAAAGCTTGTGTTTCTTTCTTATCAGTTGGTGGAGACATTGCTGTTATCTTATTGATCACTTCTGTGGGGATATGTCTACGTCCATCTTGCCATTTTATTCCCAAAAATTGAATTTCCCGTGCAGGTCCCTTGACTTTATTCCGTTTTATGGCAAAACCGGCTTTCAGCAGGATTTGGATTATTTCCCTCCCTTTCTCAAAAACTTCTTCTGCTGTATTACCCCACACAATAATGGCATCGATGTATTGCAAGTGTTCTGGAGCTTGCCCCTGTTCCAGTGCAGTCTGGATCAGTCCGTGGCAGATGGTGGGGCTGTGTTTCCACCCCTGGGGCAGTCGGTTCCAAGTGAACTGGACACCCCTCCAAGTAAAAGCAAACTGTGGCCTGCACTCTGCCGACAAAGGAATTGAGAAAAATGCATTGGCAATATCAATCGTGGCATACCACTTGGCTGCCTTTGACTCTAATTCATACTGCAGCTCTAACATATCCGGCACGGCAGCACTCAATGGTGGTGTGACTTCATTCAGGCCACGATAGTCTACTGTTAGTCTCCACTCTCCATTAGACTTTCGCACTGGCCATATGGGGCTATTAAAAGGTGAGCGGGTCCTGCTGATCACTCCCTGCCTTTCCAGTCTACGGATCAGATTATGGATGGGAATCAGGGAGTCTCGATTGGTGCGATATTGCCGCCGGTGCACTGTTGCGGTCGCAATTGGCACTTGTTGTTCTTCGACTTTCAGCAACCCCACAACAGAAGGATCCTCTGAGAGACCAGGCAAGGTGGACAGCTGCTCAACTTCCTCAGTCTCCAAAGCAGCAATACCAAAAGCCCACCGGTACCCTTTTGGGTCTTTGAAGTACCCCCTCCTGAGGTAGTCTATGCCAAGGATGCATGGAGCCTCTGGACCAGTCACAATGGGGTGCTTTTGCCATTTCTTCCCAGTCAGGCTAATTTCAGCCTCTAATACAGTCAACTCTTGGGACCCTCCTGTCACTCCAGAAATATAGATGGTTTCCACCCCTTGACAATTTGATGGCATCAGGGTACACTGTGCACCGGTATCAACTAGAGCCTTATATTTCTGTGGGACTGATGTGCCAGGCCATTTGATCCACACAGTCCAGTAAATACGATTGTCCCCTACCTCCACCTGGCTGGAGGCAGGGCCCCTCTAATAGTCATCGTCGTCACAATCTTGGACATCTAAGTCGTATTGAAATGGATCATTCTTCTTTATCACAGGAGCTGGAGTAAAATCAGCTCTTCCGCTCCATCTGGGAGCCTGTTCACCAGAGACTGAAGCTGCAGCTCTCATGGGGCGATCAGTCTTGGCCCTTGCTCCTCTTTTCAATTCACCCACACGTTCCTCCAAGACTGAAGTAGGTTTTCCATCCCACTTTGTCATGTCTTCTCCGTGATCCCGCAAGTAAAACCATAGGGTAGCCCGTGGTGTGTATCTTATATATCTTCTCTCTCGAGCAATAGGACGCCTTTTGTTAATAGCTGAAACACGTATTGGCACACGTGAAGAGCTAGATAAATCAGACAGATTATCCCTCAACTGTCTGAGATCCTGTCTGAGATCCTGAGACATTTTTTCCACAGCTGAGATGATGGAAGGGGTAAGATTGTCTTCGAATTCTCGGAGTTTATGAACCATTTCATCCACTGTTGGTGGTACTATGTCATTCCAAGTTACCGTTGCCAATGAATGGGCATATGACGACGGTGCGTTTCGTGTAAGCTTTCGCCACATGGGTCATGTGCATTCGACTTCATCTGGGTCTATGGGTACATCCCCATTATTCGGCTTGATGTGATAAATCATCTCTACGATAGCTGATTCCCTCAGGGACTGGATGCCTTTGTCTATAGTATTCCACTTGGCCGAACGACTCATAACATCATCCTTGTATGGAAACCTTTCTTTCACAGCTGCCAAAAGCCGCCTCCAAAGACTGAGGGACTTTTTCTCTCTTGCAATTGCTTTGTCAATTCCCCCTTCTTTAGCAAGTGACCCCAGCTGCTTGGCTTCTGTACCTGCTAGTTCGTGACCATCGGCCCCACTATCCCAACATCGGAGCAACCAGGTGATGATGTGCTCCCCTGGCTGACGGGTGAAATCTTTTCGCATATTCCGCAGCTCAGTTGAGGTCCGAGATCGAGAAGTCACCTCTTCTTCTTCGTCGTGTGATGATGACCCCTGATCAGATACTAGACCAGGTAGTGGATGCGTAGTTTCTTCATCCTGCCTCGTCCTTCTTGCCTCTCTTTTGGTTTTTCTCTTGTGTACAGGAGCAACCGATATTGGTACGAATTGGTCCTGTAGTTCAGCTGCACTGTCTATCGCAGTCGAGGTTTGAGTAGCTGCTGTACTTGTTGCTGGGGTAGCAGTTTGGGTAGCAACTGTACTTACTACTGGGGATGGTGTAGCTGCTGTACTTGGAATTGGAACAGCTGCGCTGACTTCTGTGTTGCTATCAGATCCAGGGGCATTTTTTTCCTTTTGAAGATGTTGGACAATGTCGATCAAGGCCCTATAAGCATAGGCCAAGCCCCAGCACGTTGCTGTAATTTGTCCATCTCTGGTATGGCCAGGACGACAACACACCTCATTTAGCTGTTTTACTAATTCTTCCGGATTCTTCACTTGTTCAGGAGTAAAATTCCAAAGTACTGGAGGGGCCCACTGACCTAGATGCTTGCCCATACTATCCCATACACCCTGCCACTCATGACTATCCAGCCTCTGGGAAGATTTCCTGGTCCTCCTATTTCGTCGTTTAACCCCAACACAGGACCAGACCTGACTCCGCTTAACTCTTGAAATCAGATGAAATAACTGTGGGCAAAACACACTCTGTATGCGTGCTAATATGGCGATCCCCATCGCAATCAGCATACAAGTCTCAGCAGTATTGAAAGGCCATTCAAAAACTTCAAAACCCTCAAATGATGTTGTAGACCATCTGGAGAGAACACTGGGAGAATAGCAGAATGTCTCCTTCACAGGTTGACCACCCGAGAAGGAGAAAAAAGATGTGAAATTCCCAAGCATTTCTATTATATACCTCCCAAAATATAAAGTTGGTGACCATACCGGGAGCATAAACCAAATCAGTTTCATGATTAATGTTTCTATTGTATTACAAGTCATTACCATAAAGTACAATGAGACCAGAACCTTAGCCCAAATCCCATGATTGATAAACACTAACACAGCTAGTATATATGAAAAGTAATTGGTAAAATCCTGAAACCGTGAGAGCAAGAGAAAAAACTGTGAGAGCCAATAAAACAGCATTGTGACAAATGACTATAAATCCGCTCAGATCTGTTCTTATCTCAAACCCTCTGCCCCACGTAGGGCGCCAAAAAGTGTCGTGGTTTAAATCAAGTCTCCCTACTCCCGGAGAGTTAGGAAGAAGAATCTAAAGAATGTAACTCCCACGGATTGAGATAAAAACGGTTTAAACTAAATCTGCACAGTTCCCCCTCTGTTCCCCTTCCCCCCCCCCTCTCCTTCCCACTCCCGGAGGGATGGGAAGGAGAGCCGGAGGGATACAACTCCCACGGATCGAGGTAAAATCAGTCCAGCAATCAAGGTATAACAGAAGTAAACTACCGGTACCAATAACAAATCAAAGTTAGAGGAGACAAACAGAGAGAGAGAATACGATACCACCCGCCGCCACGAGGCCAGCAGCCGGAACCCCCCAGCCGGAAGCCCCAGCCCGAGCTTCCCCTTCCCTTCCCGAGCTCAGCCCGGCGTGTTAACTCCTTCCCTCCCGGCTAGCTTCCAGTCCCCTCCCCAAGCAGGACGTGCTGTGGTATGGAATACCTCCCCGACTAGCCCAGACCAGGCGCCCTATCTCTCCCTCCTCACTGGCAGAGCATGAGCTACTGCTGAACCCATGACAGGGAGGAAGGAGACATGGGACACCTGACCCAGGCTGGCCAATGAGGTATTCCATACCATAGCATGTGATGCCTAGGATGCAACTGGGAGAGAGAGAGCTGGAGAGGTGGAGCTCTGGAGGAAAATGGAGGAAGGAGCATGCGGTGCTCGGCCGGGCAGGGTGGAGTGAGTTATGGGTCGGTGGCTGGTGGGGTGTTGTATTCTTTTCGCTTGTTAATGGCTTTATCATTATTATTTGTAGTAGTAATGGCAGTGGTGATTTGTGTTATGCCTTAGCAATTAAACCGTTCTTATCTCAATCCGTGGGGCTACATTCTTTGGATTTTCCTTCCTAACTCTCCGGGAGTTGGGGGACTTGGTTTAAAGCACGACATTTTTGGCGCCCAATGTGGGGCCCCATGGTTTGAGATAAGAACAGATCTGAGCGGATTTATGGTGTCTTGTCACAATGCTGATTTATTGGCTCTTAGAATTTATTCTCTGGATCTCACAGTTTCAGGATTTTGCCAGGTACTTTAAGTATGGATTAGCTGCGTTCGTGTTTATCAATCATGGCGCTTGGGCTAAAGCTTTTGTTCCACTTTACTTTATGTCAGAGGCTTGTAATATGGTGGGGCTCTGGCAGCAGGGGGGGATGGACGTGGCCATGGATTTGGACTTGTACCAGGCCGTCCCGCTGCTCTTCGCCATCCTTGTCCTTGTCCTCGCCTCCGTCTGCGTGAGGCTGCGTGAAGCCGGGAAGGAGCAGCCCCGGGAGTTACCGGCGGCTGAGGCTGCCAGGGAGAGCGGCACAGGGAACCAAATGGCTGTGGCAGTGCAGCGGGAACAGGCGGAAAAGGAGCAGAGAGAAGCGGTAGCTGAGCAGTGGGACCAGGCAGTGGGGGAGGTGAGTCCCGCGGCCGTTCCCAACCCCCCGACGGCCAAGAGTGTCCCCCGGAAGTCGCCCGCCGAGCCCCAGCAGGATGCAGGAGACCACACAGCACTTCCCAGCAAGGCAGTGGAGGAACCGAGACCTGCCGCCGTTCCGAACCCTGCAGCGGCTGAGAAAATTCCCCGGAAGTCACCCGCTGAGCACCAGCAGGATACAGGAGACCACACAGCATTTCCCAGCAAGGCAGAGAAGGAAGATCCGGACTCAGGAGAAGAGAAGCTGATGGTAGGAGAACAGAAAGCAGGGCACCTACATCAGCCCCGATCCCAAAAGTTAAGCAGAGTCAGGTTTGGGTCTTGTCTAAGGTTAGACAAGTACATAGGAGCACCAGAAGACTGTCCCCAAGGCTGCACAGTCATTAGTGGCAGGGCACGTGGGACAGTATGGCCAGGTATCTGATCCACTGGGCCCCTCCAGTGTTTTGGAAGTATTGGAAGTGGAAGGCAGCTGTATGGAGTCCCTGTAGGACTGCTGAAGGGGATGGTGAATGATTTTGAACCTGGTGGGCCCAGATACTTCAGGCCATCATTCCAGAGATGCAACATAGATATGTCTCATGATCGAGGGGTGGACTTAAGAGTGATGGTGTATTGAAAATGTGGGATCTGGGCATGACGTGAATGGTATGGAATAAGGGGTGGATAATGTCATGGTTTGAGCAGTAGCAGTCATTTTTTCTCGTTGTAGCTGGTGCTGTGTTTTGACTTCTGGGGTGGGAACAGTTGCTTGATAGCGAGCATGTTTTGAGAGTGTTTTTGTTCAGGGCTTTTTCTGAGTACGTGCTCCAGCCAGGTGGAGGAGGGGAGTCCGGGAGGAAGGAGACATGGGACACCTGACCCAGGCTGGCCAATGAGGTATTCCATACCATAGCACGTGATGCCCAGGATGCAACTGGGAGAGAGAGAGCTAGAGGGGTGGAGCTCTGGAGGAAAATGGAGGAAGGAGCACGCGGTGCTCGGCCGGGCAGGGTGGAGTGAGTTATGGGTCGGTGGCTGGTGGGGTGTTGTATTCTTTTCGCTTGTTATTGGCTTTACCATTATTATTTGTAGTAGTAATGGCAGTGGTGATTTGTGTTATGCCTTAGCTATTAAACTGTTCTTATCTTAATCCGTGGGGGCTACATTCTTTGGATTTTCCTTCCTAACTCTCCGGGAGTTGGGGGACTTGGTTTAAACCACAACAGGGTGTTATTAAGAACAGCCAACATGGTTTTTTGAGGGGGAATTCATGTTTGACCAACCTTACAGCCTTCTATGAGGAAGTAACTAGGTGGAGGGATGATGGTAGAGCGGTAGATGTGGTTTTTCTTCATTTCAGTAAGTCATTTGATACTGTCTCCCACAGCATCTTCATAGATAAGCTAAGGAAGGGTGGGCTTGATGATCAGGTAGTGAGGTGGATCAAGAACTGGTTGAAAGGAAGGAGTCAGAGAGCTGTGGTCAATGGGGCAGAATCTAGCTGGAGGTCTGTGACTAGTGGAGTCCCTCCGGGGTCGGTGCTAGGACCAGTGCTGTTTATTTTTTTCATCACCAACCTGGATGAGGGAACTGAGTGTACCCTCAGCAAGTTCGCTGATGACACTAAATTGGGAGGAGTGGCTGACACACCAGAAGACTGTGTTGCCATTCAGCGAGACCTGGACAGACTGGAGAGTTGGACGGGAAGAAATTTGATGAAATTCAACAAGAGCAAGTGTAGATTCTTGCATCTGGGGAAGGACAACCCCATGTACCAGTACAGGTTGGGGGTTGACCTGCTGGAAAGGAGTCAAGGGGAAAGGGACCTAGGGGTCCTGGTGGATAGGAGGATGACCATGAGTCAGCAATGTGCCCTTGTGGCCAAGAAGGCAAATGGCATCCTAGGGTGCATTAGAAAGGGTGTGGTTAGTAGGGCAAGAGAGGTTCTCCTCCCCCTCTACTCTGCCTTGGTGAGGCGGCATCTGGAATATTGTGTCCAGTTCTGGGCCCCCCAGTTCAAGAAGGACAGGGAATTGCTTGAAAGAGTCCAGCGCAGAGCCACAAAGATGGAGTGGAACACCTCCCTTATGAGGAGAGGCTGAGGGAGCTGGGTCTCTTTAGCTTGGAGGGGAGGAGATTGAGGGGTGACCTCATCAATGTTTACAAATATGTAAAGGGTGGGTGTCAGGATGATGGAGCTAGGCTTTTTTTCAGTGATATCCAGTGACAGGACAAGGGGCAATGGGTGTAAACTGGAGCATAGGAGGTTCCATGTGAACATCTTTACTGTGAGAGTGACAGAGCACTGAAACAGGTTGCTCAGGGGGGTTGTGGAGTCTGCTACGTTAGAGATATTCAAGGCCCACCTGGATAAGTTCCTGTGTGATGTACTCTAGGTTACCCTGCTCTTGCAGGGGGGCTGGACTAGATGATCATTTGAGGCCCTTTCCTACCCTTGGGATTCTGTGATTATAGTCGTTGTGGCAGTTTATCTGTATTTTTTTCTCTTTCATTAAATCTTCTTTCAATATGTCTCTATTATTTCTCTTTTCCTACAAAAGCAGAAATAGTTCCACACAAATCTTTTAAAAATAAAACCCTAAAGAAACCATCAAAATATCTCTTTTTGTTTTCCAGTGGGCAGAGTTTTCTATTAACACCACTGTTACAGTCCACAGAAGGCATGGACACAAGGGCATTCTTCTCTTCAGAATCCACCTGTGATAATGTCCACTTTTGACCACTGAGAACTTGTTCTCAGTTCCTGCTTATCCTTAATGGGTTTGGATCCACATCTACACAGGAGAAATATCTTCCGTATCATAGAGGGAGAGATTCTGCAGGGGAAAGTAAGGAATAAGCCTGTATCCTTCTTAGAAAGTTATGTCCTTATCTTGCAAGTAATGCAAGATTATCTCAAGGTAGAAGGTGAATAAGTGAGCTGTAATATAGTTAAAGCACTGCCTTTAGCGGTGTTCCTGTTTCTGTTCTGATATTGAGCTGACACACAACATCTCACCTATACTTACTTACTGCATATATGCAGTACAGAACACTTTGAAATACAGTCAATACATCTGAACAGCATGTGGGACAGTTTTCAGGTCATTATTTGAAAACTCACAGGTTTGTGGCCGTTACAAGAGTTTGTAAAACTATATATATATATAAAAACTATTATGAGAAAATTATAGGAAACAAACTTCCCCCTGTCCTCAAAAGCATATCAAAGCCAAGAAAACTTTTAGAAACTGATCTTCTTATTTTAATTTGGGTCACCTAAGTTCCTTCTTACCTTAGTAAATATGATGAGAATTGCAAACGAACTTGAGCAACTTGCTATGTTGATTCAGAGTCTGATAAAGAGGCAAATTCAGTTACTTAAACATATGTGGAAACAAATTGTATTTCTGTTGCCTGATGGTGTCTAAACCAGCCTTCTAGAACTGTTAGATAAGAGATGAAGCAACTCATGCTGTGCCTGCACCACAATCTACAGTCTGAAAAGATACTGCGAGTAGCTTGAATGACATGCAGATTTTGGCAGCTACACACAGCCTAGAATTTAATCCATGTATCTATGTTTTTTGGAAAGGTATCTTTTAACATGAGAACACAAATTCTGAACACTAATTTTAGTATGTTCTATTATTCAAATAAAAGATCTTTAGATAAGAAATATTACTTTTGTTTTTGCAATAGCATGCCCTTTGGAACAATGCCTAACCTTGCCTTAAAAGGCTGGAATTGATGAGAATGCATCATAGTGCTAGATTAGTTATACAATGATTTATTATCTCCATGTTGAAAACCTACATTTTTGTCCAGATTTGATATCTAACTATCAAATCTCATTAGGTCTATTTCTGCCAATTTAAGGGACCATCTGCCAACAAGTACAACAAAAACAACAACAGACACCAGAAAAACCCCAACAACCAAAACAACAAACCTGCAGCCTATTTATTTCTAGGCCATTATTCAAACATTCATGAATAAAAGAGAGTGTGATTTTTTTTTTCTTTTTTCTTCCCCCACCAGAAATGTGCTGGTCTCTCCATATCTTGAAGGAAAACGCTTTGTGTAGTGATCAGCCAGATTTCCTTTGCAATCGTATTGCATTGTTATCTATGCTCCAAGACTGAACATTAAGACCATCTCTGAAGATATATTTAGGACAAATAAAATGTTACATGCTACATTAAGCAATCAGGATGACAATACTTAAAATGAAAGGAATTTTTTGCTCACTTAAGAGTCTTCCTAAACATTCCTTGTGTTATCCTATTGAGGAAAGGATAAAAAATACCCAACCAATCAACCAAAAAATCAAAAAACCAAAAAAAGTCACAAAAAAACCATGACTCAACAACATGAAAAAAAAACAAACCAAACCAAACAAGCAACACTACAGAAAAAAAAAAACACAAACACAATAGCAATAAATTAAAACCAAAACCAAAAAACCCCAAACAACCCCATGCACAACCCCAACTAGTTTTCATTATTTTCTAATATTTGATGTACAAAGGAATGAGTGATTAAAAAGTATTGTTCAGAACTAATATAGCAATTTAAATACAAATACCACAAATTTTCCTTGGAGGTCTTGTGATCTTACTAATGTTTAATTACATTACATAAGAACTCAATGGAGCCTTCCCAGGTGATAAAGGCTACAGCTATCCATTATTGTATTTTAATCTATTTTACTGCAACCACATCCAGATGCATTATCACTTTTGGCATGTTTTACTTATTAGAACAAAGGTACTCCATAACAAATTATTGACAGTTTAGGAATACAACAAGAAGAACAGACGGAGAAAGACTGGTAAATGGACAACAGCACTGAGGAGATAACAAAGAAACACTGATTACAGCTAGTAGGCCTGCACAACCTGAGAATGGACACACATACCTTACTTAACATGCCAAACCACTGTCTGGTGACAGTGTAGCGAGAGAGAGTTTTGTTTCAGTTTACAAAATGAAAAGGAATTTTTTTTTAAAAAAAAAAGGCAAAAAATAGATATTGCAAAAGCTACACTTATTAAGATGCTCCTAGTTGTGTTGAAGCAGTTGTTTGCTACGTAACTGTGTTAACAGTTTGAGATTACACTTGCTGACAAAGAGCACAGTCCAGAGTATTAGGATGAATGATACAGGGAATGATCTGGGGGAAATCCCTATTTCTTCAAGGCTGCTAGACTCCAATCTGCCTAACTGCCTATTTTCTGTCCATCAACACCTTTTTGCTACTGCCAAACAATCTTTTCCTTTTAACCTGAGTATCCAAAGGGATGTCAAACTCTCTTTGATCCAAAAGCTCTCAGAAAGGACAAAAGTAAGGCTATTTCTCCCAGATTAGAACAGATGATCAACATTAAGGCTGACTTACTCAGTAGAAATCAGTAACATCTACAATTTACAGTTAGACTATGTTAAGAACACTGTTAAGACTCGTTTACTTCGGTGTTAGAAAGTTAGACCTATCAAACAAGATAAAATAACTTGCCAAAACCTGGTGTTTAAATTCCTGTATTATGATAATTGTTTTTCTGTCAAGAACATTTGCACAGAGCATATTATTCAAGAACATGAAACCTAAGAAGATTATGTAACCAATAATAATAATAAAATATTGTTATACTGTTAACATATGAAAATCATTCGTAAAGCAGGGATTATTCTATGGTTAAAGACAACCACACAGTAAAGAAGGAAATATGTACAGATATCAAAAAAATGCAAGATGCATTCTAAGCTTTACAAAGAACTAATTGCTACTTTTATATGCATAAGTTTGGAGAAGATTGTGGGAGACATCACTGGACTCTGAAGATGGCTATTCTGTCTTTTTTTCCCTGTGCTTATTTACTAAATGTAATCATTCAGATAATCTATCCTAAGAGGCATAATTCACACCGTGAGTGTGAAATTCAAAGAATTTCTAATTAATTAGTCAAGCAACCAAATGTATAGATTTATATACTATATAAGAAAATACTTAATGTAGAATCACAGAATAGTTTGGATTGTAAGGGACCTTCAAAGGTCATCCAGTGTAGACCCCCTGCAATGAGCAGAGACTTCTTCAGCTAGATTAGGTTGCTCAGAGCCCTGTCAAAACTGGAATGGTTCCTAGGATGAGGCATCATTTTCCTCATGTTCAGCCTGAATCTTTCCTCTTTTAGTTTAAAACCATCACTCTTCATCCTATCACAACAGGCCCTGCTAAAATGTCTCTCCTCAGTACTTTTGTAACGAGTAAGGTTTCTACAAGTGTTCTTTTGCCTCTCCCAAAATCCAACAGTCAGTCAATTAATAAAAAAAACAGAAAGAAATTCCAACATCCTAGAATGGCAAATGTAAAAGTAAACTCTACAAAGATAAGCTAAACAAAGACAAAATTACAGACTATTTTGAGTAGTAACACAGAGAATTTTACTTAATATGCATGTCTTCCTTAAAACATGTGGGAGATAAAACAAGAGGAAGCCATTTTCTGGTAATAATATATTGTTGCCTGTCAATAAAACAAACAAAAAAAACCCCATACGCATGCTTAGGGTCTTCGTCTTGAGGCTCTGCATGGGTGAAAGAATTCTGTTTAAGTTAGTTAATTAAATGCTTATGGCAATAATAAAAAGAAATGGGTCATTTTCAGTAGACTGCATTTGCTCCCAGTTTTTATCTTGCTTGATACCTGGGGTCAACAGAGGTGCAAAGTAGATGCTAGTGATAGAAAGCTGGACATCCTAGATAGCCTCAAACCAGACACCACCACTGAAGATGATGGAGCTTCAATGACTTAGAATCATAGAATCATAGACTAGTTAGGGCTGGAAAGGACCTTAAGATCATCTAGTTACACCCCCCTGCCATGGGACTTACATAATGAGAGTATTTTGTTCAGAAAGACATAAAACTGGAATCTAAATTACTGTATAAACCACTTCTGATTAAATTCATAATTTCAACTAAATATCTAAGATTCTAAGGACTAAATGGTTTTATCATTGTGTTTAATGGGATACAATCAAATTACTGCACCTAAAAAACAAACATAAAGGTAAAATGTTTTGCAAGATATGTATATATAACAATTTAAATTTTCAATTAATTTAAAGAACTAATATTTATCAGCATTTGTTCCTTAATATCTTAGCTTGGTAAACACCTACTGCATATTTCCTTGAAAACAATATTAGAATTGTGTAAAACCTGGATTATGGGCAAAGTTAATAACCACATATGTTGAATATCTCCTTCAGCATGTATGAATTCAAATTAATTTATTTGGACTAGGAAAATGTATCATGCCTCCTTCTAAATTGTAATAGTTTCTTTTGCTTACTATTTTGATGAAACAAGGCAAAACATCCAATATTTCAAATAAGTTTTCAGATGTCAAGGCCAATGAAATACCTCTTATATTTTCATGTTATTTCCTGTTCTTTGTGGGTTTTATGTAAGAATTGAGAAACATTGACTTTCCAGTCATTATTTTATTAAAAGTCACTTGCAGGTAAAAAAACCCGGAACCAAATCCTCACATTCTCTGGTTTCATACGAAGTAAAAATCAACTAGAGTTCATGTTTTAAGAAAGAACAGGACAGAATATTGATCCACTCTACAGGAAACAGAGTAGAGAAGTGACTGAGGCTGCAATGGAGCAGTGAGGATCACTGTGGATGAACCCCAACAAAAATAATTGGTTTTCTTCATCTGGTTTTAAGCTGTACATTCGTGTTCTCCATGTCACTATATTATAACATTTTTAGAATGATAAAGGCATGTGTCAAACCCTTGATTGCACACTTTTGAGAAATTTTAACTCACCATAGTGCTCCTAGGTGAGATTCTTGAATTCATCAATGAAAATATAAAAGCTTGCCACAAGTCAGCTACACAGGGAATGCAATGTCTGTGTAACACAGCATTGTTTTTTAGTATGGGTTATAATTAAGCCAATAAAGGGTTTGTAAGTTTTGTGTTGTAGAATATACTGTTCAATTCTAGAGAGTAATTAAGCAATTTTTTTTTTTAACACAGTTATGTGTAGCCAGGGAAGTGCAACAGAAAAGCACTGCACACCAATATTTTTCAAGTGTTTTGAGCACTTTGGAAGTTCTAATAAGTTTTTGTTTGTTTAATAATCAGGAGATTTATGAACGAAACACATTAAGATTTTCAATCATTTTTCACCAGGATTCATGCAAAACTATTCACTTGCAACTTGAAATATAACCTCTTAAACAGCATGACAAGTTTGTAGGTCTGTATAATTTTCAGTAACTGTTCTGGCCAAAAAGCAGAAAAGGCAACACAGAAATAATCAAAACCTGAAATACTTACACAGTGTTGAACAAGTTTTCAAATTGTCTGGAAGTTTCTACATATATTCCATAAAATCACAGAATCTTTGAGGCTGGAAGGGAGCTCTTGAAATCACCTAGTCCAATACGACTGCTAAAGCAGGGTCATTTAGTGCAAGTTCCCAGTATCATGTCCAGCTAGGTTTTGAAAGTCTCCACAAAATGGAGACTCCACTACTTCTCTGGGCACCCTGTTCCAGTGAAAAAGTGCTTTCTTGTGTTCATAAGGGATTTCATGTTTTTCTAGTTTATGCCCATAGCCTCCTGTCTTATCAGTGGGCACCACTGTAAAGAGCCTAGCTCTGTCATCTTTACACCCTCCCTTTGGGGTATCTGCATGCACAGATGTGAGACTTGTGAGGCTTCTCTCGAGTCTGAGCAATCCCAGTATTCTCATCCTTTCTTCTTATGGCAGGTGCCCCAATCCTTTAATCATCTTCTTGGCCTTTTACTGGAACTTTTATTCTTTACTTTACTTTTACTCTTTTTTGTACTGAAGTCCAGCACTGGACAAAATATTACAAAGTTACTGAAAGTCTGGTGTTGGAAGGCAGCTCTAGAAATCATCTAGTCTATCCCTCTCCCCATCTTACACCCCCCCCCCCCCCCAAAGCAGGCTCACCTAGAGCACATTACACAGGATTACAACCAAATGGGTTTTGGGTATCTCCAGGAGATTCCACAACTTCTCTGGGCAGCCTATTCCAGTGCTCTGTCAGTGTCAAAGCAATGAATTACACTAACTGTAGGCAAATATACTACATGTGTGAACTAATACACCTAATAAATTTGCAGTAAGATTGGGGAAAGTTCAGGTTCTAGAAAATAAATATTTACAGTAATTGTAAGCTTGTAAATTTCCTTTTGTGTGTGCTCTGAAATAAAATAGGGATCTAAACTCCAATACTGTGAAATCCCATTTTCAGCCATATCACAGAAGTTTTCCAATATCTGTCTTCCTATCAGGTGAATAGCATTAAAACTTCAAATCACCTTGACTTCAGGAGTATCAAGTGAATCAACTGGAGCATTTTTTCATTTTCATTTGTAGTTCTTGGTTTTAGGTACTACTACTAGTCTTTTTAATCCTAAAATACAGGAAAGTAAAAGCATGAATAGCAAATTTTGTCCATTCCTAATTTGAAACAACAAAGTCATAAATCCCTTTTAACCAACATTTGTAGAGAAAGGCATAACAGCCTGTCAGCTACAGGAGTCATTGCCAGTACAATTCAGTATTTCCAATCACTGTAAAATGCTGACATCTACTGGAAAATATTTAATTAAATATTAAAGCCAGACTGCCCAGCAAAAAATATTAATCCTGTTACTGTCAATGAAAAGAGTTCTTTGATAGTTCAGGATGTCTCTTTTTGATAATTGAGATAAATGATTAAATTTGCACAGGACAAATGATTTCTCCATACTTTACTAATCTAAAAGCAGAACTAAAAACTTTGCGTCCATTTCTTTCAGAGAACAATTTAAAATTACATGCAAAACCTTCACTAGGAAAGTATTTAATGCCAGTTAAATTCTAATTTTATTCAGTCTGAAGGACATATATCCATCTTTCATAAAGGCAACTGGATCTCTATGATTTACTATCGAATATTTAGATAGTCAGAGTCAATATTTTGCACTCAATTAATTGTGAGAGTCACTACCCTGAAGAAGTCATTGAAAATGACATTTTAAGAAAATAGAAAGCTAGATATCATTAAATGGACAAAAGATTGCCAAACTGACATAGATATAGCAATAAATTGGTCCAACTTTTCTTCCTTCTTGTGAAGGAAAAGGAGCTAGTGTGGTGAAAATACCCCATCAGAAGTGGAGTCAGTGAAAATAGCTCATCAGAAGTACAGCTGCAGAAGATCCATGGTGTCCACTTGGTCCCTTATATGAAAGTATCATTTTAGTGAGTTCTATTAAGGAACGATGCTTCATTCTTTCATATCATAGCCAGGGTGTCTTAGCAGGGCAAAGCAACCGTACTTTATTTCACACCACGACAGTCCTTGTGTTCCTCAGGGCAAAGAATGTCCTAGACATAAGTACACATAAAAAGATACATGTAAAAGATAGGAACTCTGAGATTCAGAATCCACACAATTGTTTATAGCCACCTGATGTAAAATTGTGTTTAACAGGAATATCTAATGTATTCTCTTTCCAAAGCAACTGCACTTGATCCTACACATTCTTTAGAAATGAAATTTAAACATCTATACAGCTATACATAGACATCACAAAATTCAGACATCTATGCATAAATCTACTATAGTGTGATTTATTAATGGCTTTAGGAAGGATCTGTGTTAGATGCTCATTGGACTGTAAGATGTCATCTTTAACTACTTAATGGTATTTAAAAAAAAAAATTATTCATCTTAATAAAGATTTAAAAAGTGGAATCTACATACAGATAAGAGAAAATAGCATTTGTGGCAGAAAAAAAAAACAACCCACAACCAATCAACCAAAACAAAAAACCCCAAAACTCTTATCCAAAGTCAGAACTTAGTAAGAAAATAAATTTCTATTTTTTGATTGTTTTTAAGCAATCAGTCCCTTATGTATCTAAGAGGAAGGTGTTTCAGAGCAGTCAGTATTCTGCTGCTTTTAAAGCAAGAGTGGAAATAGCCAGAAGTGTTAAAGGAACCATTTTATTCTGGTTGAAAACAATCCATATTTTAGAGTAAATGACTGAGATTAGAACTGGTTGAAAATTCTTCAAAATTTGATCCATAAAATAAAACATTAATACAAAATTTAACTACAGAAAGAAGAGGGGAAAAAAAGTGGTAAATATCACACATGTAAGGAAAGAAAGAGCCTCAAATAGAGAGGCCTGTAGAATTTATACCTAAAAGCAACTATTTTGCACCTGGGAATGCCAAAGAAAATGTGTGAAGGAGTCAAACTATACTAGGCTGCAGCCTTTATGTTTTCTTTCCAATTCTCTCATTATTTAGTCATAGAAACTTCTTGTGGTTTAAATCCAGCCAGCATTTAAGTACTACACAGCTGCTCACTCAAATCAGGGCGAAAAAGGTAACATCCAAGGGGTTGAACTTAATAGAAAATATTATTTTTAATAATAATATAATTGTAATGAAAAGGAAAATAAAAGAGAGTGAAATAAAAACCAAGAAAGTCAAATTGCATATAATATAGTTGCTCACCACCAACTGACCAATTCATAGCCAGTCTCCAAGCAGAAATCACTTCCCCCACACACCCCCCCTCACCAACTCCCCCTGCTTTATATACTGGGTATGACATACAGTGGTATGGAATACCTCTTTGTCTAGTTTGGGTCAGGTGCCCTGTCTCTGCTCCCTCCTGGCTTCTTGTGCCCCTCCTCACTGGCAGAACATGAGAAACTGAACAGTCCTTGATGAGGGTAAGTGCTACTGAGCAACAACTAAAAACATTGGTGTCTTAGCATTGTTCTGAGACTAAAGCCAAAACAGCACTGCACTAGCTACTAGGGAGAAAATTAATGCTATCCCAGACAAAGCCAGGAGAATTCTGAAGAAATATTGGACCATTAAATGTAAGAATGGCCAGGAAGAAGCATATAGGAAACACAGAGGTGAGAAAGAAAGCTATTTTGGAAGAAGAAGGTTTAAAAAAAAAAACAAAAACCAAAACAACAGACGCAGAACCCCCTTCAAAATTTGCGGATATGTGAGGAAGTGGCTGGAAACCACAGAGAGACAAACCTGTCAGTCTTTCAGCTTTCTTGCTGAGATGGAGTGAGCTGACATAACTGCCTTAATATTTAAAATTCTCATATCTTCTAGCTATTGATTTGGAGAATAACTCATGCAACACAGATATATACTGTAGAAGCCTGCTGAAGAGGTCTGCATACCATGTGGAAAATGTGGCTCCCTTGTTGCTAACACTGACTGACACTAGTGACTGGGGGAGACTGATAAGATTTGCTATAGGGAAAGAAGAGTTATTATACCAAAATAATCAGATTCTACTGTTGCCTTACTTCAGTCCTTTTACCCAGTCTTGACAGAGGTAGCTTAGCACAGGTTATAAATTGTTTAGAAGAGAAAACGGGGAATTGGATATGCTATTTCTCACAAAAGGGAGATAGGCTTCATGTACTGGTCAATTCTGAACTCATTGTAAAAAATGTAACCAGAATCAGATGATGCTGCTTCTGCATTTTCTTAGAGAGTTACTGAGGTTTTTTTTCATCCTAATAAAGATTAGGTAACAGCCCAAGGAAATAAAGCCTAGATTTGCTACAGTGTGGGTGTTTGCTGTGTGACTGATCCTTACATTAGTAATCAACACACATTTCTCACATGGAAGGAAAAAAAAAAAAAAACAAACAAACAAAAAAACCTTGAAACACTACATAGATTTTCAAAAAGCAGCTCAGTGACAGATACATGAAACAGACAGTTCTATTTAACAAGATGTAGAAGAACCATATTCTAGGCAAATTTGCAGACATCTTTCCTGATTGCTTCTTTGTGGAAAGACTGAAGATACAGAAAACAAAATCAAGCCAAAAACCCCATGTCATCAGCTGTTCTCTGCTGATCTTTCCCTTTTAGTTCGTCTGGTCACCAGTATGGTAAAAGGCACAGGCCCAAGACTGCCTTTTTATACCAGACGTGAGAGTAAACCAAGTGAATCCATTGTTTTAAAAAGGCAGGCTTTACCAAAAAGTCACATCATATATCCAAGCCAACTCTGCCACATTTTATCCCAGACAAAGTGGTAGTCAATGACATCACACTCACCAGTTCTCTGGCTATTTAGGAAGAATCGAAGTTTATTTGTCCGTTTTCTGATCATTGCTTCTTCCTCCATACCCTGTGCAGGTACTGCTGACACTGCCTTTAAACCTAGTGAAGTTAGTCACATGGATACTTTAATAAGCTGTACCAAAACACTCAGAGTGGTCATATTCCTGAGTGAAAATGAATGTAACAGATATATGTACGGTACGTTTGAGAATTATTTCAGACTTCCTCTGTAAAAGCCCTATTGAGCTGGCAAGGAAAGTTAAAATAATTTAATATTTTAGTAAAAATGAATAGTAGCTTTGATATTTTCATATTAAAATCCTCCTTTAAAAATAACCTTCTGCAGATAATGAAAAGAAATCCATAAAAACCCACAGAAAAACTGTGAAGCATAATTACTGTGGCCCAGAGAAGGCATGATGTGACAGGTGAGCATTTTAAATTCAGTTACAAAGCTAGCAGCTACATGAAAGATATACTACCAAAGGATTTAAGTACTTGTGACATATCTTTCTAAGGTGTTTGCAATAAAAATAAGATCAGCATTTACAGTCCTCCAACCATTGGATTTATTTGAATGGATTTTCTCTGGGTTTACTACAGTAACAGGTGTTAGGTATGTTCACATTTCCAGTAATGACATGAAGACCAATAGACTAAATATTAACTAAATTAAAACAGAATCTTGAATTGAGGCTTTTTGTAAATATCACCAAGATACAAAAATATAAGAAATATTTACAGGAAACAACAAAATGCAATGGAAAAAGGTTACATTGGATGATATTGAAGAAAAATAAACAGAACTGTCTGCATAAAAAATGATCGAAATGTTATCAGAGATTTCAGATTAACCATGGGATTATGAAACTCACAAATTCCTTTCCAGAATCCTATTATTTGTCTCAACTTTTCTGTAAGTCTCAGTAGAATCAAACACACAAAGTAAAAAAAACAAAAAAGGAAAAAACCAACAAACAGAACCAAACAACAAACACCACCACCCTAACAAAAACACACATTAATGCTGATATTACTAGAGATTAAATGAATAAAATAAATATAATCCAGTTAATGTTTCATCTGCTTATATAGCATTTTACTGTTTGCTCTGTCTTCCCAGGAACTGAAATCATACAGTTAAAATCCTGATTTTAATAAACTAATGAAAAAATGTGAAAGTCCATAGAAATAAAAAGCCCCCCCCCCAAAAAAAAAACAGCAATGGTTAAAAAAAAAGTTTATAAAAGTCATCTTATTTAGGTATGACATGTTAGTATGGATAATGGAATTAGTAGGCATAGGTCTGCAAAAGCATCTTGAAGTTAAACTTGAAGCCCTTGGGAACATTTATTTGTAGAACATTTATGAACAGAAAAGGGAGTGCCTAAGTAGCTATTGTTTGCATGAGGCCAGAGTGAAAAATTGCAAGAAGTGTTCATAGTTCATCTTCAAGGTTAATTTTAAAGCTCATGAAGAAGACTGGGCTGGCTGCAGTCAACAGCAAATTACTTTTGAACAATATTCCTCATTTTTGGTATGCCAGTTAATTGATGAAGCACTACCACTAACCCTTTCTGACAAACAGTTGTTTCGAATAAAGCCAAGAAATTACTGCCTGACTTGAACAGGCTGTGAAATATTTTTTTAATCTCATAGCAGAGCTGAGAGTTAATTTTAGCAGCCAAAGAGAAACAAGGGTGAATTTGTGAAATTTAATACTGTTTATTCAGAACCCGTTCTGTTTTCACAGGCGTTAATGTTATTATCCTCTCAACAGAACTTACAGGAAAATGTGTTATAATCTATTTTTTAAACAATTTTCTGAATCTTGCAAATGTATCACCTGTAGAATGACTTGCAGATCCATGAACATAGCTAAACTCTGATGGATTGTTAACTATGAGACCCATAAAACTAGAAGAGCCTCCATAAGATGTCTTGTCACATCATGCCATAACCCTCTGTGGAACAGATTATTCTCTTCTTTACAGTATCAGCTATGTATATGATGAAGAACCCTTCTCTTTTGCATTAATGTCCCTGTGCCTTGCTTTCACTCTTTAAATAGACTTACATTTAAATCCACTCTATCTGTTCTTATGCAGCAAAAATAAAATGCAAACAGTTTCAAACCAATTGCAATGAAATCAGCACCAGTGAAATTAGTTAGGCTTCTCCTGGGTCCAGATATGTATGGCCATATAGGCCATAGCATAGACATTTTAATCAGACAAGGTTTTCCTTCTTACTAATTTAATCTCAGGACAAATAACAGCTTTAGCTTTCTATAAACAAGAAATTAGCTTATATTTCACCAAGTCAATTGATGTTCAACCTTCAAAATAAAGAGCTTCTTGTAATTCAGAAATAAGACTGTTTAAACACTTGTTTTAATGTTTTAACCCATGAAATATCTAACATCTTAAATTCTGTGTGAGATGAAGCTTAGTATTGCTGTAAAAGAGATGAAACAAAATTACTCACTTAAGTTCTGGGATACTTTTGTGTGAAGTAGTTAACAGTTCTTTATAAGTTAATTTTCCTTGAAGAAACAAAAAAAAAAACATAACTAAGCAAATGACTCAATATATTAATGGCTTTAACAAACCACCCAGGTTATTTTTTGAAAAACTACAAAATTGCCATGTGGGAAGTCATGCCTTCAATGTAGCTGATAAAAACAAATATAATAAAGAGGTTATTCTATGTAAAACACCAGGACTCCCATTTGTTATAAGGAAAAAAAAGTAAAAAAAGAAGTAAAAAAAGAAGTGGAAAAAAAAACAAGCAAAAAAGTTTTAGTGATTGTTAGAAATAAGAAAGTGAGTTCAACTGTTGAAGCTGCAGTAAAATCAAATGCAAATGCAAGCATTCTTTTCTAATGTATTTTTTAAACTACAACCAAGCATTCCTAGAACTCAAGGTAATAATAAAAAGTTGTGAACTGTTGAGTTTACTTAGGCAATTCCCTCATCTGTTGACTTCCACAGACAAAAATTGAAAGAGCTTCAGTGCAGCAGACACAGTGTGCAGGTGTCACAGGCAAACAAATTCAGCATGTGGGAATCATACCCATCAAGTCCTTGGGGAATGTTAATAGCTACATTGTTTCCAGAAGATCAATTAACTGGGAAATTAAAAACTGCCTGGGAAAGTGTGTGCTGTGAGGGCAGGATTTTCAAAGACTGATTCTGACACCAAAGAGACTATCATACCAATGCAGTGTACTGCAGGTCGAAAGAAAGCAAACAGTTCTGCCTTGAGATCATGTACGCACAGTTTTGTTCTTGACAAAAGGAAAAGGGAGCAGACTATGGGCAGACAATAATTTGTTTTCTTGCCCTTCTAGCTTTTACTTTTTTATCATAACCTCATTGATATTTCAAAGAAGCGAACATCATGTCATTTAGACAAAGGGTCCACAAATTTCTCAATTCAGACAGATTTGCAAAGTAATGCATGTGACAAGAAAAGGATTTTAGTTTTCAGTTGTATAGCTTTCACTTTTCTTCTTAATCAAAGAGTAATAATAGTCTTTCAGCTTCTGTTTAAACCACCAGGCATTTTTCAGAATTTATAAAAATATATTCTGTTTCTTTCTATTAAAACAATCCTTATTTTAAGTCAGAAAAGAATACAATAAATAATGAGTTATCAAATCTCTTTTAATATTTCACTTAACCTTGTACCTCATAATAAACCTGGTAGTCCAGCAAATATATCAATGGAAATACTGATACTATCTAGCATCATTACAGTTTTAATATCTCTTAAGGTGATGTTGTTCAGAAAATAAGAAACACAGGGTTGGACAGAGTTGCATTCAATCACTGGAAGCATTGTCTTCTGCTCAAGCTGTGTAAATTAAAACTAGATCACCTACAGAATATGTTTTTATTTAGTTTGTATGTATAAACATGAGTTCTCACTCTAGTTGTTCTTTTTCTTTTTATACAAACATCATCCAGCTCTGGTAACCTTTCAGCATATATTATGTTTTTAGCTTACATACCCTTGTTCTTTATTTTCCCTTAAGAAAAAAAAAAAAAAAAGAAATTATAACCAAGACATTTATTAAACCAGGTGGCTGTCACAGCCGGACTCCAGAGCTTTTAATCTACAGTATTTATCAGAATATGCATAGTTATCCATTGAGTATCCCAAGAAATTTTACATCATGTATTTTAATTCCTCTTCTTATTTTATGCCTTTTGTTTAATAATTTCTGAATGCAAAAAATGTGATGGCCACCGTCTAATACTATTTTGTGTGTACATAATAAAGGAAAATTATTTAAAAAATAATTATTAAGGCAAATGGTGGGAATTAAAAGACACAGGTGACTTAACTGACAGAGACCACAAATGAACACTTTTTTTTGTTTAATACCGGGTGTCTTAAGTTTGCTGCCTCTTAATCTGGTTTCCCAATTCTAAAATAAATCAAAGATTCACAAACAAAATCAGATTTGTTCAAATAAGCAGAAAATTAAAGAATATGAGAAAAAACATCTGTTACCATTCCAGTTTAAACAGGTTGCACAATTTTAATTTTTATTTCCTTGATTAAATTATCATTGAAGTTACAGACAACTGCTGAGCAGCTCCTCTATTGTTTGATAGTCTCTATCATCTATAATGTGGCCAGCCTCCAGAAATATGTTGCATCAGAAGCTCATATTATTTCCAAAATGAAGTTATATTTTAAAGATTGACAAATATAATTATCTGGAAATTATAGAATAAACTAACATTTTAGAATGTATATACTATTCACAGTTTATATTACAAAATTTATTACAAATCATACACAGCAGCAATTAAACTCAATTTTCTGGGTAGAGATTTTTCTTTCCTAATTTATGCAGGAATCATTCTTTCAAACACAGATTTACTCTATATTTTAACTATTTTAACTTGAGTTAGTGCTTTAGGTAAATCATTTGATAAACACGAGGCTAAACTGTGTTTGGAAAGCTAATTTCTCCCAGAACTATATAATGACCATTATAGTGTTTCTATTAAGAATGCCAGGATTAAAGCATTCATAAAATAAAATAAAAAATATATGCTTTTCATGAACTCTTAAGATGAACTATTTTAAATGCTTTTTATTGTAAACTTATTAACAGTTAGCAAACCCCTAGGAGCACTTCAGAACCACTTAAGTAATTATTTAAGCATAAATAAAAATTTAGTTGTTTCTAAAAACTGCTACTACAAAAAAAATGACTTTTGATTTAAGAAAACCCCTGTTCTACATGACTAAATAATTCACTATAAAAGAAATGGAAGCAATACTAGGATAACCAACAAATCCTAATGATATTACAAACTGATCTTAGTGTTTATACCATTGTTCTGAAGCAAGATAAATGATGCACGTATCTATTTGTCTTCCATTATCTCTGTATGGTTTCTTTGCTAAGTAACCATTTTAAAGGGAAAATTAAGCTGGAGTTCATCTCAGGCACCATAGTGTGGCACTAACCTGTTACTCCTTTACCATCTCCTATCATTCACCACCAGTTTAGTGTCAAAACAGCTGCAGTTTCATTTAGACACAGATTTCCGGTAACTACGTTACTACAAAGTTCTAATTTACTTGTCTGATTGATTATTTGGTCTTGCTTCATAAATGCAAAATAGAAACTGCTAGCCTACAGATTTTGATCATATATGACCATCATATGTTATACAAAGGCCTAGCTATATTAGAAACCAAGTGAAATAATTAATATTATGACAAAATATAACAACTTAGAAAAAAATAATTCTTCTGAAATAAAGTTTGATTACATAGGTATGCCACTGTGATTACTGATGGAAAGTTTAGGCTATCAAAAAAAGAGCACAGTGGAACATTACCCAGGATAAAATGGTAAATTCAAGGCTTAAGAGATCAGGTAGTTTGTCTGAGAGAGTTTCATGGTTTGAGCATGTTTTGAGGGTGTTTTTGTTCAAGGTTTTTTTCCAGCCAGGTGGAGGAGGGGAGTCCGGGAGGAAGGAGAGACAGGGCACCTGACCCAGGCTAGGCAATGAGGTATTCCATACCATAGCACGTGATGCCCAGGATGCATACTGGGAAACAGAAAGCTGGAGGGTAGAGCTCTGGAGAAAAATGGAGAAGGGAGCACGCGGTGCTCAGCCGGGCAGGGTGGAGTGAGTTATGGGTCAGTGGCTGGTGGGGTGTTGTATTCTTTTCACTTGCTGTTTGCTGTATCATTATTATTTGTAGTAGTAAATGGCAGTACGGGTTCTGTGTTATGCCTTAGCTATTAAACCGTTCTTATCTCAATCTGTGGGGGCTACATTCTTTGGATTCTCCTTCCTAACTCTCTGGGAGTTGGGGGACTTGATTTAAACCACGACATTTTTTGGCGCCCAACATGGGGCCCGAGGGTTTGAGATAAGAACAGATCTGAGCGGATTTATGGTCTCTTGTCACAATGCTGATTTATTGGCTCTTAGAGGTTTTTCTCTGGATCTTGTGGTTTCGGGATTTTGCCGGGTACTTTGTGTATGGATTGGATGTGTTTGTGTTTGTCAATCGTGAGGCTTGTAATACGGTGGGGCTCCGGCAGCAGGGGGGGATGGACGTGCCCGTGGACTTGGACTTGTACCAGGCCGTCCCGCTGCTCTTCGCCGTCCGTGTCCTTATCCTCGTCATCGTCTGCGTGGAGCTGCGTGAAGCCAGGAAGGAGCGGCCCCGGGAGCTGCCGGCAGCTGAGGCTGCCAGGGAGAGCGGCACGGGGAGCCAAACGGCTGTGGCAGAGCAGCGGGAGCAGGTGGGGGAGGAGCGGAGCAGGGCGGTAGCTGAGCAGCGGGACCAGGCAGCGGGGGGGGTGAGTCCCGCAGCCGTTCCCAACCCCCCGACGGCCAAGAGTGTCCCCCGGAAGTCGCCCGCCGAGCCCCAGCAGGATGCAGGAGACCACACAGCACTTCCTAGCAAGGCAGTGGAGGAACCGAGTCCTGCCGCCGTTCCGAACCCCGCAGTGGCCGAGAATATTCCCCAGAAGTCACCCGCCGAGCCCCAGCAGGATGCAGGAGACCACACAGCACTTCCTAGCAAGGCAGTGGAGGAACCGAGTCCTGCCGCCGTTCCGAACCCCGCAGTGGCCGAGAATATTCCCCAGAAGTCACCCGCCGAGCCCCAGCAGGATGCAGGAGACCACACAGCACTTCCTAGCAAGGCAGTGGAGGAACCGAGTCCTGCCGCCGTTCCGAACCCCGCAGTGGCCGAGAATATTCCCCAGAAGTCACCCGCCGAGCCCCAGCAGGATGCAGGAGACCACGCAGCATTTCCCAGCAAGGCAGAGGAGGAAGATCCGGACTCGGGAGAAGAGAAGCTGATAGTGGGAGAACTGGCAAGCAGGGCAGCTACATCAGCCCCAGTGACAAGTGCAGCAGCAGCACCTGAGAGTTCTGACGGTTATGAATGGCTTTTGGGTGCCCTTGGGACCTGCCTGCTGATTGTGATAGGGGTCAGCATGGTGGCACAGACACAGAGTGTGTTCTACCCACAACCATTTTGTCTGATCCCAAAAGTTAAGCAGAGTCAGGTTTGGGTCTTGTCTAGGGTTAGACAAGGATATCGGAGCACCAGGAGACTGTCCCCAAGGCTGGACAGTCATGAGGGGAAGGGCATGTGGGACAGTATGGCCAGGTATCTGATCCACTGGGTCCCTCCAGTGCTTTGGAAGCGTTGGAGGTGGAAGGCAGCTGTATGGAGTCCCAAGCAGCAAGCTGTAGAACTGCTGAAGGGGACGGTGAATGATTTTGAGCCTGGTGGGCCCAGATACTTCAGGCTATCAGTCCAGAGATGCAACTTAGAGATGTCTCATGATCGAGGGGTGGACTTAAGAGTGATGGAGCATTGAAAATGTGGGATCTGGGCATGACGTGAATGGTATGGAATAAGGGGTGGATAATGTCATGGTTTGAGCATGTTTTGAGGGTGTTTTTGTTCAAGGTTTTTTTCCAGCCAGGTGGAGGAGGGGAGTCCGGGAGGAAGGAGAGACAGGGCACCTGACCCAGGCTAGGCAATGAGGTATTCCATACCATAGCACGTGATGCCCAGGATGCATACTGGGAAACAGAAAGCTGGAGGGTAGAGCTCTGGAGGAAAATGGAGGAAGGAGCACGCGGTGCTCAGCCGGGCAGGGTGGAGTGAGTTATGGGTCAGTGGCTGGTGGGGTGTTGTATTCTTTTCACTTGCTGTTTGCTGTATCATTATTATTTGTAGTAGTAAATGGCAGTAGGTGTTCTGTGTTATGCCTTAGCTATTAAATCGTTCTTATCTCAATCCGTGGGGGCTACATTCTTTGGATTCTCCTTCCTAACTCTCCGGGAGTTGGGGGACGTGATTTAAACCACGACAGAGAGGAAAAAAATAAAAGTACAGTCTAATCACCATTTTTATGGCTTTAGTCGGTATTAGTATGGAACAGAATCTAAGCTCCTTACCTAGTGTCAGCACATTAAACTACTAAGACTGCACAGAAGCTTTGGTATCTAACTCCTTAAACTGTTTTTCTAAGTAGAGAGAGAAAAAAAAAATCAAAAGAAACAAGATTTTGTTAACTTGATTATGTTTTTTTTTTGTTCCCATTCACCTGGGAAACATGAACTTAGGAAACACAGCCCTGAAAACAAATAGAAATTCTTATTACAGCAGAAGTATGTTGTACAGTTGTACTATATATTTTTGATACCATTTGTCTATGACTGACCTACTGTTCTCATTCCCTTATTTGTGCATTTTCCATGCTACGTCTTGACAAATTTTCCTCTTTTTTAAAACATTTTTTTTTCTTCTATCACCTTTATTAAAGTACATATAGAGATTCCCTGAGAGCTCTTTTAGTTTACTGAAATAATTTGCAAGACTTGATGTTAATGTTTACACACCATAAAAGGTAGTGGAAATTTTTCTGTAAATTATTTAGTAACATGAACAAACACTTTAGTACACACAATACCAAACTCCGGACAAAAAGAAAGCAGGACTGCTCATATATCCTTAGAAAATTGCTGTGATGCAAGTGCTGTAGAACTATTGTAATGTGCTCTGTTGAGATTAATTTCCTTGAGTGGATCAACACATGGAAGCAATTTAGAGCACAGGAAGGAACAGTGAAGTATTTGAAAGCAAGCTTATAGTAAGACAGTCCAAATGTTTGATTTACTTAACATTGCAAAGAAGAACTCATGATGTGGATTGATAATAGTTTATGACCACTTTTTATGGAGGAGTGAAATGCTTTTAGATATTTAATGCATTAGCATGCAACAAATACCAGCAATATAGAAAGCTATTCAGTCTGGAATTGAGGTGGATATTTTAACAATAGGGTTTTCATTGTAAAACCAGACAAAGAAAAAGTAACATAAATATTACTTGGTATTTTAAATCAAGAATGAATATTTGTAATAAACAATTGCATTAGATATAAAAAAATAATAGTTTCACTAACAGCTCATTACCTGTATTCTAAAAAAGCTTATATAAGACCATCACAAGAACTCCTTCTGCATTTAAAGCATTTTCAAATATGGAAAATACTTGCCCAGATGAAGACTATGAATGTAAGTTATCGATGTTTTGGGGTTCTTTTGTATAACAAACTAGGTGTTTAAAAATATATGAATCACTAAAATGACACGATTGTATGACCTGTGAAATTGCATGATTGAAATAGAAAACAAACAGTAAACACCCTTTTCATAACTCCTTTGGTTAAAACTCATCAAGAGTCATGCCAGACAAAGTTATAATAAGTTCATGTAAGACGTTAGTGATTATGTTGTGCTGCAATGCCTTGGAAACAGCAGTAGGATGAAAATGAGCTAAAGAGTCAATTGGATTTTAGATGGTTAATTTCTGTGTTCCTTTTTATTACACATAAAAAAACAGTCTTTCTGTTATTAGAAAATGAGGTCTCACAAGAGCAGAGTAGAGGGGCACGATCACCTCCTTCAACCTGCTGGTCACTCTTCTTTTCGTGCAGCCCAGAATACGGTTGCTTTCTGGGCTGTAAGTGCACACTGCTGGCTCATGTTCATTTTCTCATTGACCAACACCCCTAAGTTTTTCTCCACAAAGCTGTTCTGAATCTCTTCTCTGCCGAACCTGTAGGTGTGCCTGGGATTGCTTTGACCCAGGTGGAGGACCTTGCACTGGTCAGGGTTAAACTTCGTAAGTTTGGCATCAGCTCACTACACAAGCTTGTCAAGGTCCCTCTGGATGACATTCTTTCCCTCCAGCCTATCAACCGAACCACACAGCTTGGTGTCATCGGTAAACTTGCTGAGGGTGCACTCTATTCCCACTGTCCGTCTCACAGACAAATATGTTAAACAAGACCGGTTTCAACACCGACCCCTGAGGGACACCACTATTTACTGGTTTCCAGCTGGACATTGAGCCGTTGACCACTACTCTCTGCATTCAGCCATCCAGTCAGTTCTTTATCCACCGAGTGGTCCACCTATCAAACTGATGTCTCTCCAATTTAGAGACAAGGATGTCATGCGGGACAGTGTCAAAAGCTTTACACAAATCCAGGTAGATGACATTAACTGCTCTACCCCTGTCCATCATTACCGTAACCCTGACATAGAATGCCACCAAATTGGTCAGGCAGGATTTTCCCCTAGTGAAGCCATACTGGCTGTCACCAAACACTTTGTTGTTTTTCATGTGCCCTAGTATGCCTTCCAGGAGAATCTGCTCCAGGATTTTGCCAGGCACAGAGGTGAGACTGACTGGTCTGTAATTCCCCGGGTCATCCATTTTCCCCTTCTTGAAACTGGGGATTATATTTCCCTTTTTCCAGTTGTCAGGAACTTCACCTGTCTGCCATGATTTTTCAAATATGATGGCCAGTGGCTTTGCAACTTCATTCACCAGCTCCTTCAGGACCCGTGGATAGATTTCATCAGGTCTTATGGACTTGTGTACATTCAGTTTCTTAAGATGGCCTCAAGCCAGATCCGTTCGTACAGTGCGCCTAAGGTCTTCATGCTCATAGTCCCTGAGTCCACCTTCCAAGACATGGGTGGTGCGGTCAGAGCCTTTGCCAGTGAAGACCGAGGCAAAGAAGCCATTCAGAACCTCAGTCTTCTCCAACTCCTGTGTAGCAAGTTCACCCGAAAGCTTCCGGAGGGGGCCTACATTGCCCCTAGTCTGTTTTTTAGCCACTACATACCTATAAAATCCCTTCCTGTTATCTTTAACATCCCTTGCCAAGTTTAGCTCTAACTGGGCCTTAGCTTTCCTAACTTGGTCCCTAACTACACTGACAACATCCCTGTATTCATCCCAGGTCCCCTGTCCTTGCTTCCACCTTTTATAAGCCTCTTTTTTCTGTGAATTTTTCTCAGCAGCTCCTTTTCCATCCATGGGGGTCTCCTGGCCCTCCTGCTGTACTTACTTCTAGTCAGGATGCAACACTCCTGAGCTTGTAGTAGGTGATCCTTGAATATTAACCAAGAGTCTTGGGCCCTCCTGCCCTCTAGGGCTAAATCCCATGGAACCTTAATAAGGAGGTTCCTGAAGAGGCCAAATTCTGCTCTCTTGAAGTCCAGAGCAGTGAGCTTGCTGCACACTCTTCTCACTGTCTTGAGGACCTCAAATTCGACCATCTCATGATCACTGCATCCATGACTTCCCTGGAGAGTCACATTTCCAACGAGCCTTTCCCTGTTGGTGAGAACGAGGTCAAGCAGGACACCTCTCCTTGTCGGTTCCTCTATTGGTTGCAGAAGGAAGTTGTCTTCCACACAATTGAGAAAATTCCTAGATTGCTTCCACACAATTGAGAAAATTCCTGGATTGCTTGTGCTGGGCTGTACCATCCCTCCAACAGATGTCAGGGTGGTTGAAGTCCCGCATGAGAACAAGCGCCTGTGAGTGTGACGCTTTTCCTTCTTGTCTGTAGAGTTCTTCATCCACAGGTTCCTCTTGATCAGGCGGTCTGTAACAGATGTCTCCCATCACTGTTTTCCCCTTAACCCTGACCCACAAACTTTCTGTTAACTGTTCACCTGTTACCAGAGAGAGTTCCATACTCTCCAGCCTATCCCTAACATAAAGGGCAACTCCCCCTCCCCTCCTACCGGGCCTGTCTTTTCTAAAAAGCCTGTAACCTTCCATTCTAACACTCCATTCACAGGAGCCAGCCTGCCATGTTTCAGTGATGTCTGTTATATCATAGCCCCGTAGATGTGCCCACACATCTAGTTCCTCCTGTTTGTTCCTCATGCTACAGGCACTTGTATAGAGGCATCTGATCGGAGCTCCAAATGAAGCCAGCTCAGTGGCTGGAGCAACTGGAATATCACTACATTGCTCCAAGCATTTATTATAGGTGCTGGCAACTGACTGGGTGTGTTGGGATGGAATGATCCCCACCTCCCCAGCACAACTAGTTTAAAGCATCCTTGACAAGTCTGGCAAGCCTCCCAGCAAAACCACTCTTCCCTTTCTTTATCAGAGCATCTCCACCAGCCCCCAGTAGACCTGGCCTACAAATGTGGGTGCCATGTTCAAGACACCCAAACCCTTGACTATGGCAGCACCCTTTTAAACATTTATTAACCTGTCCAATCCTCCTTGCCTTTGGAAAGTCCTCCCCTGTGTCCTGGAGAATTGACAAAAAAACTATCTGAGCTCCAGAGCCCCCAACTACCTCTCCCAGAGCTCTGTAGTCCTTCTTTATACTCCTCAGGCTACTACTGTCTATATCCCTATCACCCACATATATCACTAGAAGTGGGTAATAGTCCGTGGGACTTACTAGAGCAGGCAGCCTCTCCACAATATCCCTGATCCGTGCCCCAGGTAGGCAATACACCTCCTTTGCAACAGGGTCAGGCCGACAGATGAGCTCTTCTGTCCCTTTCGAGGCAGAGTCCCCTACTCCTACAACCCGCTGCTTTTTCCTGGCAGCACCAGTAGAGATCTTCTGTGCCAGTGCACCAGCCAACTGTTTCTGGTGCAAGTGTGTTTCCTCATTAGCCCCCTGCAGGACAGCAAAGTGGTTCTGGGTGGGTACAGCAGATTTAGGAGGAAGCCCCTTGCTTTTAATTGCCCTCTTCCTCCTTTTCTTTCTTTCTTTTTTTTTGCTACTAATTCCCAGCTTCCCTGATCAACAGCCTCCTTCTCTCCTCCATGAGTTAGAGGGGTATCTTGAGGCCCCTGTGCTGTTTGGTCCTGCAGCAAGCAGTCCTGCTTCCTCTCAGCTTCCTTGACATCTTGCAGCTTACTGACAGCATCCCGTAGCTCAGCCCCTGCTGCAGGAGGACCTGCACCAGGGAGCACCGGCTGCAGCCCTGCCCATTCTGCACCTTTGCCTCACAAGACCAGTGCAGGCACTCTCTACACTCCAAGCTCTGCACTGCAACCTCCCCACTTACCGGCTCTGTCTGGGCAGCCAGGGCAGAGCTCCCAGACCAGGCCCCAGTCATACAGCGAGTGCTCACCATCCAGCTCGCCTGCCTGCTCAAACTGCCACGCAAACTGCTTTGACCAGTTCCGTTAACCATGCTACTGGTTGCTTGCGCTCCCTGGGGCACTTCTTAACCACTCACAGCTAATGTGGCCCCTCCTGGCTCTGCCCCCTGTGAGTCAGGTGTTCTCATCAGCTGAGCTGCTGGCTCCTGGGCAAGTCTTGTTGAGGGTTTGAGGCTCCCTCGGTGGCTCTTGCTGCTCTGAGTTGAGGCTCCTGGATGCTGATATCCCTCCACTCCAGTGGTGAAGGCATTCTCTCTTGAGCTACTCACCTCAGCAAGTGAGATATTTAGGAGCTGGCATTTTTAATTTCCAACCAAATGTTACACACCTGCTTAATAACTGGACAATCTGACATATTTATACTTATACTTATTAATATCCAATCTCATCCTTCACTTGTGTGCTGTGAGGCCCTTACCTCTTGTTCTATCACTTGTTACTCAGGAGAAGAGACCAGCCACCTCTTGGCTCCTCCTTTCAGGTACCTGTAGAAAGCAGTAAGCTCCCCCCTGAGCCTTCTTGTCTCTGGACTAAACAACCCCAGTTCCCTCATTTTCTTCTCTCAGAAGACTTGTGCCAGTATCTCCACCAGCTTTGTTGCCCTACATTGAACCTACTCCAATTATGGGCCCAGAACTGAGTAGGGTATTTGAGGTGCAGCTTCATGAGTGTCAAATACAGAGGAATGATCACTTCTGTGGTCCTGCTGGCCACATTCTAATACAGGCTAGGATGCCATTCGACTTTTTTGTTACCTGGGAACACTGCAGTTAAGACACTCTGTGTCTTTAAAGTCCCCTGAAATTTTCAAGTCTTCTTTTAAAAATTCTCTGCTTAGTCAGAAATGCATGCTAGATGCCTGTGGACAGTTGAAGAATCACAGAAACATAGAATAGTTAGGGTTGGAAAGGACCTTAAGATCATATAGTTCCAACCCCTCTGCCATGGGAAGGGACACCTCACACTAAACCATATCACATGAGGCTTCATCCAACCTGGCCTTGAGCGCTGCCACGGATGGAGCATTCGGCCTAAGCAGATACTAGGTGCTCACACATTTTTTCCTCTATTTTCCTCTTGTTCTAATAATTTTTTTATTAATAAGAAACACAAAAAAATCATAAACATTCTGTTTAGATCAGTTTTAGAAGCTGTGTGTTTAGATCATTAAATATTTAAATCTATCTGTATTGAGCAAACTCAACTTGACCTTCCATTTTAGTGAACAGCTACAATTTAAATGGAGTTGATGGTACTCAATGCATTTGAAAACAGTATTATAAATCAGATTAGGTGTTCAAATTGAGAGATTTGAATTAATAATGGAGGACTGTTGACATTTCCCCTTCTCTAGTACTTATCATTTGTATTCTTATTATTAATTTATTATTTGCATCGCAGCAGAACCACCTTATAAGTTTTCATTCCCAAAGATATTGTACATCAGTTCCTATATTTATGAACTTTTTCCGTTTTTTAATCTTTGTATAGTTGTTATCTTCTGTTTTAATATTTATGTTTTCTTACATTTTTAGAGTATTATTTTAGTTGTTTGATTAGGTGAAAAGAAGAGATTGCAAGAGAAATTGGAGAAATAATTTTTTTTAAGAGCTTTGTTTCAGAATCTGAAACAGAATGATTACCAAAGCATTTTGATGCATTAGAACAGGGGTCCTTTAATTTAAAATCCTAACATGAAAACTAAGTGCATTTTCTAGAAAAGTTGAGCTTCAGCTGGAGACGAATAGCAAAAGATATTATATAACCCTTTATGCAATGATTAGTATAATACTTGAATCCAGTTTGCAATAATAGTACAAGAACATTGGAAAGAAATGAAAATGTTTCTGAAAGGAGTAGCTGAAAATTCTGAGTCACAAATGTTTGTAGATGTATTAAAAGGCACAGACAAAATAAATGTTTCTACATTCCTTTTATTCCAGTGGAAATAAAATAACAGAAAATAACAGGAAATTACCTGGCCTACAAAATTTAGCAGAAAAATTTGGAATATTGCAGTTGTTATGAACCATATAATTCCAGTGTGCACTCTACCACTATCACAGTAAATGAAGTTTTGAGAACCAGACTGTGTATGGTCAAGTATAATCGTGATCTTAAGTGCTTAGATTTACATAAAACTACAGCATAATGAATCAAACTTGTACTTAAGTGTTATAAAAAAAGTAAGAAAATAAGAGTCTGTTATTTGACTTATATAACAGTGGGTGGAGGCTTTTTACAGTGGAAAAACAAGAAACTTTTTATTTTCATATCTGAAACATGGAAATATTTAATTTTTAATCAAGATATAGTATAATTTAAACAGAATGTCTTGATTTTTTACTAATGGTTGATACCTTTCATTTCTATTTCATATATATACAGAAAGATGTGTTCAGCTATGTAAAAGTTAAAAAGTTTTTGAAAAGTTGTGATATTTTTATTTCTTCTATCTTAGAGAAAATATTTCAGTTTGACCAGTTTGAGGCATCATTGCGAAGTAAATACTAGATAATAAAAATCTAGATTTACAGATATCACATTTGACTCTATATTCACATCTATTATAGTAACTGTTTATTCTGTGCCTACTATTGTAGTAAAGCATTGACTGGTGCTACCTGCAGATGCTTAACAAACAGCCGAGCACAGTTCCAACTAAAAGTAAAAGGAAAGTTGTTAGAAATATAGTAAAAAATAATAATTGAGGAGCAAGATTTAAAAGAAAATGAAAGAATAAACCAAACTGACATCTAAGTGGCATAAGAATTTAAGAATTGTTCCTGAAATATTGCAGAAGATCAAATTACATTAAGAAAGACTAGAATATGCTTTAAATGCTTATGCAAATATAGGGGTATTCTTTGTAATTAAATTTCAAGTGCCCATGCTGTTAACTGACAGACAAACCTACATTTTAACTGTGTAGTCTTTTAACTATATTTCACTGTCTTTAGGGTATAATAACTATTATCTTAGTAGACATATAATTGAAGAAACAGTGGTTTTGCCAAAATGGACTAATTTCTACTTTCAGTTCTCTTTTTAGTTGTCCTCTGTTCAGCTGTCCTCAGTGAAAGGTTTCTCCCTTATTTTTAAACCAGAGTTTGAGTAGTTACTACACTTAGCCAGAGTACTGGAGAATTTTGATTAAGCTGATGTGATCTCATCTTCTATCTCCTAAATATGCTTTAAGTAACCCAAGAATATCTTCAGGTATATATGCACTTTTTTGTGGGTTTTTTGTTTTGTTTTGTTTCATAATTGTAGGGGATGGCATATAGCAAAATGATGTTTAACTGTCTGTTTTTATGTGGCTTTGAGATCAGCTGTTTCTGCTGCGAAGGGAGGTGTGATATTGTGTGCAACAGCTTCTGTGAACGAGCTTTCCAAGTAGCAGCTGTCATTGTCCAAACCATTGCTATTCCTGCAAAAAGAGGTCTAGGATTGTTCTGCTACTTTAGACCAGGGCTACACCTCCTCAGAAAGAAAGCTTCCTCTTCAGAGTGGAGAAATTCAAATTCTCGGCTTTATTGTGAGTACAATGATTCCTTTAAGTTTCCATCTCTTTTGATTGCATACTCAGTGAGAAGATGAATGAAGAAACACATGAATAATTTTGTTTGTTAATACAATATTAAGAAACTTTCTTGCAAGGGAATATTGATGTTTCATTGTTTTCTGAAATTAATATTTAAACATCTGATGTACTAGAATACTGGAATATATACTGGAATAATGACAGAAACATGCATGTCCCTATTTCAGGGTGAATTGTCTAATTGTAGCACTGTTATTACAGTGATTTCTTTTGCTAGTTAAATGCATATCAAATTTACCTTTCTTCACAAAGAATAAAAATAAGCACTCTTCACCCTCTCTCACTGCTTTGGAATAGTAGTTTATAATGTAGAATATACAGCTGGTAAAGAGAGGATTTCTCTAGACAGAAAAACATCTGTTTCTTCAGGTGCTTTCTAACTTCTGAACTGTTGAACTAAAGAAGGAATGCAGACAGGTAGAAATAGGGCATGTCACATTCCTGCATTTATATTCTATGTACAGTTCAGTCTAACAGTGAGCCCTGAGAAGAACCTATTGGAACAACTCTTGGAAGTAAGAAAGCCAAAAAAAGGCTTTGATCTGATAAAACCTAGGCAGACTTAGATTTTTCATATCTCTCCTTACAATCAAAATGGTGAGATAAATTTTTGTTAGGTGGGTTAGAGATTAGGCAGAAAACTGAGAACTTTTAAGATTTCTGCTACAAGCTCAATTGCCACCCAGTTACTAGAGACATCTCAGTACTGTGGCTCGCACAATTTACTTTGTTAATTATCCTAGAGGGTTGCACAGAAGGCAGTCTCATCAACTTCACAAATGACACTAAAATGGGGAGATCAGCCAGTATCCAGAAGGCCACTTGAACATAAATTATTCTATATTCTGATTTTGTGAGTCTAACAAAGAACGACTGATGACATAGTTAACAGTATTAAGGTAATGTCTGACAAAATTAATTTTCATTGGCAACTGCTTCATCGAGAAAGTCAGGTACAAATATTGGAATAAAATTATTTTCACTCTTTATCTATAAATTATCTAATCAGCATGACATATAGTACGTGTTTACATGATAAATATAAATTAATACAGCTCTCCTACAATACTGAAAAACATGGCATTGACTTACAGTTTGGTTCTATCATTCAGTGGGATGTCCTACAGATCTAAGGAAGTAAGACTTCTCAAAAAAAAGCTATGGAAAACAAGACTAACTATTCTACTGATTCGAATGTTCTTTGAACACTGCTTAATTGCTTATATAATTTCTAAATGAAATGTTAAATACTTTAAATGAAATTTTACCATTAATTCAGAATCCAGTAGGTTAAGACCTATAATGCATTTTACTCCTGAAATGTGAATTTTCAGTTCATGGTGTGGAGCAAATCTGGAAGATGTTTGGAGAACTTGCTACTTGATCAGTTCATCAGTGGTAAATATTCCTTTTTTATTCTTCTAGCATTAAAAATTTAAACAATCATAAAACATATCAACTCTAAATTTTAAGTTCAGCTTTGAAGTTCTGTCCTCAGAAGCTACGTAAACATAGACTTCACAATGTGAAACAGATTTGTAAAATAATATGTTTGAGCTTCTAAGTAGAGAAATTCTTTAAAGATTGGAACTTTGGCATGATTAATATGTAGCTGTAGATATCAGTGAATGACAGTTATCTTCTGAAAAAAAAAAAACTACATTGTTTCCATGGACTATTAAATGGTGCTTATATGGATATTTTGATTATTTGGATAGTTCATTTAGATTTCCATGGATCTCTTACAATATCTTTAATCAGACAGAAATCACTAAATAGATGGATTGTGATAAATCTGTTGGAAAAGAATTAACAATTCAGAAACACCTAAGGGCAACTAATAATCCAAGCATTTTAAACAACAGCAAATAAGACCATATCTGATTAAATGCAGCAGTGGCACCCCTGTAGAATTTTCAGCATGTGTAGTTTCAAACACCACAAATCAACTAAAACAAAGGCATTCTGATGATCAGAGGTGTTTTATATGTTAGAGCCTTTCTCCACTGCTATTCTTGAAATTAAAAGTAGTGGCTATGGAAAGCTGTGCCACTGGAATGTTATGTATCCATCTGACAATACATGGGTATAGATATGTAAGCCTTATGAAGAAAATCACAAAAATGAAACCTTCAGTATGTCAACAGAAATAAAAGCAACAAACAAACAAGAAATCCACAAAAAAAACCCAACCAATCAACTAAAAATAATTGCCAAATTAGAACATCAGCATTTTTTTTATTACAAAGACATAGTATTACTGCGATGGCTTCACTGAGAGACTGAAACAGATACTACACCTCTATCTCATTATGTTGGTAAAGTTGGCTGCTAAATCACATGAATTCTGGCTATTTTCTGGAGTGCTGGCGTTGTAAAAAGCTGTGGGGCTATTTGTAGTGTATTTATTAATTTGCACTAGGACCCATGAAAGTATTGTTTGTTTTTTTTTTTCCTAAAAAGCCAACTCAAAAGGGAAAAAAAGAAAAAGACCCAAACTACAAAATACTACACCCCCCCCCCAAACAGCTATTGCTTTATTTCTGTAGCTATTGCAATATTTGAGCCAACGAATCCCTTCACTTGAAGTAAGAAGCAATTTTCTTCACACTTAAAATGAAGCCAAACAAGACCCACTACTTGAGGAATATCAAAATTATTTTAAATTTCCCCTCCATAATTAGGAGTTCTACTGTGTCACAAAGCAGTCATCCCCCTTGCTGCTTGCATCTGGAGTATTCCAGTGGCTCAGAATCTTTGCAAGAAATCTGTTTCTAGGCACAGAATTCAGGTGAGTTTGGAGAGATTTTCTAAACACTTTAAAGTTTCATTTAATTCCATTCAAAATTCTGTGCCTTTTGAAATTCTTCTATCCATGAGAAGAATGTGTTTATATTTTCCTTTTTTTCTTGAAAGTGTTGCAGTGAGATATTGCAAAGCATTAGCTATAAGATTCTTCTGTGCCAGTAAGCATGACTGTAAATACTGATTAATTTCATTACTATGCATAGCTCCATTTCTGGGCATTATTTTTGTTCTGAAATAAGTACAGATACAGCACCATTGTACGGGAAGAGAATCAATAAAATGTTTCTTCAGATAAAATGTGCATTAGAAGTCTTCCTTAACATATTCTCAGGAAAGTTTCAGAATCATAAAAGAAGGCAGTTATAACCAACATCATAAATATAGTTCAGTACCATCAGTGTTGCTAAAAAAAGGATAAAGATCAAAGTGAAAACAAAGAGAACACATCAAGTTTCTCCCTTGTGTTCAGGAGAAAAGCATTTTAGGTCAGACCATGACCCCAAAAAATGGGTCAGACCCAGGTATGTTCAGACTTAGAAAGTATTAAGGAGGCTTGTCAAAAACCCCAAAAATCTAATATTGTCAAAAACATTAACAGCTCTTAAAAGCTAAACTAAAAGTTAAGCCAAAATGAAAAAAATAACAATAATGGAAAATATAAGGGATTGTTTCACCTTATGGAAATTGTGACTACATGTTTGACCTGCAAACAGGAAAATCGTGTTTCTACAAGATCGATCTATCCACCTTTCATTTTGAGAGACCAGGGCTTGTTCAGTGCTTACTGAAATTGTCACAACACTTAATGTGACTCATGTGTGTATAGACTTAGAATAACTTTCCTTCTAAGATATCTTCAAAATTTAAAACCATAGAAAAGCCACACAGTGAGAATACATGTGTTTTTTCAGGTTTGGTGAATTTACTACAGAAATACATTATGGGATACCAGTTAGTATGATACTAAATTACAGAACTTATCTTTACAGCAGGTTTTACTCACACTAAGCTACAAAGTAGTAGTTTGAACTAGATTATTTATTCCTGGAGCTGAAAATCTAGAGTATGACTCAAAACCAAAAATAAACCAACAATCAATACCATTTAATTTTTGCAAATGTCATGGATTTGATGTTAATTTACAAAGATTTTTTTGCACTATGATATTGAGGTAATTTATGTAGACCTCTGAATTGTAAATTATATTTGAAGACTCATATTTTAGTTTCAGCATCGTATAGAATGGTCATTGTGTAAACAATAATCAGGCCCTGTGTGTTACAGCTCTATAAGATATAAATGTGCAAATTACAGGTTTACCAAACATGCTGCTGAGAAGCAACATCAATATTAGTCACAATACAAGGATATTTTTTTTATACTGAAAGACTATTTAAGTAGTCTGCAAAGGCAAAATTTATTTGTTAATGAAGAACAATTCTACCAAGAAAATGAAGAAGATTATATTTACCAAACAGCATCAAATTTTGAAGTAGGCTCAAGAGTGCTTCCATTCATTTGATATAGGTTCGTATATTTGAGGAGAATACTAACATTCAAACTGTTAGCAATGAAACCACTAATATCCTGATTAGTACCTACTGATGATCTCTATGGACCTCAATTTTAGTTTCAGGCAGATGTGGGTTTAATTCTGTGGCCCTCAGCTCTCTCTCTGCATGGTATAGACAGTTAGGTGTTTAACACAGGAGTATTGATTACATCCTACATTCGTAGAAAACCATGTCCTGTATTCGCTCTATCCTTCATGATAATATTTGAAGACTGCAAATAAATCTAAATAGAAAAAGAGTATAAATTATAAAAATTTGGTTTAGTTGACAGTTCAACATTTTAGGTAAGAATTTTTTGTGTTTTCAATCTTTTGAACCAATAGGTACCAAATATATCTACAATGGTAAAACTCATACATGAGTGGCAAACAAATGGATAACAATTTCTTTTTCCTCTTATTCTCCTCCCCTCCCCCCTCCCGTGAGTGTGTACATACATATGCCTGTAAAACTTTGTCCTGGGTTCAGGTCATTATGTTTATTCTAAAGATATCAGTTTCTCAAGATGGGAATCTTATCTTTTGTGTTTGACTATAACAGACATAGGTACATAGACGTAATCAAACCATAAGGAATTTTTTCTGCATCTCTCATGCTTGCCTAGTCAGAAAAAACCTTAGTATATAAAACAGGTTAACTACTTTTATTTTGCTGCTAATACTCAGAATTACATTTATATATGTTTATACAACATTCTCAACCCTCTTCCTGAGTAATCTGAAAAGCAGGGGAATGACTATGTTGCTACTTCCTCATTCCAACTTCTCAGAAGCCTAAGCAACTGTAGATTATTATGGATTTCTTATCCTTATATTATCATAGACAAGCTTATTACAGGCAAGCTAATAACTGACAATATTTTAACATACACAAGCTAGCAGTAATGGCTGTGCTATGCATAAGTTAATAAATCATTATATTTCTCTTGAAATATCAAATGGCTATTCCAATGACATTTTTCAGAACCAGGCTGAGGTAACACTAATATGTATCAGGATTTCTCTCTGTCTGCACATCCAGTTTTTGTTTAACACTGCATAGGTATTTGAAAACCTGCATGTTTTAGTTTGCCCCTCTGCTTGTATCCAAGATTGTAAGGTTATCTAATGGTAATGCATACTGTAGCTCTTTTTATGCTGTATATTTGCTTGCTTAGGGTATTTTCCTTGTATATTTGAAATTGTCTCTCTTTTCATGTTTGCTAAAATCAATTTGTCCCTGACTTCACATCTTTCACTAATATGCAGTTTATTTTAAATTTTGTTCAGCATTCAATATCTGTTGGGGAGAGGAAAGTTGATTTTATGAAGACTTCCAAGTCCCCCATGGACTTCTATTTATCTCATTTTATTTATCATATGTATCTGTTTCTAACATATGCTGTAAATACCATATGTATATAAATTTCCTGTAGTTTGTGTCTCAGTGCTGACACATTCAGCGCCATCATCCCTTCTGTGCAAAAAGGACAAGATAATGGAATTAACAAACTGAGTATTTTCAAGAAGCCCACACAGACTATGATCTGATCTTCACTGGATATAAATCAGCTGACTTCAGTGGTGCTATGCAGCTTATACCAATGAAGGTTAGGGCCTTTTTTTTTCCATTGTTTTTGCAAAGAAGTTCACAAACTTTAATGTTACGTAACAACATGAAAATGTAACTACACAAATGAAATATAGCATACTACCTGAGAAGTGTGGATTCTACAGTGATAACACAAACAATAGAAGGGAGAGCAGAGACTAAGATGGAAATGATTTACCCATAATCATATAACTGTGGAAAGCTTGCTTTGCTGGATCCAGCGATATATCCATCAGATAACATTCCTTCCTAATAAATAACACGGTATGTAAAGCAACTTCTAATTTATTTTTATTTTCTCTGCCTTCTATATGCATTTGAAATTACAGGTTAAAATATATTTATATTTACATAGCTAGAGGGAAGATATGTCTTCCTGTAAATAATCCCAGAATGCTGAAGTATACAAATTCTACCAAAAAATTCTGAACAGTCAATAATACAAAGAGTCATTAATAATAATTTTAGAAGAACATTCACCAGGACACCTTGGCACATTTCATAAAAGGCAGGATTTAATTGTGACTCTAAACATACTAAGGAGAGAAAAAAAAAATGATGATAGCAAACTACACCCTTTAATATTCCTTGGACACAATTACTCATACGCACTCAAATTCATGTCATGCCTATTGTAGTTGGTCAAAAATCTTCAGTCATAAATTCTGAGCAGATTAAGGAACCTATAAGGTTTGGGTTATGGCTAGCCTTAAACATGGATGTAAGAAACCACCAGTTTGCAATGTACAAGCTGCCTCTGATGTTTCAGGATTAATTTCTACAGCAGATTAGAAATTTTTCGCAGAACACTGGTTCAAAAAGAATCTGACCTTGTCCCAGTCATCAGATCGTAAAAAGACAGGACTGATATATAACTTTAGCAAGATGGGGAAAAAGCTCAAGAGGACATCTGAACTATCAGATAAAGATTAGAGAAACTATTTCTATGGATTAAACATTAAACAAACAAGCAAACAGACAAACAAATAAGTAGTTCCCCTCCAGTATGTAAAGAAAGTTAACTAATTTTCTAAAATATAGAAGTCTGAAGTACAAAAAAACCTACAAAAAAACAAACAAACAAACAAAAACCAATTACATATACTATTTATATTCTGCTGCAGCAGGGTGGCTAATAATGTGGAAATACGCATTTTAGAAACACTTACTGGGAAATAATGTTCTCATATGTAAAGCTTTATCATATATAAACATATACTCCTATACAGTACATAATGACAAACAGGAGGAAGTGTTCGTTAACAGAGTGTCAGTGAGATGAATACAACACATTATTGTGACCATGCACATGCATTCTATACTATAACAGCTCCCCCTCGGGCAGTGAGGACTCCTCACACTCTTCCCCTGCTCCAGTGTAGGATCCCTTCCATGGGGTGCAATGCTTCAGAAACAAACTGCCTCCGAATAGGTCTCCCACAGGGTCACAGCTGCTGCCAGCAAACTGCTGCCAGCCCGCAGCTGCAGGCTCCTCTCTCCACAGGGACACAAGCCCGGCCAGGAGCCTGCTCCAGTGCAGGCTGCCCATGGGGTCACAGCCTCCTTTGGCCATCTGCATGCTCCGGTGTGTTGTCCTCCCTGGGCTGCAAGGGGCTACCTGCTCCATTATGGACCTCCATGGGCTGCAGGGGCACACACCATGGGCTGCAGGGGAATCTCTGCACCTAAAGCACCTCCTCCTCTCCTCCCCTCTCCTTCCTTCTCCTCTTCTCTCTCCTCCCTTCTCCTCTCCTCCCCTCTCCTCCCCTTTCCTCTCCTCCCCTCTCCTCCCCTTTCCTCTCCTCCCCTCCCCTTCCTTTACTTTCCCTTCTTTGTATTTACAGGGTTTTCTCACCTTTTCTCACTCTCATAAGTATTTTCTTAAAGATGTTATCACAGAAACATCATAAGCATTGTTGATTTGCTCAGCTGTGTCCTGAAGCAGGCTTACTGGACAACCCCTGGGCTCTACTAACATAGCACACCCATGCAGTCCTGCCACTGCCAACACTTTGACACATTAACCCAATTCATTGTTGGAGGACAAAGACCAAAGTCCAGCAACAAAATTTGCTGAGGGCTTCTGTCTAGTTCAGGGACTTGAAGTTGCTGCAGAGCTTTCCTTGTTTCCATCGCTTTGTTATTTAAGCTAAAATACAGATAACCTAGAGAAGGGATGAACAGTACAGTTATTTGACTTCTTTGATAATCTTCAATTGGGGTCACTAAAGTAATGACAGAGCAGGGCAAATGCCAGAGCATTAAAATACAAACAGTGTTTTCTTAACCCCTGAATTCAGCAGTACACAGTGAACGCTATCTGTGTGGAAACTTGTCTTTTGACAAGCCTTGCATTTCTAATTATTTGATATCAATCCTAATTGTTCTCAGAAGCAGCATATAATTTCTCTGTGAAAGCTTGTTCCCATCACTGTTTTTTAGTTTCTGGCTGTTAAAACAAGAAAGGTGTGTTTTGGTTTGTTTGTTATTATTTTTTTTTAAAAACACAAAGGTTTTCTTTTTTATTTCTCACTTCAAAGCTACATTCCTCTCATCACTCACTTGAAAATGACTTAGCCATTTTTTTCTTTGACATTCTTCACCTGCAGTTCAACTTCCTACAAACTACATACTGGAAGACTTCAGCACACAAGATAAGTTGATGCCATCAACAGAATTAGAAACTATTGTGATGGCTGAACAGGAGGCTGTAATGGTAATGTCAGATTGCAGAGTTCACTCAATATTCTTTCTTCATACTTGCAACTAGAGAGGACTACTCAGAAAGAACACAAATGTTTCCTTCAGTTCAGTTCACAAAGCTTTAATTACAATGCAGTCTTTCCTGATTTATATTTATCATCTGAATTTAATTATTTCAATCAGGATTCAGTGCAACAACTGGAAGTTTTAAATAAGTTTGTGTTTTTTTAAATAAAACTAAGCTACTAGATAATGGTTGTTGGTAAGAATACCAAGTTCTAACACACATTTCAGGAATGCACAGAAAGCTTTGTTATCCATCATAATGGATAAGATTCAACCCAAGTTTGACACATTTAGGCTCCTAAATGTCTATTAGAGATGTGAGAAACTCAGTTCAGTTGCCTAGGTAAAACAGTTAAGCATCATATGTGACTGTATGTGGCAGGAGACCTGTGCCCTTCTGGGCTGCCAGCTGAAGTCTGGTACTTCCAATGAAAATAGATGCCTACGTTTTGTCAAAAAATGCCTATCTTTTGTCAGCCCTGCGGAGAGAGACCTGGCGTACTAGTTGATGAGAAAATGAACATGAGCCGGCAGTGTGCACTTACAGCCCAAAAAGCCAAACATATCCTGGGCTGTATCAAAAGGATCATGAACAACAGGTCAAGGGAGTTGATCCTGCCCCTCTACTCTGCTCTCGTGACACCTCACTTGGAGTACTGTGTGCTGAGGGGGAGTCCAGGTTATCAATATATCAGGCCATGCTGCTGTTCCTTTGTTGTGCGCTATTCCTTGCAGAGGTTAGATTTGGATCTTCTTTTTCATTGCTTTTTTTCTCTCCATACTTCTATACAGTCATTCCTTATAAGCTCTTAGGTGTTATGCAGACCTATTTTTATCTCTGTAATAAGGAGTTTTATCATACACATGAAATGGTGGTGACCCTGCATTCTGTCCTACTTGCTGTGGTCTTCAAAATTGTTTTAATCTAATTTATGTTCTCCCCAAATTAGATTCTATGCAAGTAAAACATTCTTTATTACAAAGTCAGCTTTTTCTTGTTTATTTTTTTTGTTTTGTTTTGTTTACTAGCATACTCTTTCAGCCAGGTGCATGTTGGACACTACTATCTATCAAATGTCATTGAATATAAAACATTTAAGTTGTTTATGTATATCGAAAGCTGTTTCATAATCACTTGAAAAATAGGAAGAGTATTCCATGATAAGGTGGTATTCACTAGCTCATATTTTATTTTCTGTTTTTCATGTTTCTGACTATTCAACACCACAGGAGTTTTGCATGAGAATATAACCTCAATATTTAAAAATTCCTCTGCTCCCATTCATAATCATTGCATCAAATACCAGTCTGTTTGTGGCTTTATTGTTGGTCACAACATTGTTGGTTTCTGAATGACAGAAACTACATTTGAAAGAAGCCAATGTAGTTTTTAGAACAGCCCAATGTGGCAGGCTCAGCAGATTTGGACTGTATAATTACAGTCCCAATGTCAAATGGTGATATGACTTCTAATTTATAAGAGTGTGTAGGAAAGGAAATAATTCCTAAAGACCATTGAATAGTTATTTGAATATCTGTGCTCACAAAAAACATGAAATAACATGGCAAATGATAGAGGAAGTGTCCCAAATATGTATGTTAGAAATTATACCTGTGGTCTTCTGACTGGTAGAAAGTAAATTTGTGTTAGAAAAGATTTTATGAAAAGTGCATACATTTGTTGGTTTATATCTCAGTGATACTTTGTGATGAATCACAAGGCAAAGGAAAGTGGAAGTAACCAGCTACATCCATAAACATGGTATGAAAAGCAAATTCGCTTACTATGGAAAGTCTGTCCTTTGCTCCTGTAAAGACTGTTGAATCTGTGGTTGCAGAAGAGGAAAACCAGAATCAACTGCTTATCTTCCTGCAACGTTTATAAAAGATGCCAGAATTTACCTTCAAATGATCAGCACTAGGTGGATATACACTAGGCATTGTCATTGCATTAAGAGCACAAGCAGGAGAATGGAATAAATAGACAGGTTTGAGAACATATGGATGAGATAACAGTAATTTGATGGGGTCTCATCTTTGGCATACCTGTGGATGGGAATCAATTTGAAAAATATTCCAGGATAATGTAGTTCACAATATCCTGAAGGTATAGTCAAGGTGTGGACACTAAGCTTCTTCTTAGAAAAGTAAGCCAAAAGCCAGTAAAAGGAAAGGAAAAATAAAAAAGTTCTGAAAGGCAAGAAAAGTTCATCTTGCTACTGGAGTAATCTCCTTTATTGTTTTTAAAGCAATTACTTTTCCACTATAATATCTAGAATTATAAATAATATAATTGCAAAACTGAGTCTGCTTTTACCTATTTTAAGGAGAAAAAACCCATGAAATGGGCAGATTTGTATTGGCGAATTGTCCCTTGAGGGCATTTCAAACAATGGTTTTCATTTAAAATCTGTGAAAATTTGAAGGGGGGAAGGAGACTAGGTGGCTAAAAATGCTGCATTTTTAATGGCATATATTGAAAACACCCCTACTATTTATTTTATATATATTCAGAGACAGATGTACAGGATGTATTAGCAGATAAATAAAAATTATATAAACTCAATACTTCAAAGACTGTATTTTTTCATTTAAAATATACTCTGAAATAGATGACAGAAGATAGTACCTCAAGATTTAGTCTGACTACTGTCTAGAAGACTATTATTACACTTTAAAGCTGTTAATGCTTTAGTAAATTGAGTGCCAAAAACTAGAACAGCACAGAATACAATCAGCCTTCACGACTTAAGTAAACCAGCTGCTAATTCAGGAAAGTGAATGGAAGTTAATGGAATTATGGCAAAGAATTTATGTCACTGATATGAACACAGAATGATCCGAAGAAGTGTAAATAAAAGCAAATCCCAGAATAACAAGGGTGAAAACATTTAATCTTAAGGTCTCTGTTCTAAAGAATTTAAAAATTCTACATTCTTTTATGGTGTCTCAGGTAAATCAAATATCTCAAGCAGAAAGGACGACTGAGACTTCTAAAAGATGGTTAAGAATAGTAAATAACAATTATTTTGAACTATGATCTCTCTCTATTTGCTCTGTAGTATCCATTCAGAGATGTTCTCTTTTAATCTGTGGAAAGACATGGGACAGACTACAGAAAGACTGTCAGTTTCCAATCTGTTAATCCACAAGTGCTAATGTAGGGGTGTTCAGTTTAATGTAGAGGCAGTGGTACAGAAGGAAGTACAAATGCCTCAGTGTTTTCTTTTGTACTGTGTAAGAAGCCTGCCCAACAGCCTACACCATACAAGCCACAGCTTTCTGTTCTACTCTAAAAAACACAGCAGAATCAGGTTGTCAGAAGGAGGAACATGACTGAAACACATTAATGTTCATCAAGGACAAAGGCATTTTGCAACCTCTTGTTAGCTTTCTTTCTCCTTGTCATTGTTTTTTTTTTTTTTTAATTAGCTATGGATCATGAAGAATAATGCCTGTAAGATTTCATGGTGCCAGAAAAGCTAAAGTAAAAATGACATGGAGAAACAGTCTGTCAGACTGTGTAAAAAGACAGTATTCTCAGAATACATCTTCTAAAGAAGTAACATCAAGGAAGAGACCGGTTTATACTATCTGTGTATCTGACCTGTAGACTTTAAGAGCAATGAAGCAGAGAAGTCAGGGAAACAATGAAGAAACAACCTGATTTTTATAGAAAGTCTTTATGGTTCCAGTAAAAAAAAAAAAAATCTAAAGACATCTGACTCTTTACAAGTATAGTATTTTAGGTAACAGATATAACATTGATAACAACAGTATTCTACCACCTACAAAGAACCTAACAATAAAACAGTATTCCTACTGCATTATAATGTATTATTTTGTACCTGCCCTAAATATTATTTTTCCTTTTTTAATGTTTCATTTTGTTCTTTGATCCTGATGTCATAAATTCCTGAAGACAAGCATGGACAGCTTGTTTCTTTGATGTCTTTATCGACTTGTAGAGTCATAAACTAGCATTTCAAATAACCAACAACCTGTATTTTCCAATCTAATTCACAAAATCAGAACCCTGTGTCTGTATGACTCAGTAAAGAGATTAGCATTTCATTTTGTAGAAGGTGCTGACTTTATTGATTTAATTGATTGATCTGTTCTTGTGCAATGAAAGTCATAAGAATGTCTTGTTATATTATTATTATAGTTACTCAAGATTTGATTTTGAGAGTGAAGAGTAATGAGATAGCTCAATTCTGTGTGCGCTGCTTAACACAGTCTAGAAACTGCATACAACCTACAGGACTGAGGAACAGATACAGAATCACAAGAAGAAAGAAAAAAAAGAAGTTTTTGCACTGTTGTTTAGGTTTCTTGTAATGTGAATTTTAGAGGTAATTTTGGGGTTCTCATTACTCACAAATCTTATATTCCAATCAAATACATGCTTTATATTTTAATATTTTCTTTCTCCTGTATTTTATAGTAAGCTTGAACTATGTTAATTTGCAAAGGCATAGCTTTTCATTTCATCTAGTCTATTTGGAATAAGCCAATTTTAATTTGTATAAAACAGATCTCCAATAATGTGATTCTCCTCTACATGTCTTTCAGTTTCCCTATGGTCCTGTAGGGCCTGACAAGGATATTTCTTTGCAATTATGACTTAATTAAATATTCCCTGATGAGCTGCTATATATAGCAAAGTCATTTAAGCAGCTGTCAGCAATTTAAAGTCAACACTTTCAGCAGGCACATTTCCACCATTCTCATCAAAGTCTTGAGAGAAGACTTTGATTTAGTATGTATTACAATGGTGCATGGAAAAATAAACATCATGGTTGTTTTCACAGTCTCCAGAACTGTAATTTATAAAACATATCTGAAGCTTACCTATATCAATAACTACATACATAAAGAAAATTTATCTTACTCCTATGTTTTTATTCTGCCTTACCTTTTTATAAGATTGGCACTACCATATGTGCTGGAGAATCATACTGTATCTATTGAAAATGTTCTTAATTAAACTTTTTTACTTTTTTTCTGAAAATATGTTTTGGGAAGATGAAAAAGAAGATAGAAAAGAATGAATAGGAAGGTCGCTCTAGTGTAAGAAGGAATCTAAAAGTGAAAAAACACCTCAATAACCTAAAGTTCTAAAAATTAAGTATTAAAATATGTCATAGCACTAATCCATTTGTTTAGTAAAATATGTTGTAGTTAATGTTAAGGAGCAGTCCCAGCCAATGACTAGTCTTCAGTTTTTCTATATTTCCTGTGAATGTTGCTGTTCTTTTGCCTTTTTTCATTCTATCAGTGCCTTTTTTGTCCTGTAAAAAGTCAACATTTTATAATGTCAACATCATTATACTGAAACACTTTCTTTCCACAAAAATTCTAAAAGTAGTTTGCCGCTCTATAATGCAGAATACTGTATACATTTTTCTTTAATATAAACACAAAAGCATACCCTTAACAATGGAACAAAAATCTAAAACACACACAGAAAAACTGGGAGAATTCTAACCTGAAAAAAACCCAAACCCTGTGGGCATACTTTTACGTTACATTAGGGATTACTGCCAAGGAAAATTTTGACTTAATCTAGTATCAGCCTTTGACATTTTTCTAATGTTGACTTTCGCCTTAGTTCTAGATAAGTGGTCTTCCTAATTTAGTTTTATTAGTAATTTGTAGTTTTCAAAGACACTAAAATAGAAGGACCACTAAAAGTAAAGGAAAGAAGAAGACAAAAAGACTTCTTTGAGGCTGGCCAGGAAAAACTTCCCTGTCAATCAGACAATTTTCTTATTCCCTCTCAATACACTGGTGTTGTAGAGCTGATATATTCTCTGATGCATAACAGCTTGTATCCTTTCCCAAAAGCTTGGGTTTGATTTTGCTGAACTTTTGATACACTATTGCCTGATAATGATGACTGAAGGAGTTGCTTCAAAAATATTGCTTACAAAACAAGTATTTTTCTGTCTGCTTCAAATTACCAACCTTCCAATGTAATTGAACAACCACAAAATCTTGTATTATGAAACACTGGTACTGCATCTTTATAACCTACAACCATTCACTAAACTGTATACTGGTGCTTGTTTTCTCATTTGTCTGCTTCCATAGTCTGTAGAGGATCCCTGCAATCTTTATCTATCAGTTAAAACATCCAAACATCACAGTCACTGGGGTTTTCTTCTTCCTTAGAGCTGAATTAAAATGTACGTGAATTCACATACTAACTAAAAAGGAGCAGAAAAAAAATATCATAGTATCATAGACTCATAGAATGGTTATGGTTGGAAGGTACCTTAGGATCAATGCCCCTACCATGGGCATAGATACCTTCCACTCGACCATGTACCTCAAGGCCCCTGTCTAATCTGGCCTTGAAGACTGCCAGGGATCACAGCTTCCTTGGGCAACCTGTACCTGTGCCTCACCAATCCCACAGTAAAGAATTTCTTCCTTATACTTAACTTAAAGTCTCCCCTGTTCATGTTTAAACCTATTACCCCTTGAACTATCACTACAGTCCATGATGAAGAGTCCCCCCCCAACATCCCTGTAGGTACCTTTTAGATATCAGAGTGAATGTGTAGCTGAGGAAGGAGCAAGGACTTGAAAAAGGCACCAGCCAGATGGGACACTGTTGAACATTGTGTATTTGAGTACGCAATGTGTCTAGTATATTAAGTGCTGCATAAGAGACATGAGAGGGTGGGATAGTAGAAAATAAGGTCTAGAGGGTTCTCAATATAAGGAAACCTCTCTTAAATGCATGGAAAAGCCATCAAGATTAATGCTGTTACTGTCAGTATCTAAATCAATACATGAATTTGATGTGAGCAAACCACAGGAAAATATGCAGGTCCCAGTACAAAAAGGAGAGTATTTTATGCATAAATTCTCTAAATAATTAATTATTTAAATATAAACATTTGAATAATAGAAATGTGATCTATCTGCCAAGATACTGATCTTTCACTAGGAAGAATTTAATATCCTTATATGCAGACTTTCTAACAGACATGGTTGTTGAATTTCATACCAACCAGAGCAATGGGTACATCTTGGAACATAAGTCAAATCAGACCAATGAAAAGGTTTAAGCCAGGTCAGAGTAATTACTATTTTGCATAAGCTTTTTTTGCTTATTTTAAATTAAGTTCTATTGGCTAGAGAGTAGAGAGGAGAGAAGACTGATTTAATTTCTGTGACCCCTTGGTTTTGCTATTTCAAATCATCAGCTGAAATTGTCACCAACCTATACTAAATCATTGTGGATTGCTCAAAGTATAAGGGGTTTATTAATATTTAAGAGAGAGAGATTGCAAATAAACTGTGGCTGGGTCTGGCCAAAAGACTATTTGACAGTATATATGTTTGTATCATCATAGATCTACAGCCTGTTGCTGTAGCTACATTAGATCAGCATTTGACATTTACAGAATTCTACCACACATTTATATATTACAGTTTTTCTTGCATCGGTTCCTTTTTTCTGGTAATCCATCATTTATCAGTTTCAGTTTTTGAGGCTTTACTTAAGAACCAAGTCTAATAATGACTGTCAGCCTCTAACAGTATTTAAATGCTAAATGTTCTTAGCTTCGGCAGTTGAAAATTGTCCCAATGAACATGTGGATGATGACAGCCACAAGACAATAATATCTGTAAGACCTGATTTTTTTATTCAATTTGCCAAAGGCAAGAGTAAACTGGCAGTTTTTTTACTGAAGTGCAGGTGTTTCCCCCTCTGCCCATGGCTGTTGTGCATGACAGATGGACCAATAATGAAAAAAATCAAACTCTGATCTTAGAAACTGAGTATTTGGTGAAGATTTCTGAACAGCAAAAGCAGTTTGTTTATGTGATTTTGACTGTCTGCAACTTATTTATTATTCTCTTTGAGGATTTTAAGTTATGAATAATGTTATGTTGCAATACAGATTCAAGAGTGGACTTTTCAATCACTGAGGGGCTGTTGTGTAAGATCACTTGCTCAAATCAATATGTATGCTACCTGGCAGGTGTATTCTATTTGCCACTGGGGATGACCATCAAAATACTTTTTTTGAGCAAGGAAATACTGTACCTACCTATATGTCTTAACTATTTGGGATTTAGAGGTGTTATATTTCACAGAAACTTTATTGTATTTTGTCATTTTCATCAGTGCAAAATCTGGGATATCAGCCAAATGAGAATTTACAAAAATTGTTTTATTTAATACATTTGAAAGAAGTTGTGATTAATCTAGCAATACTTCTATAGTCAGAGTGTTCTTATGGATTTTTTCCACATTTTTAGTGTCTAGAAGTTTTGGGTTTTTTTCACCTGTGCCAGTGCCAATGGAGAAGATTCTCTTTTCCCTCTTACTACAGCTTTCCATCTTATTTACAGCTTTGACAGACAGTTGGAAATATTCTAAACAAAGATCTCACTGGAAGTCTTCTGTTACGGACTAGCTCCATGGGTAAAAAAAAAAAAAGGTAAAAAAAGGAATTGACAATTCTGAATTAAGGATCCAAACTATTACATTTATTTTTCCAAATATTATTTGTTCTTTACTATCAAGTGAGAGAAAAATCTGGATGAACTAATGTATCTCTGAAAATATTTACTGGTTGTAATCAGGATTGCAATCCTGATGTAATCAATTTATTAGCTATAGGTATGCTGCCACCAAAAGAAAGATTAGGGATAATGTGGGACATTTCCAAAAGGAAATGATAGACCTGGCTGCCCTGGATTTGGAGAAGGCTGAGGTTCTTAATGACTTCTTTGCCTCAGTCTTCATTGGCAAATGCTCTGACCACACCACCCAAGTCTTGGAAGGCAGATGCAGAGACTGTATGAATGAAGACCTTAGGCCTGCTGTAGGAGAGGATCTGGTTCGAGATCATCTAATGACTCTGAACACGCGCAGATCCATGGGACCTGGTGAAATCCATCAGTGGAGTTTTAAAGTAAGTGTCAGATGAAGCTGCTAAGCCACTGTCCATCATATTAGAAAAATCATGGCAGTCAGGTGAAGTTCCCCAAGACAGGAAAAAGGGAAATATAACCCCCTTTTTAAAAAAGGGGAAATTGGAACAGGGAACTAAAGACCAGTCTCAACTCTGTGACTGACAGGATCATGGAACAGATCCTTCTGGAAGCCATGCTGAGGCACATGGAAAGCAATGAGGTGGCTAGTGACAGCCGGCATGGCTTCACTAAGGGCAAATCATGCCTGACCAATTTGGTGGAATTCTATGATTGGGCTATGGAATTGATGGATAGGGGCAAAGCACCTGACATTGTTTACCTGGACTTCTGCAGTGTTCAGCGCTGTCCTGCATGACATCCTTGTCTCTAAAGTGCGAATAACGGCTATATAAAGAATTGGCACAATGGTCACACGCAGAGAGCTGTGGTCAACAGCTCAGCGTCCAGCTGGAAAATGGTAATGAGTGGTGTCCTTCTGGCATTAGTGTTGGGACCAATCTTGTTCAACATCTGTGTTGGCAACATGGACAGTGGGATTGAGTGTGTCCTCAGCAAGTTTGTTGATGACACCAAGCTGTGTGGTTCAGTTAATACACTGGAGGGAAGGAATGCCATCCAGAGGGACCTTGACACACCTGTGAGGTGGGCTGATGCTAACCTTATGAAGCTTAACCATGACAAGTACAAGGTCCTACACCTGGGTCGGAGCAATCCCAGGCACAGCTACACGTTGGGCAGAGAAGAGATTCATAACAACCCTGTGGAGAAGTACTTGGGGGTGTTGGTCGATGAGAAAATGAACATGAGCCAGCAGTGTGCACTCACAGCCCAGAAACCAGCCATGTCCTGGGCTGCATCAAAAGGAGTGTGACCAGCAGGTAGAGGCAGTTGATCCTGCCCCTCTACTCTGCTCTCATGAGACTTCACTTGGAGTATTGTGTGCAGTTCTGGTGTTCTCAACATAAGAACACGGAGCTGTTGGAGCGTGGATGATCAGGGGACTGGAGCACCTCTTGTATAAGGACAGGCTGAGAAAGTTGGGGCTGTTTAGCCTGGAGAAGAGAAGGCTATGTGGAGATCTCATAGCAGCTTTCCAGTATCTGAAAGAGGCCCACAAGGGTACCGGTAAGCAATCTAGATGAACTTAAAGTCTTAGCAATCCTAACTGTTCTGTGATTCTCTAATCTTCAGCAGAGTATAGTGACTGGTGAAGCCTCTTGTTACCTCATACTCACATTTTTTTAGCATGCACCCACTAAAATTCCCTGGTATCTAAGTTGCCCATACTGTCTGAATACACGAGCTTCTTTGGTGTGATGTGTGGTGAACAGGACTCAGCCAAGGTAGGGAGAAATGAAATAATTTTGATTCTTTTTTTTTGTAAACTTTTTCTTTCCAACAGTTTCTTTCAAAAATTTTTAAAAATACTGCAGACAAACAAAACCTCTTCTCTCATGCTTGCCTGACTGCCTTCCTTCTGCTAAGTTTAGGGTTTGTGTGTTTTTGTGTGCGCTTTACATATTCTTCAAGTTTTCATGAAAGTATAGTTAAGTCATATTGAATTCAAGGTCTCAAAATTTCTATCTGTTATTATGTGTCCTTGACTCAATAAATTATGGTGTTTCTTATTTTGCCTTAATGAGTTTGTCACGGTATTTTCTGTTTATCCACTTTTCCCACCTGTTTTGTTTTATTCTGTTGGCAACATCTTAAGTGCAAACACAGATTGGTAACAATTTTGTTTAAAACCAATGAAGAAAAAAGCAAGAGCAACATTTAAAGCAACAACATCCTACATATTAAGCTTGTCTCATCAGAGTTCTGAAGACAAAAGCTATATGAAAGATTTCAGGTCTGATTTCACACTAAGAAAAGGATTGAATATCAACAAAGATGGAATACCAGCTACTAACTACCTGGGATCATCCTATACATCTCTTTTCTTCTGTTTTTTGTTTTGTTTTTTTTTTTTTTTTTAATTAATGTTACCATCCACAAAAATTGTTCTTTATTTCTTTGATTTTGGCAGAGCTAAGTGAGGCTTTGTCCTTTTCACAGTACTCTAAGAAAAGTCAGAAGCAACCTATTTCAGTGTGAGTAATCTACTTTGGGTACCTGTATACTTGTGTTAGGGAATTTTTGAAATATGCTTCCAAGTCAAATTAATACAGATCAGTGTCTGGATTTCAAAGCCTTTGAATTATGTGTGTGATATATGTAAATAAAATGTAAAATTGAAAGTACAACCGGAAGATACCTAACCTTTTCAACACATGTGAAGGTATTTTGTGATAAGCTCCTCAAATAAACATAGTGAATGCTCCATCCCTGGCAGTGTTCAAGACCAGGTTGGATGAAGCCTTGGGTGATATAATTTAGTGTGAGGTGTCCCTGGCCATGGCAGGGAGGTTGGAACTAGATGATCTTAAGGTCCTTTCCAACCCTAACTATTCTATGATTCTATGATTCTATATTGATCTCACTAAGTTGCTTTCTCAGTTTTCTCTGAAATCTGATCAACTAATCCTGTTGCGCTGAACATTGTCTGCTATAATCTGAAGCATATACTTCTTAAGTCTGAAATCTATGGTTTATCACTTGATAAAGCTTGTTTTACCCAAAGAAGACTTTTTTCCTAAGGCTTAATGATCTGACCATATAAATCTCCTACTGATATCCAGAGAAGTTGTATTGTTAGACTGTACATGCTTTGCTGCATATATTGTACAGAGGATAATTACAGTGTCTGTTCTGAAAAATAGGTTACCTAATGATATAAGAATATCTTATGAACAGCAGTAGGAAATAGAAGAAAATTAAAAAAGATTTAGTCGTTTATAGCAGGTTTCAGTTACATATATATATACACATAGTTTGTATGTTTGTTGCTTTAGTTATGACTGTGACAATGACATTACTACATTTTCCTTGACTGAAACTGAAAATAAAGCCAAAGAAATGTTAGTATAAAAAACCCAGTGTCTAGACAATGACTTATGAGATGAAACCATGGAATTTATAGAATGCTGTGATCTTCCCTAATATGGTTCACATCTCACACCCTGTCATGGTTTAAGCCAAGTTGATGACTCAGAACCACACAACCGCTTGCTCACTCCCCACTCCTTCCTCCCCTGCTCCCTTAGGGATGGGGAGGAGAATCAAAAGAATGTAACTCCCACAGGTTGAGATAAGAACAGTCCACTAATTAAGGTATAACACAAACCACCACTGCTACCACCAGTAATAATAAGGGAAATAACAAGGGGAGAGAATGCAACCACTCACCACCCACCGACCGATACCCAGTCTGACTGAGCAGTGATCTAACCCTTCCGGGTAACTGCCCCCAGTTTATATACTGTGCATGACATGCTGTGGTACAGAATACTTCTTTGGATATTTTGGGTCAGGTGTTCTGTCTCTGCTTCTTGCTGTCTTCACCTCCTCCCTAGAAGGGCGTGAGACTCAGAAAGTCCTTGGTCCGAGTAAGCATTACTGAGCACCAACAAAAATATCAGTGTTATCAGTGCTGCTCCCAGGCTGAAAGTCAAAACCACAGCACTACACCAGCTATTAAGAAGGAGAAAAATTACTGCTACAGCTGAACCCAGGACACACCCACATGTGCTATTATATCCTGCTTACATGTAAAAAGTATCCCCATTGTAAACAGTGCAGTTTCTTTGATGATACTTAAAGTCTAATGCAAAAATCTGTGAAGCCCTTTTTCAGTGACATTAGTGGTCTTCAGAGAAAATTTTGTGACCAAATGATTGTCTTTCCTCAGCTCTTCTTTTAATACATTATTTATTAGTTCTGTCTAACCACTTTTAATGCATAAAAGACAGTTTGGCTGAGTAAGGAGTCTTATGTGTAAGAAGGACCAGCATTCTCATCTTACTTCCATCCAAAGAGCAAAGTATTACGTTCCTGTAAGCACCTGAAGAGAATTTCCACCTATTACAGATAGACTATACAATTTGCTCCATATCGTTTGTTTCCATGAAAGTTATATCAAATAACAAATCAATGTTTTCAGCATAATATTCTGTTAATGGACTTCTATGACTTTCTTTTATATATGTTTTCAGACTTCAATTAAAAAAGACAAGCTTATGGGTATTTTGACTTAAGTGTAAGAGAAAAATAACCTAAAAAAGCAAAAAAAAAAATTAAGCTGTCAAAATACAGAAATAACACATTAAATTATATAATATTTTAGAGTGAATACATCTTTTTTATTAAAAAAACATATATTTATAAGGTACTTGAATACCTTGGCTCATTAGTCTGGAAAATAAATGAGAAAGGGAAAGCTTTTGGAATAAAAAAACAGAACTCTTTATGTTTACATTCCTCTTTATACTTTAATACTGTAGAATTTCTATACTCATCTATACTACTTTATAATTCATGACATGCGCATAAAGAGACTTTTCTTTATCCTTCTTCATTGAAAAGCAAAGCTAATCTAGACAGAAAATAAGGCACACAAATGTGATTTATTAGGGGTTAATAAAAAAAAGCAACAAAAACATATGATACATAAAAAAATAAATGTTCATTTTTTGTGGCTTTGAAAGTCTCAGGATAACATGTCATTCAGATCAAAGGGGCTTTGGGCTTTTATATTAAAGATGGAAATTTAAAGTGGAAAGCAATTTCAGTGATTGAAGCTGCAATTCATGTAGTACATAACTGTGATGACAGTTTTGCTTGAGGAATTGAAGATTAACCTATTTAAGGTAACTTAAAACTAATATGAAGTATAAAGTAATTGTGATTTAGATTTACAGGACATGTAAAATGCAGGTTTTCCACAGTGGAGGTGACAAAATACCAGAATTTTGAGATTCTTGAAGAAAATTCTAGGACGTAAATGTAAGGAATTATCTGTGACTTACTCGTCATGAAGACTGCTAATGCTTCTAGTCCATTTAATTTTTGTTTTATTTGGGTTTGGTTTTTGTTTGTTTGTTATTCTTTTTCTACAGTAAACCTGTAACATTTCTCCAAGAATTAAAATTTTATATGAATCCATGTGAAACTTTGCAAGAGAAGTGTGGTGTTTGACAGATTATATTGGTCCACTATGCAGTCAGGTGATCCTGTGATTGCAATAGTCTGATTGCTCCAGTGCCAGCTAAAACTTACTGGTGAAAGAATCCAAATAGTTGAAATTACCAGATAGTCAGAATAATAGCCATGCTGATGAACTGCCTGAAAAGACCTTGAGATCTAGCTTGTATTTTCTCTACTACAATTTTTTTATTTCTCTTTTAGATAACCATACCTAATTAAAGATATGGATCTTAGAAAACACTTGTAGAATGACTGATATTATAAAAGCTGGTAATTTTTAGCTGACAGAGCACTGTATGGTGCCTCAGAAGGTGAGGTGAGAACTCCAAAATAGAAAATTATTTTTTTTTTCTTTTTTATTTTATTTTCTGAAATAATATCATGTCTAGGTATGTAAAACTGCTATATAGAATCATAGAATAGTTAGGATTGGAAAGGACCTCAAGATCATCTAGTTCCAACCCCCCTGCCATGGTCAGGGACACCTCACATTAAACCATATCACCCAAGGCTCCATCCAACCTGGCCTTGAAGACAGCCAGGAATGGAGCATTCACAACCTCCCTGGGCAACCCATTCCAGTACCTCACCACCCGAACAGGAAAGACTTTCTTCCGTATATCCAGTCTAAACCCCTGCTGTTTAAGTTTCAGCCCATTACCCCTTGTCCTATCACTACAGTCCCTAATGAATAGTCCCTCCCCACCATCCCTGTAGGCCCCCTTCAGATACTGGAAGGCTGCTATGAGGTCTCCATGCAGCCTTCTCTTCTCCAGGCTGAACAGCCCCAACTTTCTCAGCCTGTCTTCATATGAGAGGTGCTCCAGTCCCCTGGTCATCCTCGTGGCCCTCCTCTGGACTTGTCCTAACAGTACCATGTCCTTTCTATGTTGAGGACACCAGAACTGCACACAATACTCCAAGTGAGGTCTCACGAGAGCAGAGTAGAGGGGCAGGATCTCCTCCTTCAACCTGCTGGTCACGCTCCTTGTCATAGTTTAAACCAAATCTGCACAGTTCGTTCACTCACTCCCGCAGTACCCCACACTCCTTTGTTTCCCCCCCCCACCTTCCCACTCCCGGAGGGATGGGGAGGAGAGCCGGAGGAATACAACTCCCATGGATTGAGGTTAAATCAGTCCAGCAATTAAGGTATAACACAAATCACTACTGCTACCACTAACAAATCAATGTTAGAGGAAATGAACAAGGAGAGAGAATACGATACCACCCACCGAAACGAGACTAGCCCAGAAGAGAGAACTAACCCCTCCCCCCTTGGCCAACTTCCAGTTACCTCTCCGAGCCCAGCCAGGAGGAATGTTAACCCCTTCCGTTCTGAACAGTTTCCAGTCCCCTCCCCGAGCAGGACATGCTGTGGTATGGAATACCTCCCCGACTAGCCCAGACCAGGGCTATCTCTCCCTCCTCCCTGGCAGCGCATGAACTACTGCTGAACCCATGACACTCCTTTTGATGCAGCACACAATACGGTTGGCTTTCTGGGCTGTGAGTGCACACTGCTGGCTCATGTTCATTTTCTCATTGACTAACACCCCCAAGTCCTTCTCCGCAGAACTACCATGAATTTACTTTTTGCCCAACCTGTAGCTATGCCTAGGATTGCTCCTACCCAGGTGGAGGACCTTGCACTTGTCATGGTTAAACTTCATGAGTTTGGCATCAGCCCACCTCACAAGCGTGTCAAGGTCCCTCTGAATGGCATTCCTTCCCTCTAGCGTATCAACAGAACCACACAGCTTGGTGTCATCGGCAAACTTGCCGAGGGCACACTCAATTCCATTGTCCATGTCAGCAACAAAGATATTAAACAATGCCAGTCCCAACACCGTTCCCTGAGGGACACCATTCATTACTGATCTCCAGCCAGACATTGAAAAGTTGACCACAACATTTCTAGTCAGTTCTTTATCCACCGACTGGTCCACCTATCAAATTAATGACACTCCAATTTAGAGACAAGGATGTCATGTGGGACGCTTTGCACAAGTCCAGGTAGATGACATCAACTGCTCCACCCCTGTCCATCACTGTTGTAACACTGTCATAGAAGGCCACCAAATTGGTCAGGCAGGATTTCCCCTTAGTGAAACTATGCTGGCTGTCACCAAGCACATTTCTCTTTTTCATGTGCCCTAGCATGCCTTCCAGGACAATCTGCTCCCAGATTTTGCAAGGCACAGAGGTGAGGCTGACTGGTCTGTAATTCCCCGGGGTCATCCATTTTCCCCTTCTTGAAAATGGGAGTTATATTCCCTTTTTCCAGTCGTCAAGAACTTCACCTGTCTGCCATGATTTTTTAAATATGATGGCCAGTGGCTTAGCAACTTCATTCATCAGCTCCTTCAGGACCCGCGGATGGATTTCATCAGGTCCCATGGACTTGTGTACCTTCAGGCTCTTAAGATGATCTCGAACTAGATCCTCTCCTACAGTGGGCCCAAGGTCTAAGTTTTCACAGTCCCTGCGTCCGCCCTCCAAGACTTGGGTGCTGCGGTCAGAGCCGTTGCCAGTGAAGACCGAGGCAAAGAAGCCATTCAGAACCTCAGCCTTCTCCAAGTCCTGTGTAGCCAGTTCTCCTGATAGCTTCCGGAGGGGGTCTACATTGTCCTTAGTCTGTTTTTTAGCTGCTACATACCTATAAAATCCCTTCCTGTTATCTTTAACATCCCTTGCCAAGTTTAGCTCCAATTGGGCCTTAGCTTTCCTAACTTGGTCCCTAACTACCCTGACTACATCACTGTATTCATCCCAGGCCCCCTGTCCTTTCTTCCACCTTTTATAAGCCTCTTTTTTCTGTGAATTTTTCTCAGCAGCTCCTTATCCATCCACGGGCGTCTCCTGGACCTCCTGCTGCACTTCCTTCTAGTTGGGATGCAACACTCCTGAACTTGTAGCAGGTGATCCTTGAATATTAGCCAAGAGTCTTGGGCACCCTTACCCTCAAGGACTATATCCCATGGAACCTTGCTAAGCAGGTTCCTGAAGAGGCTGAAATCTGCTCTCTTGAAGTCCAGAGAAGTGAGCTTGCTGCACGCTCTTCTCACTGTCCTGAGGACCTCGAATTCAACCATCTTGTGATCACTGCATCCAAGACTTCCCTGGAGAGTCACATTTCCAATGAGCCCTTCCCTGTTGGTGAGCACAAGGTCAAGCAGGGCACTTCTCCTTGTCGGCTCCATTATTGCTTGCAGAAGGAATTTGTCTTCCACACAATCGAGAAAATTCCTGGATTGTTTGTGCCGGGCCGTACCGTTGCCCCAGCAGATGTCAGGGTGGTTGAAGTCCCGCATGAGAACAAGCGCCTGTGAGTGTGAGGCTTTTCCTTCTTGTCTGTAGAGTTCTTCATCCAGAGGTTCCTCTTGATCAGGCGGTCTGTAACAGATCCCCACAGTAATGTGTCCCGTCACTGTTTTCCCCTTAACCCTGACCCACAAACTTTCTGTTAACTGATCACCTGTCCCCAGACAGAGTTCCATACTCTCTAGCCTATCCCTAACATAAAGGGCAACTCCCCCTCCCCTCCTACCGGGCCTGTCTTTTCTAAAAAGCCTATAACCCTCCATTCCAACACTCCAGTCATTGGAGCCATCCCACCATGTTTCGGGGATGCCTATTATATCATAGCCCTGTAGATGTGCCCACATCTCTACTTCCTTTTGTTTATTCCCCATGCTACGGGCATTTGTATAGAGGCATCTGATCCAAGCTCCAAATGAAGCCGGGTCAGTGGCTGGAGTGGCTAGAATATTACTACATTGCTCAGAGTATTTATTATAGGTGCTGGCAACTGACTGGGTGTGTTGGGATGGAATGATGCTCCCCTCCCCCAAAACAACTAGTTTAAATCATCCTTGACAAGTGTCCTGGTTTGAGCCGTAGCAGGTTTTTTTTCTCCTTCTTGTAGCTGGTGCAGTGCTGTGTTTTGACTTCTGGGATGGGAACAGTTGCTTGATAGCGAGCATGTTTTGAGTTACTGTTCGGGTGTTTTTGTTCAAAGCCTTTTCTGAGCTCATGCTCTGCCAGGGAGGAGGGGAGGCCAGGAGGAAGGAGAGACAGGACACCTGACCCAGGCTAGCCAATGAGGTATTCCATGCCATAGCACGTGATGCCCAGGATGCAAATGGGAGAGAGAGCTGGAGGGGTGGATCTCTGGGGGGAATGGAGGAGGTATCAGTCTCTGCTCGGTCGGGCAGGGTGGAGTGAGTTGTGGGTCGGTGGCTGGTGAGGTGTTGTATTCTCTTCACTTGTTGTTTGCTTTATCATTATTATTTGTAGTAGTAGTAGCAGGAGTGATTTGTGTTACACCTTAGCAATTAAACCATTCTTATCTCAATCCGTGGGGGCCGCATTCTTTGGATTCTCCTTCCTAACTCTCCGGCAGCTGGGGGAGTAAGGAGGGGAGTGAGTGAGCGAATTGTGCGGATTTGGTTTAAACCACGACAACAAGTCTGGCAAGCCTCCCAGGAAAGCCACTCTTTCCTTTCTTTATCAGAGCATCTCCACCAGCCCCCAGTAGACCTGGCCTACAAATGTGGGCCCCATGTTCGAGACACCCAAACCCTTGACTATGACACCACCCTTTTAACCATTTATTAACCTGTCCAATCATCCTTGCCTTTGGAAGGTCCTCCCCTGTGTCCTGGAGAATTGTCGAAAAGACTATCTGAGCTCCAGAACCTCTGACCACCTCTCCCAGAGCTCTGTAGTCCTTCTTTATACTCCTCAGGCTACTACTATCTATATCCTTAGCACCCACATGTATCACTAGAAGCGGGTAATAGTCCGTGGGACTTAGTAGAGCAGGCAGCCTCTCCGCAACATCCCTGATCCATGCCCCAGGTAGGCAACACACCTCCCTTTTGACGGGGTCAGGCTGACAGATGAGTGCTTCTGTCCCTTTCAAGGCAGAGTCCTGCCGCTTTTTCCTGGTGGCACCAGTAGAGATCTTCTGTACCAGTGCACCAGCCGACTGTTTCTGATGCAAGTGCATTTCCTCATTAGCCCCCTGCAGGACAGCAAAGCAGTTCTGGGTGGGTACAGCAGATTTAGGAGGAAGCCCCTTGCTTTTAATTGCTCTCTTCCTCCTTTTGTTGTTTTTTTTTGTTACTAAATCCCAGCTTCCCTGATCAACAGCTTCATTCTTTCCTCCATGAGTTAGAGGGGAATCTTGAGGCCCCTGTGCTGTTTGGTCCTGGAGCAAGCAGTCCTGGTTCCTCTCAGCTTTCCTGACACCTTGCAGCTTACTGACAACATCCTGTAGCTCAGCCACCTGCTGGAGGAGGACCTCCATTAGGGAGCAGCGAGAGCAACCCTGCCCATTCTGCACCTTTGCCTCACAAGACCAGTGCAGGCACTCTTGTCATGGTTTGAGCATGTTTTGAGGGTTTTTTTGTTCAAGGTTTTTTTCCAGCCAGGTGGAGGAGGGGAGTCCGGGAGGAAGGAGAGACAGGGCACCTGACCCAGGCTAGGCAATGAGGTATTCCATACCATAGCACGTGATGCCCAGGATGCATACGGGGAAAGAGAAGGCTGGAGGGGGGAGCTCTGGAGAAAAATGGAGGAGGGAGCACATGGTGCTCGGCCAGGCAGGGTGGAGTGAGTTATGGGTCGGTGGCTGGTGGGGTGTTGTATTCTCTTCACTTGCTGTTTGCTGTATCATTATTATTTGTAGTAGTAAATGGCAGTAGGGGTTTTGTGTTATGCCTTAGCAATTAAACCGTTCTTATCTCAATCCGTGGGGGCTACATTCTTTGGATTCTCCTTCCTAACTCTCCGGGAGTAGGGGGACTTGGTTTAAACTACGACAACTCTCTACACTCCAAGCTCTGTACTGCAACCTCCCCACTTACCAGCTCTGTCTGGGTGCCTACGCAGGCCACCACCGGGATGGCCAGAACAGAGCTCCCAGACTGAACCCTGGTCCTACGGTGAGTGCTCACCATCCCGCTCGCCTGCCCGCACAAACTGCCTCGACCTGCTCTGTTTGCCCGCTCTGTTCGCCATGCTCCTGGTCGCTGTGCTCCCTGGGTAGATTTTTAACCACTCACAGTTGGTGCCCCTCCTCCTGTCTCCGCCCCCGGTGAGTCACCTCCTCGCAGTAGCTGAGCTCTTTGCAAGTCCTGTTGAGGACTTGAGGCTCCCCCCACAGTGGCTCTTGTCACTCTGTGGTGAGGCTTCTGGATGCTGATCTCCCCCGGCTCCGCTCTGGTTTTACAGGAATCCTTTCTCAAGCTACTCTCCTCAGGAATTGGGATTATATAATATATATACTATGTTATATGTTCTATATAAATATATAACAAATATATATTATATATAGAAAATATAATGTGACAGTTAAATCATTGTAAATTATGAAGATATCTTTAAACAAATTTTTTACTCATTCCATAAGCAGTGTAAAGAATGGCAGCTGAATAAAGCCTTTATGAAAAGGCTTTATCAACCATGGGAATGTATTATTTGTTATTTAGCAAAATTTGGTTTTTTTTTTTATAAGATAATAAATAGTTTATATGAATTAAAAAGTATTTTGGAATGCTCACCTATTTAAAGTGTCCTGTTTTTCTTCTGAGAAAACCTTCAACTTTTAAATATTTTAACCGACAAAATTAAAGGCAATGTTTTCTGAGGTTCTGCACACTGACTTTGATTTTTACAAGAGTATAAATTCACTAAAGGACTAATGAGTTTGTGTTTTTTCTTCCTGATTTTAATATTGGCACTTCAGTATTGAGTTTTTAATCATATTGACAATTTAGTTCACATTGATCACCCTTGTCTTTATCAGCATTTGAACTGAATTATTAATTGATGTGTTGGTAGAAATATCTTACCCTGCCTGCAGATCATTTGAGAATCATGTCCTGGTATTTATCATGCTACCCTTTTCCACAAATACTGGAAATTAGAATTTTAAAGAAAGTTTTCTGCTGAATAATCATAGCCCAGCTAATGAGATTATAATGACAAGATCAAAGACTATGAATGCTTTCAAACAAACAAGCACATAAAATATTATTTACATCATGCAAACAGAAATATCCCTGTATAGCACTCCATTAATTATTGCAATATAGTGCTACTCTTGACATCGAATTTAATTCTTGTTGTTTTACAAATTTTATATTCCAAAACACCAACAAACATCTAAGACATTTTGTTCTAAGAGTAGCTTTTTCTCATTTATTACCATCTGGGATCCTATTTCACTTTAGTTGTTCTCAAAGAATTACAGAATCATGGAATCATAGAATGGCTAGGGATGGAAAGGATCTTAAGATAATCTAGTTCGTAAACCCCTGCCATGGGTAGAGGTGCCTCACCCTAGACCATGTTACCTAAAGCTCTGTCTAATCTGTCCTTGAACACTGAAGACATCAAAGGTACAATATTGTTTCCCAAAGCTCTGTCCAACCTGGCCTGGCAGAAAGCCAGAGATGGAGCATTTACCACTTCTTTGGGCAACCTTCTCCAGTGCCTAACCACCCTCATAGTAAGGAACTTCCATCCTACATCCAATCTAAATTTCCCCTCTTTAAGTTTGAACCCACTACCCCTTGTCCTATCACTACAGTCCCTAATGAAGAGTCCCTCCCCAGCATCCTTATAGGTCCCCCCTTCAGATACTGAGAGGCTGCTATGAGGTATTCACAAAGTCTTCTCAGGCTGAACACCCCCAACTTTCTCAGCCTGTCTTCATATGGGAGGTGCTCCAGCCCCCTTACCTTCCTCGTGGCCCTCCTCTGGACTTGCTTCAACAGCTCCATGCTCTTCTTATTTGAGGAAACCAGCACTGTACACAGTACTCCAAGGGAGGCCACACAAAACCAGAGTAGAGGGCAGGATCACCTCCTTTGACCTGCTGGTCATGCTCCTTTTGATGCAGCTCAGGATATGGCTGGTTTCTGGGCTGGGAGTGCACACTGCTGGCTCATGTTAAGTTTCTCATTGATAACACCCCCTTTCCTTCTCTGCAGGGCTCTCTGAATCTCTGCCCAATGTGTAGCTGTGCCTGGGATTGCTCTGGCCCAGGTGTAGGATCTTGCACTTTGGTTGGTTGAACTTTGTGAGGTTGTCATTGGCCCACTTCTCAAATGTGTTAAGGTCCCTCCGAATGGCATCCTTTCTCTCCAGCATATCAACCGTACCACACAGCATGGTGTTGCTGGCAAACTTGCTGAGAGCACACTCAATCCCACTGCCTATGTTGCCAATAAAGATGTTGAACTAGATTGGTCCCAGCATCAACTTTGAGCCATTGACTGCAACTGTCTGCATGCAACCATCCAGCTAGTTTTTTATTCACCAAGTGATCCATCCATCCATCAGATTTATATCTCTAGCTTAGAGATGTGAATATCATGAGGAACAGTGACAAATACTTTGTGCGTGTAAATTCAGGAGTGTCTTTTTACACTGCAAAGCTCATTCATTCTTCCTTTAGTTAGCATGGTTATTTGCAGTCTAAGTGAAATTTCTCACCTATAAACAGTCTATGTCTGTATCTGCTTTAAAAGCTTAGATAAAATTTCAGTGAGTTCTTTTATCCCATTGTGAATTCCTATTTGAAAGGATTTTCCAATGTATATTTGCAATCATATTGATCTGAACACACTCAGTTCTGCCTTCAAAAAGCATGTCCCTGTCTTCAGCTCTCCACAGAAGTGTGTTATTCTGCACTAATTTTTCATATTTACACTTGTTTTCAGATTATCGTAGATATTACGCTTATAGCCACTTCACACTTTTTTAAAACTATTTATGAGAATTCCTGAATAATAAACTCACTCTCTAGTTCTAAAAGATCCTGACAGTTTCTGGGATGAAAACCAAATGCAGATAAGATACCTTCTTTAAAATCTTTAAAGTTGTCAACAGACTTAGCAAACTTGCACAGATGCAAAACATAATAACATATTGAGCACAAAAGCAAAATGGCTGCTTCTGAGACAATCTATGCAGAAAGAAAAAGAAATCTCTTTAAAGATTCTGAAGAATATCTGACCTGTGTATAACCATAATGTACTGTGTTTTTTAATTACTTTTATGTTCATGTGGCTTGGGAGCTGATGTTTAATAGTTGTTAAATATCTGTCCTAATATTCACCTCTGCAAATACAGATTGAAAATACAAATTGCATCTCTTTAGTCTCTGAAAGCTTAGATTGTTAACCTACATTACTATCCCTCATATATTTAATTCACTTGACAGCTCTAGTTATGAGATTATGATCACTTTATTGTATATTCCATGGTTTTTTACTTCACATTGCAAATTACTGGGAAATTTTATTGATCCAATTGGCGATTCTATCTACTCCAGGTCATACTACAGGCTAAAAAGGTATTCTCTTCAAATACAAAATATATTGGAATGAAAACTAGCTGGACAGACAGTTCCAGAGGATGGTGATCAGTACCACAAAGACTACCTAGAGACAAAAGGTACCCAGTGTACCTTGTGTGTCAATATTTGATTCAGACCTGTTTAACATTTTCATTAATGATCTGGATGATGGAGCAGAGTGTGGCCTCAGCAGGTTTGTAGATGACTCCAAGCTGTGAAGAGTGGCTGGTATGTCAGAGATCTGTGCTGCCATTCAGAGGGACCTAAAGAGTCTGGAGAAATGGGCTGACAGCAACTTCAGGAAGTTCAGTGAGGAGAAGTGCAAACTCTTACAGCTGGTAGAGAACAATCCCATGAACCAGAATATGCTGGGGGTCAACCGGTTAGGAAGCTGCTTGGCAGAAGAGCCCTGGGGCTCCTAGTGGACACCAAGTTGAACTTGAGTCAGCAATGTGCCTTTGCTGCAAATAAGGCTAATGGTATCCAGGGCTGCATAAGGAGGATCATTGCCAGCAGGCTGAGGGAGGTGATCCTTCCCTAGCACTGGTGAGACCACACCTGAAGTACTGGATATACTGGATAATATATAGTGGAGGGAGTCCAGCAAATGGCCACTTGATGATTAAGGGACTAGAGCATCTCTATGTAGAAGGAAAGGTTGAGAGAGCTGTCACTGTTCAGCCTGGACTAGAGAAGACTCAGGTGATACTGTGTGAATGGATATAATTACCTGAACGGAGGGTGTAATGAAGACAGAGACAGTCTCTTTTCAGTGGTGCTTAATGGCAGAACCAGAGGCAGAAGGGTTAGATCACTGCTCAGTCAGACTGGGTATCGGTCGGTGGGTGGTGAGTGCTTGCATTCTCTCCCCTTGTTATTTCCCTTATCATTATTACTGGTGGTAGCAGTAGTGATTTGTGCTATACCTTAATTACTGGACTGTTCTTATCTCAACCTGTGGGAGTTACATTCTTTTGATTCTCCTCCCCATCCTTCCAGGAAAGGGAGGAAAAAGTGGACAGGGAGTGAGTGAGTAGCTGCGTGGTTCTGAGTTACAAGCTGGGCTTAAACCAGTTCTTTGTGGCACCCAATGTGGGCCCAAAGGTTTGAGACAAAGACAAATCTGACCAGAGTGTGTCTAATTATATTTGTGATAAGCATTTTGTTATTTTGGATTAATAGTCACTCATCACAATGCTGATTTATTGACTCTCAAAGTTGTTGCTCTTGATTTCGGAGTTTCAGCTTGTCGTAACTTACTTATAGCCGGTATTTGCTGTTTTAGTGTTTATCGGTTGCGGGGTTTGGGCTAAGGTTCTTGTTTCACTGTAGTTTATTGTAATGACTTATAATACAATAGATTTACGGATCATGAAGCTGGTCTGGTTTGCATTCCCAGTGTGGCCATCACCTCTACACTTTGGGAGGCATATAATGGAAGTCTTTAGCAATTACACATCTTTTTTTTCCTCCTCAGGTGGTCAACCTATGAAGGAAACATTCCCTTACATTCCCAGCCCCCTCCCACCAGCCCCCTCCCACCAGACTATTTACAGCATCATTCGAGAGTTCTGAAAATTTTTAATGGCCTTTGGGTACCCTTGAGACCTGCCTGCTGATTGTGATGGGGATCACCATGTTGGCACACATAGAGTGTGTTTTACCCATGACCATTTCATCTGGTCTCAAAAGTTAAGCAGAGTCGGGTTTGGGTCTTGTCTAGGGTTAGATGACGATATAGGAGGACCAAGAGGTTTTCCCCAAGGCTGGACAGTCATGAGTGGCAGGCTGTGTGTGACAATATGAGCAAATATCTAGTCCAGTGGGCCCCTCCAGTGCTTTGGAAGCGTCAGAGAAGAAAGACACCAATACGGAGTCCCCGAGAACAAGCTGCAGAAACTGCTGAAGGAGAGGGTGAATCGAATCAGTATGTCGAGTTGAAAGCCATCACTGCTGAACAAGAAAAGTGGCCAGTCCTTTATCTCTAGACTGACTGTCAAATGCCCCGTGGGGGTGATTGCAGCAATGGAATCACAGCAACTGACAAAGCAGAGGTAAACCCATCTGGGCTGCTGCATGGTGGCAAGGCCTCACTGCCCAGATGCAGAACCTAGTGGTGAAGGTACACGACGTAGATGCTCATGCACCCAAGAGTTGGGGCACCGAGGATTAGGAGAACAACCAACAGGTGGATAAAGCTGCTAAGATTGATGTGGCTCAGATGGACTTAGATTGGCAACATAAAGGTAAATTATTTTAAGCTCAGTGGGCCCATGACACTTCAGGCAGTTAAGGCAGAGATGCAACATACAGATGGGCTCATGGTCAAGGGATGGTTTTAACAATGGACACTATAGCCCAGATTATTCATCAGTGTGAAAAATTTGCTGCAACTAAGCAAGCTAAATCTTTAAAGAATCTTTGGTATGGAGGATGATGGTTGAAGTACAAATATGGGGAGTCCTGTCAGATTGATTAGATCATAGAATCATAGGATAGTTAGGGTTGGAAAGCACCTTAGGATCATCTAGTTCCAACACCCCTGCCATGGCCAGGGACACCTCACACTAAACCATATCACCCAAGGATTCATCTAACCTGGCCTTGAACAGCCAGGGATGGAGCATTCGCAATCTCCCTGAGCAACCCATTCCAGTACCTCACCATCCTAACAGGAAAGAATTTCTTCCTTATATCCAGTCTAAACCTCTGCTGTTTTAGTTTCAACCTAATACCCATTGTCCTATCACTCAGTCCCTAATGAATAATCCCTCCCCACCATCCCTGTAGGCCCCCTTCAGATACTGGAAGGCTGCTATGAGGTCTCCACCCAGCCTTCTCTTCTCCAGGCTGAACAGCCCAACTTTCTCAGCCTGTCTTCATATGAGAGGTGCTCCAGTCCCCTGATCATCCTCGTGGCCCTCCTCTGGACTTGTTCTAACAGTTCCTTGTCCTTTTTATGTTGAGAACTCCAGAAATGTACACAATACCCACAAGGGTAGAGTAGAGGGGCAGGATGACCTCCTTCAACCTGCTGGTCATGCTCCTTGTGATGCAGCCCAGAATATGGTTGCCTTTCTGGGTTGTGAGTGCACACTGCTGGCTCATGTTCATTTTCTCATCGACCAACACCCCAAGTCCTTCTCCGCAGGGCTGAATTTCCTTTTTGCCCAACCTGTAGCTATGCCTGGGATTGCTCCGACCTAGGTGGAGGACCTTGCACTTGGCATGGTTAAACTTTATGAGGTTGGCATCAGCCCACCTCACAAGCTTGTCAAGGTCCCTCTGGATGGCATTCCTTCCCTTCAACATATCAACCAAACCGCACAGCTTGGTGTCATTGGCAAACTTGCTGAGGGCATACTCAATCACACTGTTTATGTCAGCGACAAAGATGTTAAACAAGACCGGTCCCAACACTGAACCCTGAGGGACACCACTCATTACTGGTTTCCAGCCAGACATTGAGCTGTTGACCACAACTCTTTTCGTGTGGCCATCCAGCAAGTTCTTTATCCACTGAGCAGTCCACCTATCAAACTGATGTCTCTCCAACTTAGAGACAATTATGTCGTGTGGGACAGTGTTGAATGCTTTGCACAAGTCCAGGTAGATGACATCAACTGCTCCAACCCTGTCCATCATTTCTGTAGCCCCCACCAACCTGCCATGGCAAGCGCCATGTGCTTACCATGGTGGAAACAACCACAGGATGGCTGGAAACATACGCTGTGCCCCATGCCACTGCGCAAAACACTATTCTGGCCCTTGAGAAACAGATCTTGTGGCAACACGGCACCCCAGAGAGAACTGAATTGGACAATGGGACTCATTTCTAGAGAAACCTTATAGACACTTGGGCCAAAGAGCATGACATTGAGTAGGTATATCACGTCCCTTACCATGCACCAGTGTCTGGGAAAGTCGAATGGTGCAATGGGGTGTTAAAAACTACCCTGAGAGCAATGGGTGGTGGGACATTCAAACATCAGGATCCACATTTACCAAAAAGCACCTGGTTGGTCAACATCAGAGGATCTGCCAACAGGGGTGGCCCAGCCCAGTCAGAACTTTCACATACTGTAGAAGGGGATAAGGTTCCTGTGGTGCACGTAAAGAATTTGCTGTGGAAGACAGTCTGGGTTATTTCTGCTTCAGGGAAAGGCAAACCCACTCATGGATTGCTATTTTTTAGTGACTCAGATATACTTGGTGGGTAAGTTCGATGTATACCTCAAGGGGATTTGATTTTAGGGGAAAACAGCCAGTGAACTCAATTGTATTCTGTTGCCTGCTATGTAGCACTTTTATAGCCCACCAACTAGATATCTTCAGGTCACCAGTGACTGGGCCTGACTTCCCTCCAACCATCATCCCACGAATTAACTTTGTTGAAATCAAACGAGTTCAGCAGGGACCAAACGAGTTCCACGGTGTCATCAGCAGGTAAAAACCCAAAACTGCACACTGTCTCTCCTGCTCTGAAAGGCTGTTACAAGAGACATCATGGACCAAATGAGCTCAGCAGTTTTATAGGGATTGGTCCATGCACTAAAGAATGATACCTCTGTGTGCATATGTGTGTACATATATATATATATTTATATATATATACGAGTAACTGTATATTGAAAAATGTGAGATCTGAACATGACATGAATGGTATGGAACAAGGGGTTGTTACTGTCCTGGGTTCAGTAGTAGCAGTCATTTTTCTCCTTTTTAATAGCTGGTGCAGTACTGTGATTTTGACTTTCAGCCTGGGAACAGCACTGATAACACTGATGTTTTTAGTTGGTGCTCAGTAATGTTTAGTCTGACCAAGAACTTTTTGAGTCTCATGCCCTGCCAAGGAGGAGAGGAAGCTGGGAGGAAGCAGAGACAGGACACCTGACCCAAACTATTCAAAGGGGTATTCCATGCCAGAGCACATTATGCCCAGTGTATAAACTGGGGGCAGTTACCCAGAAGGGCTAGATCTCTGCTTGGGTTTTACTGGGTATTGGTTGGCAGGTGGTGAGTAGTTGTATTATCTTGCTTTGTTCTTTCCCTTATCATTATTACTATTGATGGTGGCAGTAGCAGTGGTTTGTGTTACACCTTAGTTAATGGACTGTTCATATCTAAACCTGTGGGAGTTACATTCTTTTGATTCTCCTCCCCATCCCTCCTGGAGCAGGGGGGAAGGAAGAGGAGGAGGGAGAGAGCAGCTACGTGGTTCTGAGTTACCGGCTGGGCTTAAACCATGACACTGAAGTTACAAAAAAAATTGCCTTCATAATGAAATATTTTTTCCTTATTGATACATAATGTTAATTATTTTGCTAATCAAGAAATTGAATACAGCACCAATAGAGAAAAGGTGTGTACTTGCACAATTTGAAAATATGTACATCAGAGTGCAAAATCTACATGGGATCTTCAGGACATATCTGCATAGACATGCAGTTTATTCCCTTAGAAAGCATGTGCTCACTTTGTTGTTTTTCTTATAGAATCATAGAATAGTTAGGGTTGGAAAGTACCTTAAGGTCACCTAGTTCCAATCCCCCCTGCCACTGGGAGGGATGCTTCACCCTAGACCATACTACCCAAAGCTGTGTCCAACTCAGCCTTGAACACTGAAAACATTGCATACAAATACCAAAGTTACAAAATTTGTTACAAGTTGTTGTTTTCTGTTATTTTTTCTCTCTCATTGTTCACTTGTGCTATCAAATATATTATTATATTGATTAAAAAAATATTTATGACCATCTTTTTCTGTTTCGTGCCTCGGACAGAGACATGTGACAGAATAGAAGTAAACTTTAAAGACCAAACTCCTCCTCTTGCAAAGCACTTCAACATTAGTAACCATGACTGTATTTCTGTTAATGCAGTACTTTTGTTTTTCCTGTGAGCTGATGCATGAGAACAAAAAACCAAAATGAAATATCACCCAAGAAATGACGCTACCACTATCTCTTTCATTTTGCTTGGTTAGATACATACAGTTTTGAAGTTATTTTTAATCCTTTTTTAATCCTTTAAAGTTCTAGAAATAAGTTTCTTTCACATTTTATAGCAAAATTTTTAAACAGTAGAATCCTTCACAGAGTAAGTAAAATTTCAGTTACTCTCTGTACCTTTAGTGTTTTAATTAACAAAAGAAGAAAATGCCAAGTGATAATTCCTTTTTCTCATAATCAAAAGAAGAAAATGCCAGGTGATAATTCCTTTAATCTTAAGAACCTGAATGTACACAGGTCCATGGGACCTGATGAAATCCATCCGCGGGTCCTGAAGGAGCTGGCGAATGAAGTTGCTAAGCCACTGGCCATCATATTTGAAAAATCGTGGTAGACAGGTAAAGTTTCCGATGACTGGAAAAAGGGAAATATAACCCCCATTTTCAAGAAGGGGAAAACGGATGATGCAGTGAATTACAGACCAGTCAGTCTCACCTCTGTGCCTGGCAAAATCCTGGAGCAGATTGTCCTGGAAGGCATGCTAGGGCACATGAAAAAGAGAAATGTGCTTGGTGACAGTACAATGGGTAATAGGTTGAAACTAAAACAGCAGAGGTTTAGACTGGATATAAGGAAGAAATTTTTTCCTGTTAGGGTGGTGAGCTACTGGAATGGGTTGCCCAGGGAAGTTGTGAATGCTCCATCCCTGGCTGTGTTCAAGGCCAGGTTAGATGAATCCTTGGGTGATATGGTTTAGTGTGAGGTGTCCCTGCCCATGGCAGGGGTGTTGGAACTAGACAATCTTAAGGTCCCTTCCAACCCTAACTATTCAACGATTCTATGATGCTCAAAAGGAGTTACAAATCTTCACCAAGTGTAAGTGTCTCATATCAGACATAATCATAAGAAAAAAACCCCAAACCACCAATAAACCACAGTCATTTTTCAGAAATATATGTAATGTCGATCTTCTTTTGCTTAATACTTTTGTAAGGAGCTGCTGAGAAAAATTCACAGGAAAAAAGAGGCTTATAAAAGGTGGAAGCAAGGACAGGTGGCCTGGGATGATTACAGGGATGTTGTCCAGGAAGTTAGGGACCAAGATAGGAAAGCTAAGGCCCAATTGGAGCTAAACTTGGCAAGGGATGTTAAAGATAACAGGAAGGGATTTATATGTATGTAGAGGCTAAAAAACAGACTAGGGACAACATAGGCCACCTCCGGAACATTTCGGGAGAACTGGCTGCATAGGATTTGGAGAAGGATGCGGTTCTGAATGGCTTTTTGCCTCGGTCTTCACTGGAAAAGTCTCTGACTGTACCACCTGAGTCTGGAAGGTGGACACAGGGACTGTGAAAATCTAGACCTTGGGCCCACTGTACGAGAGGATTTGGTTCGAGATCATCTTAAGAGCCTGAAGGTACACAAGTCCATGGGACCTGATGAAATCCATCCGCGGGTCCTGAAGGAGCTGATGAATGAAGTTGCTAAGCCACTGGCCATCATATTTGAAAAATCATGGCAGACAGGTGAAGTTTCCGATGACTGGAAAAAGGGAATATAACCCCTATTTTCAAGAAGGGGAAAACGGATGATGTAGTGAATTACAGACCAGTCAGTCTCACCTCTGTGCCTGGCAAAATCTGGGAGCAGATTCTCCTGGAAGGCATGCTAGGGCACATGAAAAAGAGAAATGTGCTTGGTGACAGCCAGCATAGTTTCACTAAGGGGAAATCCTGCCTGACCAATTTGGTGGCCTTCTATGATGGGGCTACAAAATGATGGGCAAGGGTGGAGCAATTGATGTCATCTACCTCGCCTCCTACAAAGCATTCGACACTTTCCCACATGACATCCTTGTCTCTAAATTGGAGTGTCATCAATTTGATAGGTGGACCACTCGGTGGATAAAGAACTGGATGGATGGCAACACGAAAAGAGTTGTGGACAGCGGTTCAATATCCAGCTGGAGACCAGTGTCCCTCAGGGATCGGTGTTGGGACCTGTCTTATTTAACATCTTTGTCTGTGACATGAATAGCGGGATTGATTGCACTCTCAGAAAGTTTGCCGATGACACCAAGCTGTGTGGTCAGTTGATAGGCTGGAGGGAAGGAATGCCATCCAGAGGGACCTTGACAAGCTTGTGAGGTGGGCTGATGCCAACCTCATGAAGTTTAACCATGCCAAGTGCAAGGTGCTACACGTGGGTCGGAGCAATCCCAGGCACAGCTACAGGTTGGGCAAAAAGTAAATTCAGTGCAGCCCTGCAGAGAAGGACTTGGGAGTATTAGTCAATGAGAAAATGAACATGAGCCTGCAGTGTATGCTTGCAGCCCAGAGAGCCAACCATATCCTGGGCTGCTTCAAAAGAAGCGTGACCAGCACGTCAAAGGAGGTGATCCTACCCCTCTACTCTGCTCTTGTGAGACCTCACTTGGAGTATTGTGTGCAGTTCTGGTGTCCTCAACATAAAAAGGACATGGCACTGTTAGAACATGTCCAGAGTAGGGCCACGAGGATGACCAGGGGACTGGAGCACCTCTCATATGAAGACAGGCTGAGAAAGTTGGGGCTGTTCAGCCTGGAGAAGAGAAGGCTGCATGGAGACCTCATAGCAGCCTTCCAGTATCTGAAGGGGGCCTACAGGGATGGTGGGGAGGGATTATTCATTAGGGAGTGTAGTGATAGGACAAGGGGTAATGGGTTGAAACTAAAACAGCAGAGGTTTAGACTGGATATAAGGAAGAAGTTCTTTCCTGTTAGGTTGGTGAGGTACTGGAATGGGTTGCCCAGGGAGGTTGTGAATGCTCTATCCCTGGCTGTTCAAGGCCAGGTTGGATGGAGCCTTGGGTGATATGGTTTAGTGAGGTGTCCCTGCCCATGGCAGGGGTGTTGGAACTAGATGATCTTAAGGTCCTTTCCAACCCTAACTATTAAATGTTTCTATGATTCAATGATTCTAAAACAGTAATGGCTTTTTGTTGTTATCCAGGTCATGATGTCCCCAGACACGGGCACTGTGTTTTACTTTCTTTCCGCCGTGCTTTGAGAAAAAAGAAAGAAAATTTACCTCACCATTGTGCATCTCTTGCAGGTCCTGGCTACATCCTGTCCATCTCCATCCCATTATCTCATGGCTTTTTTCTTAATGTCTGAATTTTATTGAAGGTTCTCATGCTGCGTATTTTGGTATTTTTCTCACAGGTATAATTACCTGGTAACAGAGTGGCAAACTAATGATGTCACAGCTTCCATCTAAATACGTAGTGAAAAAAGTTAATATTTTCACTAGAAAAGGCCTCAGTTTGTTATGTTTCTGCTGCACACTATTTAGTTATTATTAGCTGTAGAAATTGCTATTTTAATACGCAAAAGTTGCAAACCAAAAGTTTGAGGCGTATGTGTTGAAACATAAACCAATACAACTAACATATTATTCATGATAAAGTGACTTGAGTCAAAAGTTCTATCAATGATAGTATTCGGATATCAAACCAGAGTGATATACGGCCTTATATGACAAGGTTGATATGATATACAGTCTTTGAACTGTATATGCTGTGGAATAAATCTGAGGATACACAATAAAACAGGACAAGTCAGGCATGCAATATTCAGATATTTTTGCTGTTCTAAAATTAAAGAGCAGAAATAACTATATACACTCATATTACAGTTAACTTTCTTGGAAAAAAAAATCATATTTTGTAGTCCAACTAATAAAATGTTGGATTTTAAACCTGCAGATTCTCTGTTAAACCATAGTAAAAAAACCCCAAACAATCAACTGACCAAACAAGAGATAAAAATTGAATCAGAAATTCAAGAAAAATGTCATATGAATAACAAATTTTAGCAAATATCATAAAGAAATGCTTGAATATGTTACCGAAGACTAAGGAAAAATGACCTATGCAGACTATAATCTTTTACATAGTACTATAGTACAGTGAAGTCATTCAGTTCCTTATCCTCTATGTTGCAAATGGGGAAAAAATAATGCAAGTTATATAAGAATCACATAGACTGCAGGTTTTCCTCAGGGGAAGAAATGAATACCTTCAAAATAAGAATACACTTGGAAACATTGTGACGGTGAAACATAAATGCATTATTGAGATTATAACCAGTTCTTTTGGTGAACTACCTTTGTATTTAGTCTAAGGTAGAATATGAAATGAGGAAAAAGAGGGCTAGAACTTCTATGTAATCACAGTTCTTTGTGGTAAAAAATTGAGAATGACATTGCTGATCACAGGGTGAAAAGAAACAGACTCAGAAAGGCTGCTGTTTAAGAAAATACACAGGTATTGACAGATGCTAGAAGGCTACAATGCTGCCTGGCTACCAGAGACAGGCAATGGAGACTGAAATGTCCACCTTTAAAAGGCTGAATATTCAGCAAGAAGAATAAAAATATTGAGGAAAGTTAAAATATTTAATACCAACCTCAGATTCATGATACCATAATTTAAATAAAGAATATTATTTTTCTAAGTGAAAGAAGTCCAAGAATATGTAGAATAAAGTTATTGACAATACAAAGAATGAGAAATGTAATTCAAAAGTAGAGGTTCGTCTTCTCATAATTACTTAATCAGATTTGACAGAAAATATTTTGGTCTTTAATGAGGCTTTCAGTTTGTTCCTTAACCATTTTTGTAACGAAGTATAAACAAATCAACAGGAGAACTGCTATAACCCAAAGACAGCTCACTGCAAACCCGTTGAAGTATGCTGTGCTATATGGAGCCCTTGCAATATCCACAGAAATCTTGCTAGTGATGGTGTAAGAAGCAATAATAAAAATGTGAGCAGTCTTTTTCTCATTGAATCTATTTAGATTGTATTCACCATAAATATCCCCAGAAATGTATTTTAGACATAAAAAATGCATTAAGCATGATTTTTTTGAAAGTCATGTCATTTTGCTTAGCATATGGTTGCACTCCTGAACCTCCAGCTTATATAGTGCAAAACATTTTACCTATGCTCATTAAAAACTTTCAAATAGAGAAAGACCGTCAGGTCTTTCTTGACTGCAGTGCACCAGAATTTTCTGATTTTGAGGTAGAAAGTAAGATAAAATACAGTTCCATGTCCTTTCTATGTTGAGGACACCAGAACTGTACACAATGCTCCAGGTGAGGTCTCACAAGAACAGAATAGAGGGACAGGATCACCTCCTTCAACCTGCTGGTCACACTTCTTTTGATGCAGCCCAGAACCCGGTTGTCTTTCTGGGCTGTGAACCAACACTGAAGCCAGCTTGTTCACTTTCTCATCAACCAACACCCCCAAGTCCTTCTCTGCAGGTCTGCTCTGAAACTCTTCTTTGCCCAACCTGTGCCTGGAATTTTTCTGACTCATGCATAGGACCTTGTACTTGTCATGGTTAAACTTCATGAGGCTGGTATCAGCCCAACTCACAAGTGTATCAAGGTCCCTCTGGATGACATTCCTTCCCTCCAGCGTATCAACCGAACCACACAGCTTGGTGTCACTGGCAAACTTGCTGAGGGTGCACTAAATCCTGCTGTCCATGTCACCGATGATGTTGAACAAGGCCAATCCCAACACTGATCCCTGAAGGACATCACTTGTTACTGGCCTCCAGCTGGACATTGAGCCATTGACCACAACTCTTTTCGTGTGTCCATCCAGCCAGTTCTTTATCCACCGAGTGGTCCATCTATGAAATTGATGTCTCTCCAATGTAGCGGCAAAAAATAAGAAAACTGCTTATCATCATTACCATGACCAATAGTTGGGAGGAAGATGTCACATCTTAGTAAGTAAAAAATTTCAGCATTGCATCTCATGGTAAACCATTATACCATTTTCCTTGTATTCTCATATTAATTAATTGTAGGGGTTTTATTTGATGTAAACTGAATATATTAGCTGTAATACAAGAGGTAATGGCCACACACTGTGTTTAGATTGTATGTTAGGAAAAAATTCTTCCCAGAAACAATAATCAGATATTAGAACATGCTTTCCAGTGAAGCTGTGGAATCTTTGGAAGTGCTAGTCCTGAGATAATAATTGGACTTGTTGATCTTAAAAGTTTTTCCCAAACCTTGTTGATTCTATGATTCTGTATTAGAGCTGATTTATGAATGGACTAACCACAAGGCTGTGATGGGTCTATAATGGGTTTCTCTTAGTTTCCTTTGATGGAGTTCCCTCACTTCATATGGCATGTTTCAATACTGTTTCAATACTGGAAACAGCACACTCTTTCCAGGAAAAGCTTTGATAACTAAAATCTAATAGAACTTAAACAGAAGATATGACTCAGGCTGAGGGTTACATGTTTAGGCTACAGCTTACTGGAGCTTTTAAATTTTTTACTACCACTTTAATATTTGCAGCAGGCATCCTAACTAATAATTAGGTACATAGGCTGACTAGTGAATTTAGCCTTTTGTCTTCAGTTAATATACAGATCATTCACAAAAAATAAAACCCCCAAATAACTAAATGCAACATCATTAAAATTTCAAAACTGATTTCTGTAATCTCTTAGAACCAGTTTGCACATGCTGTCCTTCAGAATGCTGTCTAAACCAGAAATCATACAGTCATGAGCAGTCCTGCATGACAAATGCTAGCTTTAAAGTAGCCTGTTCCCTTCATCATCAGCATGGACAAGCCACAATGGAGAAGCTGATTTAAGTACCACATCTTTCTATATAAAGTTTATAGAAGGCTTAAAACTCTGACTGTCAACAAATTAGAAATCTACCTGCATGTAAACATGGAAAAGCATGAAAGTTAATGGAACAGAAAATGGAACTGCAAGAGGCTAATGCAGAAAATGCCTATATTTAACATTCTGTTCTCATCCTCTCCAGTACCACAGGATTTTACCTTTAATTTTGAATTACAAATTTCAAATGTAAAATTACACATCAATTGAATTACGAGGGAACAACCCTTTGAAAAATGTTATATATTCATTCCCTGGTACTTTTTCATAACACAACCAATTGCTTTTTTTAATTTACATTTTTCAAACTTTGCAAGGAGGGATTAAAAAACACAGACACAAAATGAATATACTTAAAGTCATTATGTTATATTCCTTTTTAAAATTGCAAAATCATGGCTTATAGACTAAGCTGAACATGTGTTGGAAAGCATTGAAGACTCTACTTCTCTTAACATGGTACGATGACTTAATAAGGAAACACTGACTATTTCAATTATCTAAATAAATGCTTACTGATTAAAAATGCACTTAGAACTACCACTAATAAAGCCAGATACTGTCCACAAAAAAAAACAACTTTAAAATAGAGCACTACTCTTCTCTCCCTTTTCTGTCATTAGGAAAAGTATGAAAATTTATTTGAAGATTTACCACAAGCTCAATTGTTGGAAAAGGAAGCCTACAAAGGAAAAAGCTGAAAATAAAAATGAAAAAAATGAAATTAGAAGATTAATCCACTAGCAAGAGACACAGATGAATGTACACTGAAGTGATAAGTGAATCTTCATTTTAGGTGTGATGAGCTCCCAGTTATAAAGCTTAGGATTTTTAATGGACTTTTAATTTCTCCAATAGTGTCTATTAAATTCTCTTCCTTAATGGGTCTCTAAACTGTAACTTTAAAATTGTATGTTATTGAGGACCATACTCAGAAAGTATGACTGTTACCCATGTTAAAAGGAAACTACAGAAGTATTTCTAGGGTCTTTGAGACTACAGAACAAATAGAAAAAAATACGGTATTGTAAAGAGCATACTAAATATTGCACTTTTTAGCTTTGTATACATATTACATTTACAGTATCTAAAACATGATAGCTGGCTTATTTAGAAGTGAGTTTAACAAATGAAATTGTCTTAATAAAGCTTTTTGGCCTGCTGACTAATGGAAGCAGCCATAAGGAGGGCAGCTTGAGGTTCATATAGAGAACATGACAAAATCAGTCATCACTACAGAGATGTTTCATTTGAAAAGGTACAATCAAAAAGCAGCAGGCTATCATTCAGATAAGAACTTTGTCATTGTAGTTTGCATTTCTACATTTTTATATTACAGGTGTTTGGATTTAAGCATCAGTTTCATTAGTGGCTTCTTACATATGCCAGCTTTCTTGACGGCAACCTTGCAAGGGTAGTAGGTTAAGTTTCTATGGGTAATTATTTCATTTCTGTAGTAAGGAAAAGTATAAATGGCTGAAAACTGGCCAAACAGGAATCCCAGGACTGTCAGAGAGGATATCTTCAGCACTTTGGGGCAACAAATATTAAAAGCACAGAGGGTTTCATCAAAAGTGTGACCAGCAGGTCAAAAGAGAGTGTTAATTTCCATTCACATGGCATTTGCAAAGCTGCATTTGGAGTATCTGATCCAGTTTTGGGCCATGATGTAAAAGACAGGTGCTGACACTGGAGAAAGTCCAGTGAAGAGTCACCAAGTTGGTAAGGAGACTGGAGCACATGCCAAGAGGCCAAAGGAACTGATCTAACTTTGAAGTTAAAACTGTCTGAGAAGGTCAGACCAGATGACTTTCAGAGGTTTATTCCAGGCTAAATTTTACTGTGATTCTATAATTTACAGAATCAAATTCAAATCTCAGAGCTTCTTGGGCCCTGCAGAAAAAAAAAAATGCAGGTGAACCCATTCCATAAACTTTCCATAGGGTGATTCTCCCTTTTTGCAGGCAAGGGTTAACAATTTAGGGAGACTGCGAGTACTGCATTTTGTGTGGTTCATGCCTGTGGAATACTTGTACAAATCAGTTAGGCACACCAAAGCAGAATTGTCCTGTGATTCCCACCATTGACAAGTGCTCATGCATTTCTCTATGTGACTTTATTTGTGGACCTTCTTTAATTTGTGTCAATCATTTTTTTTTTATCCAGCTTAGCCATGCTTGCAAATTTGACAGTCTGAGTGCGAGCAGTCTAAAGCTTACAACTGAAACTTATCAGAAGATATCGGGTTTTTTTTGTGTCTCTGATCACAGAACTTGAACTTTGGTCCCTTTATCTTTTATCAAAACAAACTTTCAAATCCTTTGAAATACAGGAGCCTCAAGAGTACTGATATCAGCTTTCCCCAATCATATATAGCTACAACTGTTTTCTCACTGCTTCTTTGTTCATAGTCTGGTAAAGCACGGCTTGAATGAGACAAATAGGAAAAATGTTACAATACCCTTTCACAACAAAACCATAAAAAGGGAAGAGTCTGCTGAGACTCTTGTACTTGAAAGGATGTCCTTGAATGATTTAGGAATAGTCTGACGGATATTATGGATACAGAACAATTCAAAGATGAATTAAAGTAGGAGACAATGTAAGCTGTATCAGAACTGTGAAAATACTTTTTGTCTAAAATGTGTTGTTTCATTTTTAGTGTACTTGGTGTTTAAAATTGCATATACAGTATAATATTTTCCTTTATTTACTATCTTATCATGCAGGCTGTGTTGTCAGACAATATTTGTACTTCCAAGGTAAGGGAGGACTGCTCACTATTTTTTGTAGTGTTCAGCATCTTGAAGAATTGTCCATTGCACTACTGCTATAAATGTTTTCCCTTTTGATGAAGAAAAAAAAAAAGGAGCAGAACATGCAGAAGACAAAGTTGCACCAATCATGTCTGCTAATATTTAGCGCCTCCCAAAAAAAAAATCAAGCAGAAACATTTTATGGACACCTAAAGTAGGGTATAACACTTGAAAATACAGACGACACAGGCAGATAAATTGTTGAGGGATAAAAGCCCAGCCACTGATTGGCAAACTATGATATGCCAAGAGAACAAAAGGAGTGGGGAAACAGTGAGCGCTTTTTAGAGGAAATATATTGTGCAGAGGTAGGCCTTCCTACGAAGCAGGAGTGGAAGCAGAAATGTCAGATATTTGATGCAGGGAGCATCACTTAAGGCTACTGTCAAATCTGGAAAATAATGTTGAAAAGAAAGTAAAATTAGCAAATTAGGAGAACATTTATGCACATTCTCAGAGGCCTTAGGAAAATAATTTAATTATTTGAAGAATGCTACCAGTGATATTTTCCTAGTTTGGCATCATATTTATCCGTTAAATTAGTATTTCAGTGATTTCTGTGGATTTAGCTATAGTAGGAGTAAGACTAACGTGTGAGAATATTGTAAAATGTGGTAGAGGAAGTATATAACTACTACTCATAACAAATTACTCATAACAGGATAAAATGCAATGCAATCTTCTGTGTAAACATTTAAATGAGACAAATGAGTTTTCATCAGAATTAAACCATATATTTTCTTACTTCTTTTCCTATTGAAAACCAGGGTTTACATTTGCTGCTTGTTTTTTAAAACCTTGCTTTCTTTGCTGCTGTGCAGATTTTCATGATGCTAAATTAATTTTAAGTCACAAATACGTTTAATTCTTTATCGGATCACACAGTTGGTTTTCAACTGTGTGCTAAATTCAGTGGGTTATGTGCATAAGCCATCAATACTTGTGTCTACACAAATAAATGGAAGAAAATTCACTAAAGAAATATAACAGTATGCAGAAGATTTTCAGATGAATGAATAAAATAACAAATTAAACTTTTACATCTGTTTTGTATCACCACTAAGACAATTGTGCCTCTGTTTAACTTTATTAAACTCTTATGAATCCATTTCACCAGGCTGTCATTAAGAAGTTTCAATTAATATGAGGGACTATGTGAATCCAATTTGTTACTGCAAAAAATCAGGTTACATCCTAGAATGATACATGAGGACATCTTTTTGTGCTTCAGTAGCAGAACTGCAAGCATATTAACCAGAAGGTTCACTACAGAATTTTTCACTAGTGAGAAGTCTGTACAGGTTTTTCAGGGTTGACAAATATCTGCGCTACAAAGTACCATTGCTTGATTCCTGTGACAGAATACTGAGTCCTAATTTTGCCTGAATTTTAAGAGACAACATGGACTAATTCTGAGTCCCTCTGCTTCTCAGAAGCAGTTTGTTTTCTTGGTACTATTAGACCCAATGGTAGTCTAATTCAATGTTGGGATTACATTAGTGGAAATTTGAATGCCTTCAGTAAAATTTTGAAAAACTATTTTAGCAGGCAAAGCTCTTTGGAGTTGCTTGGTTTGGTTTGTTTCTTTCCTGTCTATGCATTTAAATATTGAAATCTGTTTCAGTGAGAAATATGTATAGATTATACATAGTACATTTTTGAAATCTACTATTAGATTCTTATTTTAATGAAATATGGATATGAGCTTACATTTTATACCTTAAATGAACAGTTATTCTAATATTCAAATCTGAACTTTAATATAATCAAGATCATCTTATAGGATATAGAAGGGAAAATATAACAGATTAGTAATACCATATTAACTATAGCGTTATGCATTGAAGACATTGGATTTGACTATTCCCTCAATGAATTTGACCACTGCTCAATGTCCAAATGGAGAATGGCAATAGATGCTATCCCTCAGGGGTCTGCACTGGGATGGATAAGTACTGTTTCATATCTTCATCAATGACATAGACAGTAAGATCAAGTGGACCCTCATCGAGTTTGCAGATGACACCCAGCTGAGTGGTGTGGTTGACATGCCTGAGGGACAGGATGCCATCCAGAGTGACCTGGACAAGCTCAAGAAGTGGGCCCCGGTGAACCTCATTAGGCTCACCAAGGCTAAGTTTAAGGTCCTGCATGTGGGTCAAGGCAAACCCTGATATCAGTGCAGGCTGGATGATGAAGGGATTGATAGCAGCCCTGTGGAGAAGAGCGGGGTGTACTGGTAAGTGAAAAGCAGGACATGAGGTAGGAAAAAAGTGTGGCCAGCAGATCAAGGGAGGCTATTCTGACCCTCTACTCCCTGCTGATGAGACTCCACCTGCAGTACTGTGTCCAGCTCTGTAGTTCTCAGCACAGGAAAGACGTGGACCTGCTGGAGTGAGCCCAAGCCACAAAAATGTTCAAAGGGCTGGAGCATCTCTCCTAAGAGGAAAGGCTGAGGGAACTGGGGTTGCCCAGGCTGGAAAAGCAAAGGCTATGAGGAAAGAAAGGCTTTACTGTGGTCTTTCAATACCTGAAAAGGCCTGTAAGGAAAACTGGGACAAACTTTTTAGCAGGGCCTCTAGTGATAGCACAAAGGGTAATGGATTTAAATAAAAAGATGGTAAATTCACACTAGATATAAGGAATAATTGTTGCCTGTTTTTTTTTTTTATGACAGTAGTGAACAGGTTGCCTAGAGAGCTGGTAGATGCCCTATCCCAACAGTCAAGGTCATGCTGGACAGGGCTCTGAGCAACCTGATCTAATTGAAGAGGTCCCTGCTCATTACAGGGGGGAGGGGGTAGAAAAAGATGACCTTTAAAGGTCCCTTTCAATTCAAATCATACTATGATTCTATGATTTAAGTTTCAAGAGGACTAGTCTGTTATAAGTCCTTGTTAAGAAAGACAAACAGCATCCACGGTCTACTAATAATTTCAGAAGAATATAAATCACTAGGTATGCAGTCAGTTCAAGAGAAATATTGATCCTTTTGCTTGCCCAGTGTGGGGCAATTAAGTCATGTTAACATTGTAACTTTTACAATATTTAAGGGGTGTTGTTAATCAGGCTCAAAAAAAAGGAAGCTATGATTTCACTACAAAGCACAGTCTTTTCTGTACATTTTCCTGATCATTTTCCCTGTGGCACTATTTACATTTACTGCTATTTAAGTTGTTTCCTTTATTCTTTTTGTCCTTATCTGTAAGCTCACTGAAGTAGTACTTTGTACATCTGTAGCACTATTCAAGAAATAATTAAAGTTAGAAAACAAAATTCATTTTTAATCATGTCCTGAGGTTCATAAATATGAATTTTTATTACAGGAATTTTTGGACATTTACTCTGTCACAGATAACTAATGTAATGAGGACTGAACACTCAATGAATTGAGTGAAATCTGTCCACTGTCTATTGTCGTTACCTGCAATATAGTCTTCAAATGTCTTATCTCTTTCAGAACAGAGAATTAAAGGCTTAAATGACTGATAATGCAATACAGAAATTTACGGTGCTAGATGACCAATTCCAGTATCTCAAAGTGGCATATTAGGTAGCTCCACAGTAGCCTGATATCATAAAGTCAGTGGTGTTTTGTTTTGTTTTCTTTCTTTTTTTTTCTTTGTTTATTTCACTTATTTCCAAGATTATTCATTGTTCATTAATGTAATTACATTTTGAAGAGACACAAAAAATGACTATGTTAACTTTCAGCAAGTGCTGCTATTTACTGTTAGTGAAACAATGTGGGCTGTGTTCAGTCATCTTTGCCTATCCCCATATACTTATATCCCTGAAAAAGCCCAAGCAGAACTGCTTTATATCTCTGCTGGCTTTACCACCAAGGTCAAGTCTAAAAGCTTAAGGATTTCAAAGAAATGTGTCCCAAAGAATTTAACACCTTACTATTTAGGTGTCACTCATAAATTAGCATTTAAATGTGGGTCAATAGTCCATATCAGAGTCAAGCATGTGCACCTTGGAGAACAGAGTTCTTTTCCACCAGTCATGCTGTGTGCCTTGCACCTTTCACTGTCCATTTTAAGAAGTAATGCATACTACAACTATTTGTGCTTTGTAAAGCATACCAGATTCTAGTAAAGAAAAATAAAATTAAGATGTGTATATCTGTTAATAGCTATACAATTACCTAATCAGCGAGACTCTTCTGAATAGATTAATGCCACGTAAGATGAATAGGTATGTCTGTTGTAAAAGAATAGCAACATTCAGTGACAAATGGTTACGGGTCATTACAGAAATGCAACCTTGGATGTTAGATAAAACCAGATACAGAGGTAGCAATGAAAGCAGAGAATAAACATTTAATGTATGTAGAATATACTCACGTAATAAATTCCAAGTGCAATATGGATTTGAAGACCAGTGAAGAAACAGGAAAGTATAGAGCATGACAGAAAAAATATGATCCTGCATTTTGCAGGAAAAGCCCTCACTTTATACTTCTCCCAGCAAGGTGAAGTACAAAGTTTTAAGGGACATGTCACAGTTTAACCGCAGCTGACAACTAAGCCCCACGCAGCCGCTCACTCAGTCCCCTCTGGAGGGATGTAGGAGAGAATCAGAAGGGTAAAAGAGAGAAAACTTGTGGGCTGGGGTAAGTACAGCTTAACAGGTAAAGCAAAAGCCGTGCACACAAGCAAAGCAAAACAAGAAATTCATTCACCACTTCCTATGGGTAAGCAGGTGTTTCAGCCATCTCCAGGGAAGCAGGGCTCCATCACACATTACAGTTACCTGCGAAGTCATCATTCTGAACATCCCCTCTTCCTTCTTCTTCCCCCAACTTCCCCCCAAGCTCCTCCCAGCTTCTTGTGCAACCCCAGCCTAAGTGCTGGTGAGGTGAGAAGCAGAAAAGGCCTTGGCTCTGAATAAGCTCTGCTCAGCATTAACACATCCCTGTGCTATTAAGTCTGTTTCCAGCACAAATCCAAGCCAGCCCATACTAGTTACTGTGAAGAAAATTAACCCACTTAAACAGGACCACTTAGGAATTTTCTACTAGGACAAATTAAGAAACACCACAGCACTCCAACAACAGGATGGTGTATGATTTATAGTAACACCTAAAGGAAATTGAAAGGAAATTGAGATGTTGATGAAGAGGCACATAAAAGATAACAGAGGAGAGCATTGCAAAGCCAAGGATAAGGTCTTTGCAATTGTTTCATCTACTTTTTCACCTAAAGAGATGGGTTTAAAATCCCACTGAACCTTAGACTGTGCTTCTACTATTTGTAAAATCAAAATATCAGGACCAAGCTTGTGTGAGAAATACTCTATAGAATCACAGAATCATAGAATGGTTTGGGTTGGAAAGCACCTTCAGATCATCTAGTTCCAACCCCCTGCCATGGGCAGGGACACCTCTACGTAGACCATGCGATTCAAGCCTCTGTCCAACCTGACCTTGAACTCTGCCAGCGATGGTGAATTTACTGCTTTGGGCAACCTATTCCAGTGCCCTCACAGTAAAGAACTTCTTTCTTATGTCTAACTTCTCTGTTTAAGTTTAAACCCCTTTTCCTACAGAAAAGATCATGATAAGCACCCAAAATCTGTGATATTTATCCGAGTTCTAAATATCTTTTTTTTTTTTTCTAAAAAAGAATCTTCAGAACAAACAGGAAGCAGAAGCCACTTAATGCAGTTTCCATCTTACAGAATCACCATGCTGGAGAATATTTTTTGTGTTTAATTAAATGATTGCACATTACAGCCAAGAGAGAAATTAATTACAATTTGATTAAATTAATGGCTGGAGGGAATTCACCTTTGTTTAGACTATAGTATTATTAGGAGAAAAATTACTTTAAAAAAATGCTTGATTTACTGAATATAGAAAGTAGAAAAATATCTCATGTAATTAGATGATAAAAGGCAAAGTAGTATTACACTGAACTACAAAGCAAGTCTCATAGGATATCAGTGATATCAGTCCAGTAACATAAATCCACTGTTGCTAGGAGCCTTGATATCAGCTAGAAATATGCTGAGAAAATTAATTAGAGAAAAATCATTACTGAAGACATAATGTCACTGATCTTTATTAACTATCACCTAAAAAAGGTCTCACTTAATTTGATAAATTTTGCTATTAATATGAAAACATAGAGTCATGTTTGCATAATAATGATGTATTTTACCAGTTGCTGTCAGCATCCTTAGAAAAAATCACTATTACAATCTAAAAATGTAGCAAAATACAGAAAACACAATTACCTAAATTAATCTAATTTGCAAAGGAGAAAATATGCAGGTTCTCCACCCTAGTTTGTTTCTTGTCAATGTGAATGTTACATAAATATTTATCTCATTTAGGCGTGCTTCTTATTTGCTTCATTGTCTTGTGTTGACACATTTGTAGTTGGTTTTTAATAACTCTCTCCTAGATCTCTCGCTGTCTTAGAACATGATTTTATAACGATTCAGTTATAAATTTTATTTCCCCTTTCTTCAGAAAGCTTGACCATTACTGACAGAGCAGAAGGAATGTCACCACTAATATTTAGTAGGTCTGTAGCCCACCCAACCTGCTTCTGTATAACAACATGAACTGTGGGTGATAATTGTGTAGCCACAGGATCTTTATGAAAGCTCATCACAGCTGTGGTCTATGTACTGGAACAACAGCAAAGGTACTAAAAGTATGGTATCCATACGGGACTAGAAATAATTAGATCATGATTGGCACTACAATTAGCCCATATAATGAAGAAAGATATACTAGGAACAGCATACAGGATTTACTGGATTTTTTTTATGTTCTTCATTATGTACCTTTTGAACAAAATAATCAGTTACCTCTCAAAAAGTCTTATCTGTGGTATAATTGTACAGCATCCTAAGTACAGGGCTACACCCAAGCTAATTCTGTTCTCTCTCTGAAAGCATAATGTCATGCAATCCCAGAAAAAGAATTTAGAAGTCATCTATTAACTTCTCTGGAAGACATCTAGACCAAACTCCTACTCAAAAAAGGGCTAAGTGGAATATTAGATTAGGTTGTTTGAGATCATGTCCAGCTGAGTTCTGAAAACCTTCAAGGATGTAAAGTCTAAAACAACTTTAGGCAACCTGTTCCAGAGTCTAAGATCTCTGATTAGGAAATTTGCCTTATATTTGCCTTATATTCAGTGGGTATTTCCTTGCCTCTTGAACTTTTCCTATGAAATTTTAGGATGAACCTTAGTTACTATCAGTGACTGGATCAAGGATGTGCATGGCCAGACATGGGTGTATCTGTAAGACTGCTGCAACATAGCTCAGGCCAGGACCATAGACAAAAGTCTCATCTTAAAAACAGTTCCCACATGAAGAAAGGGAAGCCTCTGATGAGACTTCTTAGCAAAGGTGTCTGGGACAGCTAATGCCCTGATGCTTCTAATACACTTTTCTTGGAGATCTTTAAGTCCAGCTGAGTCTTCTCAACAAACCTCATTATCAGGGAGTTGGTTTTGAGTGTAGGCAGCCACATATAATAAAAGCCACATATAATAAACACTTATAAGAAGAAATTAATTTTTCGGACTTCCTTCTCAGAGTTTAAATGGCAAATGTGGATGGCACAGCTGAATATCATGACGAGGAAAAACAGTAAAGAGCAAGGCACCATAAACTGCACCTTTTATATTACTTAGTTATGTACTACTGTAGTTTGTGTTATGGTCTTGGTACACCCTCTGAACCATACAAAGATGCTGACTTAAAGTCTTTCCTTGGAATAAATCTACTTCAAAAGTAATGCCCATGGCAAAGGTCTCCACGCTACTGATGATCTGGGCCACAGAGTACAGTTCAGGTCCACAAAGCTGAACCCATTATTTCCTGGCCTCCCCACTGATAAGGTCTGTACAACATTTCATATCACTACATAAACCTACCAGCTCAGAGTCCCACTCCCTTGCATATTTCTATACCTTTTTTCATTCCACAGTGAAAACATAGTTTGGTAGATCCCTCCCTCCACCCAACTTCGAGTCTGTAATACAAATAGAACCAAAAAGGGGGTTGATTTTACCCGTGAGTAAGCTACTTCGAGTTATTCATCTGGCTATATGTACAGGTAATGCTATCACCTGCAAATATATTCATGAGCTGATGATTTTCATGTGTTTTTCCTTCTTTCTTTTTATGTGGCTAGAACTGAATGTGAAGCGTGAGCCTACCTCATGTGCTTTTATCCCAGTGTAACTGCTGATTTGGACACTACACCTGATATAAAAAATTATGAGAGCATAGTAATGTGCACGCTCCCTGCACAAGGTGAAACATGACATCACTGAAAAAACAGGTGCTGATTATCTGCATATTAATTTTGTTTTTCATCCTTCTCCAGGCGGTTGGAGGTTCCAGTGTCACACCTTCCCATCTGACACCTCTCATGAGTTTATTTTCCTTCACATTAGGATTTAATGTTGCTGAGCTAAATGATAGACCAGTAGGAGTGTTCATTCTATTAGACAAAACTGTCACTTCCCAGAAATTTATATGGTTCATGTAAACTATGTGTATTGTAAAACATACTGAGGAGGTGAAAAATCTATGAACTATATTCAACTTACACAAAGTTTTGCCCATTCTGGGCCAAAATCTAAGCATCATTGTATCAAAGTAGGCATACTCTTCCCAGTAAAAGGACTCTAGGAAGGGAGTACACCTGAATGCTTCAACTGGCTTGTCCACTTGCAAGAGATTCATTTATTAAGAGTTTTTCTTTAGAGAATCAGAGACGTTATCTATCAACTTTTATTTTTTTCCCTAAAGTTATATTTTTTAGAGAAAACAGTGTCTAGCCTTTTCAAAGTTGCTGCAATATTGGAAACCATGCAAACAGCAAGCCACCTGGGGCTTCCACAGAATAAAATAATGCTTTAAAAATATATATAATAAAAATCTTATGTTTTGAGGGATCTTGTTGCCTATAGCAGTATTCTTAATTTAAATGTAGGAGAATATGTCAAATAAAAAGAAAGATCCTTGTAATGTCTGACTGGTAATGGCCTCAATACCTCAGTACATCACAGGTACTTGCCTTTTTCCTGCTTTTTTAGACCTCTTTTCAGTGGCCTTTGATTGTTATTTTAAATACATACACACGTACATGAGTAAAAACACACAAGTAAACAATCTGCTGTATATGGATAAATAGTATTCATTATTTATGGTTATATGTTATACATATATATATTATACCTATATTTTTTATAGGTATATATGTATATATATATTTGTTGAAATGGACACATAGATTCGATACTAGAAAGCATTAGCAGAATTTTCCATTGATGGAAAATGAGACAAAAATATGGCATCATCTGGTTTTCTCCTACAGCAGCAAATTTTCCTACTGATGTTTGCTGGTAAGCACAATAATGACCAGATGCCTCTGTGCAAAATGAAATGTATACACATTAATGTGCATTTAAACTTCCATGACAGAATAAAGTGATCTGTGCTAAAAAGTACCAGGCAAATAGAATCTTAAGATAAAATGTTACAAATATTATATATGCAGATTGCAGATTCAAAAATTATATACTTGTTCCTGCATTTTACATATATGTGCTTCTACATCTCTTTATAGTTACATGCATTTTTTAAGATTTTTATCTGTGAAATAAATTTATTAATAAGCAGCAAGTATTGATAGAGACACTTCTAATCAAGGAAGTATTGTGTAAAATGAAGTGAAGCCTTCACTACATCCAAAATACAAGACTATAGCTGTGATACTGTGCATTATAACAGCTTTGTTATGGTGTGAAACACTAGATTATGAGAGATTAATTTTAAATTAATCATCATCTCTACAATCTTCCAGTATGCTTTAAAATTTATTCTTGCCACTAGCTGATTAGCATTATTTTCCATATTATTCCTGTGGTACACATAAGCTATTAGAATTAGAGTGAATCAGCTGACAAATGTTTGTTTCTCACCAGCACCTTTTACTGATCATATCCCAATATATTTAATCTCTAGACTTTACTCTAAGACATAGAAGTGCTATTATGCCTGATCTCTAGGAGCATATCAAGGCATGTCCATATAAAATTACAAGATCTATGTGCAATTAACTGAATCTAGTAATTACATAATAAAAAAATCTAGAATTCTAAGTAAACATAGACTTTAAAAGAGGATTTTTACAACTTCCTGCTTACTGCATTGTCTGGGACCAAGGGAAGTTTTTGTTCTTATCATTGCTAAAACAAGTGTTTCCATTGATATGTAATGGATCCTTCAGTAAAAAAAAAAAACACAAAGCTCTCCTATGTACCATTTCTATCACTTTATCTCCATTCTTTACATAAAGAATTAAGATACTTAAGACAAGCTTCTGAGCTTCACTGAGGGAGCCTTAAAATGAGAATATCTTCAGAGTTTATTTCTGAATTCTGGTTGCTTCATTGCGTAGAATTATTCTTTATTTTTTTTCTACGATTCTGTGATTCTAGGTAGTGTTTTTTCCTTTCATCATATATATGTTTCAGTAGCAGATTAGCTTGAAGATCTTCACTTACGAACGCAGATGCTAAAGCACACATATAAGTGCACAAGTCAAAATAGAAAATCATGTCCTTCAAGATTACACTTGATATTTTACATTTAAATGAGTTCACAAGGGAGTCCTGAGAATACTAAAAATGAAATGTAACGAAAACAAATATATGACATTTCTGTCTTTCATCTTATAACAACCAAACTGTTTACAAACTGTTTATTAATAAAAAAGGCAAAACTCCACATCCCCTAATATTTCAATAATAGTAGCATTTTATATTTTTAAAATGTGTATGCATGGGAAAACATGAGGGTAAAAATGTGCCCAACCACATGTGGGAATATGGTCTTAGTATTAGAAGAAATTTAAAAATATCTTGCAGCTGAGAGAAGCAAATATTATTTTTAATTTGGTTTTAGATTTCAAGGAAGTCTCAGATTTATTTTTTTTTTTTGCAACATGGCTTTGCTTTTCAGCCATACAAATGGCCTCTGAACTATTTTGTGCAGTAAATTTGTTCAATTAATAATTAGGAAACATGCATTAAACTTGACAAGTATAAGAAAGTTCTGTAAGAAAACATTTATTAATGAAACCATGTTCTCATAAGAAACAATGTTCATTTTTGCACTTTTTGAGGTACTATTTACAAAATTCAAATGTAAGGAAAACCTGGTGGATGTTCTTAATCTTCATATTTACTTCTTACTCAGATACTGTAAGACAACATAGAGCCAAATTCAGGCACATAATGTGTTGAATGCTCATATAATCACTAAAGGTTTAAATAGATTTACCTCTCCATCTCCATTTACCTGACCCTGTAGTTCCAAGACATCATACCTGTTATTCAAGGGCAACTGGGAGGGAGGAAGGGATTGTGAGGGTTTTCGCTTACCTCTCTGAGGAGGGACCTCCCTCCATACATCCTTGTCCCTTAAGTTCACTAACTCCATGGTGCTCTTGACAGGCAACAAGTTGAATATAAGTCAGTAATGTGCATTTATGATAAAAAGGGTGAACAGCATCCTGGGATCTCTCAACAACAATATAGGCAGCAGGTGCAGGCTCTGTCACCAGTGATGAGACACCATCAGAGTGCTGTGTCCACTTCTGGGATTGCTGGTAGAAGACACATGGATGTGCTAACATAAGGCCAGAAGAAGATCATGAAGACTATTAAGGGACTGAAGCATCTTTCATAGAAAGAGTGACTGAAGAGTTGAGACTGCTTAATCCAAAAATCCTGAGAAGACTCAAGGGGAATCTCATGAGTGTATGCAAATATCTGATGAAAGGAAGCCTGTAACAGAAACTAGGCTCAGTGGTGTTCACTGAGAGAACAGGGGGCAACGAGCACAAATATAAATAAATAAAATCCCATTTAAACATAAGATTTTTTTTTCTTTTTTTTTAATGTGTGGATGTTTGAGTCCTGGCACACATTGCCCAGATAAGCTGTGGAATGTCTGTTCCTGGTAATATTAAAAACAACACAACCCTGAGCAATCTGTCATAATTGAGCCTTCTCTCAGCAGTGGGGTTGTACTAGGTAATCTTCTAAGATGCCTTTTAAACTCAAAAATTGTGTGATTATATGAACAGAAATAAAAACTGATTTTTAATCTCAAATAGAAACTAACTTCTTTGCACTCACTTTGCCATTCTGCTTAGTAAATAACTTTTAGGTTATACATCACAGTTTGTGGCCTGATTCTTGCAGCTAGCATACACAAAATCCTCAACAACAGTATTTCATTGTTAATATTTCTAGAAACAATCTTTTAGGAGAATTGGTCTTTTTTATCTGTTGTTTTTTTTTTTCTAAAACTGTTTTCTTAAGAATTCTCTTAGTTTTTGAAGTCATGCCTAGAGGAATGTGAAATTTAATAATTCTTCTTGCAAAATTATATTGCAGATTGTATTGCTTATGAGATTCAATTACTCATATACAAAATAAGATTGATTCCTATCCTAATTATACCTCTGCTAGAACAAGATTTTACAAACTTGCTTTGTTTGCAGGTGTTGTAGCAGACTGCCTAAAAGCCTCAAAGATATGAAGATTGAGTTTAGCTGTACAGGCAGCCTTTGCATATTCTACTTTGTGAATAAAACGTACAGGAAGAATTCCTCTCTAACATCTGCTATCTGCATTAACTTTGCAAGAATTATTGTCAGTAGTGTAAGAAATGGTAATCTATTAATCACAAGATTTCCATGAGGATTGAGTCAATTTATACAAACTAATGGCTTTGTGTTCCTATAGCTGATAGAATGTTTTGTTTCAGCATAGGAACTGAAACAAAAATAAACAGCAAATACCCTGTCTTGATAAGACATTCTATCTGTATCCTGCTAAATGACCTTTGGGTCTAAATCTCATATACAAACTATTAAGTAAGAAATGGTACAACTAGCCCATGTTAATTTTGGCAGATAATCTGTACAACCTGATGACTTTTCCCAAAGGAAGAAAAAAGTAATTTTAATTTGCTCAAAATAGGAGACTCCAAAATAGATTTGTTAAAAGACAAAAGGGAATGCTAAAGAAGACAATCCATCAAACTCCTTTCAGATTTAGTCTGAATGTTACATTCATTTAAGTGGTTTCACTATTGTTCTTATCACAGACTTTTCTTCCACACACATTGATAAATAAATCAGTAGGAACTGTTTTGTCTGCTTTTTCATTTGTCTGAATAGACCACACCAAGTGTTGTTCTCTTTATGCTCCCTTTAAAAATCTTACTCTCTTGATTACTCTCTTGACCTTCTTAGCAAATCTCAGATGTGGGCATACAGCCTTAGATCTTTCCATCAATATGTCTCAATGGATTCACAAAAACTCAGCATGAAAAATTGTTCCAAAGCCCGTTACGAATCCACTATGGTAATTTATTCTGTGTGTGTTGTTTCTATTTTAATTGAATTCTCCACCTATATTTTGACACTTTAGAAATTGGTCGTGACTATAAGTCATGTAGATCAGTCATGTTTTGAGCAACCACTTCTCAGTTGATGGCAGTATCTTTATTCATAACTACAACTTACCCCTTTATTTTGTCTTAGATAAAATTAAGTTGCCATGATCACTGTAATTCAGAATTGCTGTTGTTTATCATCCATATTTTTGGTAACAGATCAAAAATCATAAAATCACTCTACAAAGAAATTTAAGAGCAAAACTCATTGCTATTGCTAGTATATAAAAATATTTGACACTGGACTGCCCCCCAGCCTCTTCCCCCTCCCCCACCCCCCAAAAAAGAGATCCTTGAGAAAACTGTGAATGTATTTATAAGACCTTATCAATCTACTCCACTGGAGTAGAGTTAATTTTCTTAGTAGCTGGTGTAGTGCTGTGCTCTGGCTTTAGTCTGAGAACAATGCTGATAACACACTGATGTCTTGATTGTTGCTCAATAGCACTTACCCTGTTGCTCAATAGCACTTATTTTAAGGACTTTTCAGTCTTTCATGCTCTGCCAGTGAGGAGGGGCACAAGAAGCAAGGAGGGAACAGAGACAGGACACCCAACCTAAACTAGCCAAAGGGGTATTCCATGACACAGAACGTCGTGCTCAGGACATAAAGTGGGGCAGGGATAAGCTGGACACTGGTCAGTGGGTGATGAGCAACTGTATTGTGCATCACTTGTTTGGTGGTTTTTTGTTTTGTCTTAATCACTCTCTTTTGTTATTTTGCTTAGTAGTTGTTGTAGTGGTAATAGTATATGTATTATAGTAGTAATAGCATTGTGGGAATGTTGCTTCTTCACATTTTTTGTGGGCTGATAATAGTGTCTACTTTAAGACATCCTTCATGATGAAATGGTATAATTTGACTAGTACCCCACAAATTCCCTTTCAGAGTCAATGATGTTATGTCAAGAGTTTGGGAACACTTTCTGACTAACTTTATGACAGCGATACCTACAACAGCAAATAAAAGGAGTCAGGAAAGGAAATAGCATGAAAAAATGACTAGTACATCTCCCACTTAAAAAAAAAGAAAAGGCAAAACTAAACAAAAAACAGCAAGCAAACAAAAAAAAAAAAGCAAAAAAAAAAAAAAAATCAAAAAGGGCAAAAAAGAAAATAAACAAAACTGATTAAACCCAGCATGCTAAAATACCTTGCAGAAATTCTCCTTGATACACACTGTCTTTCAAATATCCCCTGACCATTGTCTTAGAGAATGCTTTTGGGTCTAGACCAAAACTGTGCAAAATAACGCTCTAACACATAAATGGTGCTAAACCAGTCTTGTGGCCTGAATCTACTTAGTTTACAAGAATACATCCAGTGACATGGGCCTGGGCTTCAAGTCTAGTTAATATACAGCAACCTTGGAAGGACCAATGCTATTTTACTAGTAGAGTTGTTGAAATTTTCCTGAGATTTTGCAACTCATGCCCTTCTGACTGTTAATAATGAGGTTCTTGAGATGTAACTCTAGGGCATTCTTAAAGAGATCTCTTGTCTGACCATTGTCTAACACCTCTGGTTCTCCTTTTTAATGAGGCTGAGGTTTTTCAAAGTAGAAACACTAAACATTGTCTCTGTTATTTAATTCATTCTTCAAAAAAAAAAAGCCCTAAAACTTTTCTTCTAAGAAAGTGTCAAGAGTTTCAAGCTAAGAAAGAAAGCTATAATATGGCTAAGCAATATAATGGCTAAGCTACTATCCATCATATTTGAGAAGCTGTGGCAGATTGCTGAAGTTTGTGCTGTCTGGAAAAGCAGAAATATAACCAACATAACCCTTATTTTTTAAAAGGAAAAAAAAAAGGAAGATCCAGGAAACTACAGGTCAATCTCACCTCTGTGCCTGGAAATATCATAGAGTAGATCTTGCTGGAAAGTATTCTAAGGAACTCGGACAAAAAGAGGATGATTAGAGACAGCCTTCACTAAGGGCAAATCGTGCCAAACAAAATTGGTGGCCTTCTACAACAGGTCTATGGCATTGGTGGACAAAGAAAGACCAACTGACATCTTCCTTGATTGTGCAAAGCATTTGACTCTGTCCTAGAGGATATCTTGTCTCTAAAGTGGAGAGGCACAGATCTGATGGATAAACCACACTGTGGATAAGAAATTGGTCACATTCAATCAACAACAATAACAACCTGATGTCGATGTGAAGACAAGTGACAAGTGGTATTCCTCAGGGGTCAGTGTTTGGACTGGTGCTATTTAACATCTTTGGTAGTGACATGGACAGTGGAATTGAGTTCACCCTCATCAAGTTTGCTGATGACACCAAGCTGTGTTGACACACTGTAGGAAAGGGATGACATCCAGAGGGACTTTGACAGGCTTGAGAGGTGGACTTATGTGAAACTCAGTAAGTTCAACGAGGCCAAGTGCAAGGTCCTGCACCTGGGTCAGGGCAAACCCAAGCACAAATACAGACTAGGTGGAGGATGGACTGAGAGCATCCCTGAACAGAAGGAATTGTCAGTGAAACCACAGAAGGTATTGGTGGATGAAAAGCTGGACATGAGCCAACAGTGGTCTCTTTCAGTCCAGAGCTTGGATTTTAGGCAAATTTTCCCTTCAGCTTTAGCTGAAATTGGTGTCAATTTATTTGCTCTTAATTGAGCTAAACTGCCATTTCATATGTTTTAAGATGTGGCAAGTATCAGAAAGACACTGGTTTTTTTTGACCATTGTTTCAACATACCTTTAAAACTAGAGGTTGTAAACACACAGATTAATAGACACAGCATTGGTTCCCTATCAACCTCCAGTAAATCTTATTAAATTAGTTGGATATAAGATAATTTGAAAGTTATGAGAAACAGAGAACAAAGGCTAATTTACTGAGAATGAGTAACTTGAAAATACAAAAATCTGGACACATGCTAAGAATCAAAAATTCCTTAAGGTCTATGTGATTATATTTCTGATGTTTGGTTGTCATTAATTTTCCTGGAAACACACTTGCTTAACACTTTATTTCTTCATCCAGAGAGAAATGTCAGTCCAAAATAGCAATACACAAGTGTCACTCAAACAGTGATGCAGATAAAAGAGGTTATGTGAAGTCACGTTCCTTCCTCAAACTCAAGGTACCCTTTCTTTTATCTGACTAGTCTTGAGATATTTTCATTCCCACCTTATTTGAAGTTACTTACTTTTGTTTGACTCCTGCTGTGTAATCTCCAGCAGTGTAGACTCATTGTTTAGACTTCAAAGTATAGCTGTAAATTCATTTTAGATCTTTCCTTTCCCTAGTCCAAAACTAGCCCTCTTTTATGTGTGAGTAGTGGTGTGGTGGAAGTAGGACTGTCATGTCACAGTGGAAGATTGACACTGGGACCAGAAGAAAAGCAGCTCAAATATTGTCACTATGACTTTTAAAAAGAAGTAAGGAAGAGCAAGTCAGTGCACAAACTCATAAGAAATGCCAGACAACTAGACATTTTGAGAAGATAATACATAAAAAGAGCCCAGGGACAAATGGCTTTCTAGTTCAAAGCTGAGCCTGTAGTGATTTCCTGCCTTAAAAGCTTAGCTTTTATATCTCCAAATATGTTAAAAACAACAGGAATTGCTTTCATATGGATAGAAAAACATATCAATGTCACAGCTGTCAGTGGCAATTTCAAAAAGTTTACCTTCAAGTCCCATACTCCTGATTTTTTTCCTAGATAAGGAACTTACCTACTGGTGATTTAAGCTTGACTGCACTCACTCTGTCACTGACTATTATCATCTACTGTCAAAGGAATCTTTTGACAGAATTCAGAATACCACTCTCAGTATGCATTTGTATGGTTTTGTCCCTTCCTTAATATTTTCACAATTCCTTCTTAAGAATTTTTTTTCCATTTGTGTTAGCTTCCTTTTTTAATCTTGGCCATGCTTATGGTTACATGGTTCTACAGTAGAATTTGGAATGAGGCTTTTCAATATAAGATAAACATACTTACTGTTGTTCAAAGTGAGAAAGTAAAGGAGAGTGAGACACTGAGTAACCACCTTCTTAAACTATTTACTTAAGTAGAATTTTCTGTCCTATTTCATGTTGTAGGGTACAGACACTGGATCACTCTGAGCACCAAAAACTGTGATCAGATTTTCAAAAGGTTAGATGTTTTGAGCTGAAGAAAAACAATTCTCCAAAGAGCTTTAAATTAGGAAATGCCAGATTGAAAACAATAGCTTTTGCTGTGAAAATGTAAGGCTCTTATCCAAACTTCCTCATTTAATTTAAAGGCAGGAAAAGAACAAAGCCTAAAAACAAACAAACAAACAAACAAACCAAATAGCTATACTATTGTAGGAGTTGGAAGTGGCAATTAAAAAAAAATCAGAAATACTTTTGATTTTGAATTATTTTTTTATTAAAAATGTTTTTAGTGAAATATCAGAATGAGGAATATAAAAATATTCTTATGAAATATTATCACTATCCAGATGCTAGTTTCCCATGACTTCTATGATTTTTGCCTATTCCATCTAGACAAAACATGTGACATGCCATAGCCATTTTATTGATCTCTTTAGCCTGACACCCTAAACAGTTATTCTACTTTGGCAATGTCTAGAGAGATTCTTGAGAATAACCCTCTATTGTAGATAATTTCCTAATGCTTATTGCCCTGTGAAAAAATAAGGTTGGGTATTCCTGTCAGGATGGTGGGCTGTAGCAGGAAGAGACTACAGGAAAAATTATTTCTCTTTCATTATGTAACAAGTTATAACGTGCTCCTAGACTGCAGTCTCTGAATTACACTTTGTATGTTATAAATAGAAAATTCTAGTAATTCATTGATTAAAAAAACAATAAATTTCTTCTCTAAGCACCATATGATGAGAGCAATCATCCAGTTCATTGCTTCATATTTCTCAAGCTCACAATGGCATGTCTTGAGTGACAGACTTTCTGGTTCCTTTCTTCATTGATTTTTCACAATTTTAGTTTCTCTTCAAAACAGTTGTGGAGGTAAGGATCTGATGAATCACAAATGTATTATTTATCTCATGCATTTATTTTTTTTTATCTGTAAGTAATTAGTATGTTTTCAGGAGTCTTTTCTGTGGGGAAGGTACGGTGGAGTTTGATATTTTATGCAATCTGTTCTACCCTGTCAAATAACTGATGGATGTTTTCACAACACTGAATAAAGTTTGTGCTTTGTAAGAACACAATTTGCTCGTTAAGACTATTGGTCCAAATTTTGATTAGTTGTGAATGACCGTGAACGAACTCTCTTGATTTACATTATCTCTAATTATAGTCAAATGCACTGGCTTCATTAAAAAATGACAAAATAATTTTAACTGAAACCTATTTTAAATCTTCTTAGAAAATCAGTTGTTGTTAAAATCCATAGTTTTGCAATTTCAGTACTTTCACTGGAAAGCTGGAGAAAGCTCCATCTGCTTACCATAAAGTAAAATGCTGTTTGCCATAAAGTGGCATACCGCTTGCCATAAAGTTGAATAAAATCTGTGCTTGTTTTATTCAAATGCTTGAAATTTTACATTCTGCCAGAAAAGCTGGATAATTTACTTACTAAGTAGCTTCAGCTTAGAAACAGGGTGTGGTAGTACAGCACACCTATTTTGTATGTGTGTTTGCAGTTAAAAAAAAAAAAAATCTTAGCATTAATCTGTGTTTTTTGTCCTTTGTGATTTTTTTATAGCTACTTTTTTTCCCAGGCCATTTCTTCAGCTTTACTTTATAACCACAGCAAAACCAATAAACCCAGTATCTTATGATATATAACATTTATGAAGATATGATAATGCATAGAATGCATGCAATATACCAGATATTAAACTCAGTATCTGCTGTATGTACCATGTCAATATATGCAATGATTTCACAGGACACATCAAATGGTTGAAAGATAACTACTATGTCTGTTTCACTTTCTGCCTTCATAAATCCTTTTATTCTTCATAAATCTGTTTATTTTCAGTTTCCATTTCCTTGCAGCATGACTAAGGTAGATAACACTTGCCCTTCTGGATGTTCTGTTTTGGCATTATCACTTTGCCTGGAAAGACAATATATGTAAGACTAATGCAACTATACCACAAAGTCCAAAGTCTTGAAAAGCCACTTCAAATTCTGTCATGTTGAAGGAAGGTTTAGATTGGATATTAGGAAAAAATGCTACCCCAAAAGGATAGTCAAGCACTGGAACAGGCTTCCCAGAGAAGTGGTAGAATCACCATTCCTGGAAGTGTTCAAAACAAGTGTATATGAGGCCATTAGTGGACTTGGCAGTCGTGGGGTAAAGGTTAGACTGGGTGATCTTAAAGATCTTTTCCAATCTAGTTGAACCTGTGATTCTATGATAACCCTATCATTGACTGTTAATTTTTCTTTCCTTTATACGGACTTTCAAACAGATTTTTTATAATCTCAAAGAATTAATAAATTCCTGGGTCCTGAAAATGGAAAAAAAAATATTTCTTATAGTTATCTGAGCCCACTGATGGCAGACATACTTTTGTCAGCAGCATATGTTCTGCCCAAGAAGAGAATATATGCTGCCAATATTTAAAGAACTATTCTTTACTGAGCAACTTGTGAAATCAAATTTCAGTTTTAGAACTAGAAGGAAGAGAAATAGCAGATGTTGCAGATGAGGTAAAAACTTTTCCTTTGAGATGTCCAGAATAGCTTAAGTGAAAGTCATAAGAGAAGTGCTTTTATTAAGAAAGAATGGCAAAATATAATATATTCTGCAACTAATGTTTAAAGAAAAGTAAATTACACTTCTATCTGGCTTTTATCTTCAATTATGTAAAACAAAGCACTTTATTAAACACATGCTTTCTTTTTAAGTAAATATCTTTTTCATACAGTAAAAATGAAAATAAAAAAAGCTTATGCAAAACAATTGAAAGAATTAAATTGTCCTGCCTGTTCAATATGAATTTTGAAATCATAAGAAACTGAGACAGAAATTTTACCTCTTTTGAGCTTTACTCTAAAATTTTTTTGAGCTTTACTCTAAAATATTTGAGAACTCACAGCAGTCCAGTGAAGTTTCTGCTGACTGGAAAGGGAAAAATATAACTGCATGTTGGACTGCAACAAAAGAAGCATGGCCAGCACGTCGAAGGGGATGATTCTACCCTCTGCTCTTGTAAGATCAAACCTGGAATACTGTGGTCAGTTCTGGGCTCCAAGACAAGTTCTATGATTTGCTATTGCAAAGTTTTACTTCCCTAGACTACATAAAACTTCTTTTTACACAGTAAATATTTCATGTGTGCATGTGCGTGTGAGCACACATATATTTATGTAGCCAAGGATCTATTTGTCATATATGGTTTCTGGCATCTCTGTTCAATTGTTTATAATAATCTCTTCTCAGAGATTTAGGGCTGGTCCTCAGGGAAATATGACTTGATGATGTAGTGCAAAATGTCCATCAAATGATGTTGCCAAGATTACTCTTTTTCTCCAGCACTTTACTTACTAATTTGTATGTAGTGAGTCTGAGAGCAATGCCTGCCATCAAATAAAACCCAAATTTGTCTTTTTGATTTTCTAATTAAGTTCTCTGTTCATCTTACTGTGATACACACATACTGTACCTGATTTCTGGCAGTACCCTGATTAAACATGGTTCAGCAGCAATGTCTTTCCAAGTAACTACTGCAGTCAGTTATATATGCTTCATTAACTTAAATGTAGTGAGTATTTGAAATTTTAGAATGAAAAGGAGTCAGGAAAATAATTTAGGTATAATGTATTTTGCCTTAGTAGTTTTCTGTGCAATATTTAATGAGTAAATAAAAGGAATTGGAAACAGAAATAGCAGTCTTCTGGGTCACTTGCTATTATTTGCTCTATGATCTTCTTGAGAAAACCATTTGTTATTGTAAGTGCATATATTTTTAATGTCAGGTGGTGTAAAAGATGTAGTCTAAGAAATAGAACATAAGTTTTAAACCCAATCCCTAAATTAACGGGGAATTAAAGACAAAATTATGAATAAACAACAAACCAACCCTGATAGCAAGCAAAAGTAAACACATTATATACAAATCAAAACAGAAGGTAAAACAAACAGAAGCTACTTCAGTGTAAAAATGTAAAAGGGGAGATAAAATCTCCAAGAAAAACATAGCTGGACTGCTGAACTCATTTTAAAATATAGAAACAATTGCAAAAAGTGTAAGTCTAAGCATATATGATGTCCAGCCCAGATGACAGTAGATTGATAGACAAGATTATAACAAGTCCAGAACTAAATAGCAGCAATAAATAGGTAGTATGTGTCCTGGTTTCTGCTGGGTAGACTTAATTTTCTTCTTAGTAGCTGGTACAATGCTGTATTTTGGCTTTAGTCTGATACAAATGCTGATAACACACCAATGTTTTAGATGTTGCTCAGTAACACTTACCCTGATCAAGGACTTTTCATTCTTATGCTCTGCTAGTGAGGAGGGGCACAAGAAGCCAGGAGGAAACAGGGCCAGGACACCTGACCCAAACTAGCCAAAGGAGTATTCCATACCACAGCACATCATGCCCAGTATATAAACCAGGGGGAGTTGCCCAGAAGGGAAGCAGGTGAAGAGCAATTGTATTGTGCATCATTTTTTTTAGTTATTTTTTATTTTGTTTTTTAACTATCTTTTTTTTTTAATTTCTATTTTATTATTATTACTAGTAATAGCATTATATCACACATTATTTTAGTTATTGAACTGATCTTGTCTTAACCCATGGATTTTGCATTCTTTCAGCTCTCCACCTCATCCCACTAAGGTGGGAGGTGTGAGCAAGTGGTTGGGTGCTTCTTTAGTTGTCAGCTAGGATTAAATCCAGACATAATGAAGTAGACCAAAACATTCATATTTCATGTGTATTTTAAGTGATTTATAAATATTAAGGAAGTGTAATAAAGCAACAATACATTTGTGTTTGAAAGGACCATACAAACTTCAGGTATGTATTTTCAGGAAAATCACTAGTTATCATTTGTAAATGTGGATAAAGAAACAGATCTCTCCTGTTTTCTCTTTTACATACGCAGACACAATCACAGACATTTAGTGTTGCCCGTAACAGTGAATTCTTGTTGGATCAAAGTGTTATTGACACTTTTGTTTAGTTATTAAGTAATCATTTTCTGAAGTACTTTTATACCAGACCAGATAATATAAAAATATCTAACACCTCAGTGTATTTTAAAACTTGGACTCTTTTTCTACATAGCCACTCACTGCAATATCATAGAATCGCTGAATCATTCAGGCTGATAGGTTTCTCAAGGGGTCTCTAGTCCATCCTCCTGCTCAAAGCAGGCTCTACTGTAAGAGAAAGCAAGGTGCTCAGGAAAATCTTGGAAACCTTCAACAAGAGAGACACCACACTTTCATTAGGCAGCCTCTTGAAATGCTTCACAGTCCTCGTGCTGAAAAAGCCTTTCCTTACAAGTCAGTACCTTTTAATTTCAATTTATGACCACTATAATTCATTCTCCCACCCTGCACCTCAGTAAATTACCTGGCTCTCTCTTCTCAGCATCTTCATCATAGGTACTGGCAAGGTGCTGCTGTGTACCCCAGAAATGTTTTTTGTGGCTGACCAAACCCAGCTTCTCAGAGAATTACCCATTACCCAGAGAATAAGTTCTCTAATTCCAAATAGCTTAGTGGTTCTCTATTAAATTCACTACAAATTCTTTCTTGTACTGGAAGCCAAAACTGGATGCAATACTATAGATCTGGTCTGTATCTGAGATTAACAACAGTTTGAGTAGATTTTTGTCTGGCCTGAGAAATAATTATTTCCGCAGAAATCTCACTGTTACATGACTTGCAATTGCAACATGTTAGGACAGAAACACATTTAATAAGCAACTGCAATTATTTTAGTTGAACACAAACCTAATTCAAATCCATGTTAAATATAGCTTTCTGTAATCACAGATCTAGAAATTCAACCACTCAGGCTCCTCACAGTACATTTCTCTAAGGACAACAAAGCTCTTATTTCAAGAAAGCATTGTGCAGAAGAAAACAACACTGTATAGGGAAGGACATCACTTATCTCTAACCAGTAACAAATCATGTGTGTTCTGGAGAGACAGGAACTGAAAGTTACAGAATATTAGATATTTTATATTTTTTTATAAACTGAATCTTATACCTGTAATCAGCATTACTTGAGGACTTATAATGAGGAACCATGTGGAAAGGAAGAAAGGGAACATGGTTATTTTGAGCAGAGTGCAACATTGAAAATCCTTCTATTCTTACAAATAATACTTGAAAAAAAAGTTAGAAATGTCAAAGAAATACCTGGTGTGTATCTGCAGTTTTATAAATCACCTTAGGATCTGAATTTAAACATTTTTAGTGCCTTGCTATTGCAAGACTTTAAAGCCCTATTGCTAAGTATTCATTGGCATTTTACTTTAGTTTAACTCCTTATTTGCAAGAAGAAAATAACATTTTTCATTAATATAAGAATCTGAACATTAAGAATGCAGAAAAACTGCAACTTCATAAAAAACAATATTTAAACCCAGAAAAAGCTCACTTTCTGTGTTTACAGGGGACACCAGTGTTGCAAAAAACATTGATTTACCTAACTGAGAAAAGTGGTCACTTTAAACATTGAAAAGTTTTTTTCTATTTCTTATTTAACATGGAACAGATAGCAAAGCAAATCAAAGGCAAGGGAAAGGGGGAGAAAAGGAAAAGGGAAAGGGGGAGAAAAGGGAAAGGGAGTGAAAAGGGAAGGGGAAAAGGGGAGAAAAGGGAAAGGGAATGGGAAAAGGAAAGGGGGAGAAGGAAAAAGGAAAAGGGAAAGGGAAAAGAAAAAGCAAGGGGAAAGGCAAAGTGAAAAGGTTTGTAAATATTGCTTTTAAGAGATCAGTGGACTAAGATCACCCAGATCATTTCTTAGCAACAAATAGCCCTCAGGCTGGTGCCTTTCAATATATACTTCCTTACTTTTCAGCTAAACCTTCCAACAGAGTGCTCATAAGATATGATTAACCTAAATTGTTACTTTAGTATGTAGCTGTTGATTCAGAACTTCTGGAAATGAGCTATAGGTTAGAAAAATTGAAACCAATTGATATACAGTTGTGTTGCCTTTCTTCTATTGTTTATAGCACATTGGAAAAGAAGCCCTTAAGAATATTTTACCTTGGCAAATATCAGGAATTTTCTCTCATTAACAGTAGGAAATAGATTGACTTTTGGAAGATGGAGGATGCTTTGGCTAGAGTATGTATTTTTGTTGCCAGGATAAAAAGATGGAAGGTAACATAAGCTGAAAGGATAGAAGTCATTAAATTATCAAAGCTATAATTAAAAGGAAATTGGACATAAGGTTTTTTTTTTCTAATGAAGTCAGTGACTTTTCTGGCAGTCTAATACAGTATCAGCTATAATCAGATCACACATTTTCAGTCTGTGAAGTATAAAGGGTTGAGGACCCTGTAATGACCAGTCATAAAAATGCCTCATGAATATCTTTCTGGAAGTTCTGTCTTCAAAATGGTGTTATCAAACATGACAATATGATCCTTGGAGATGGTGTTTTGTACCCTTCAGAGATTCTGTGCTCTTCTCTCTTTGGATAGCTACATGTCAGAGAAGTTGGTGGGAATTAAAATAAATACATAAATAAATCAAGGTTAGATTTTAACTAGTGCTGTTTTGCTGGTTTCTGTTTTGTTTTTTTTTTTTCTGGTTTTAAGGACAGTTCATAGAAGACAAAACTATTCAGATTCATCCATTTAGACCTAAGATGACCTGAATGGAGTATATATTACATACCTATTAATGAAAAAGTGTTTTATGTCACAAAGCAGGAGCATGTGCTTGGAGTGTGGTTAATCTGAAGTAGGTATTTATTTTACATCTGTAAAATTATGTTAATTGGGGTATATCTCAATTGTAATGTGGGCAAGAACCTTACCAGCTCTTAAAGAGTTTTCTAGTCCCATGCAGTGCATACATGTTAATCTGCTATTGCACTCTGCTCTGAAGCAAAATGAAGAGACCTCTGGCTAAAATAGTCACGATCTCATTGTATTCCAGGAAGCAGTAATGTGATTCAAAACAGACCTGGATTATTCAAACTAATAATCCAGTTTAAAAAAGTAACACTTTTCAGAACTGGAGTCTAAACAACTGTCTCTAGACCTCAGTCAGCACCATGGGGACATTAATCACTAATAAATCTTCAAGATGACTACCAAATGGCCAGACCACACAAATACTCTTGACACAAATACAGGAAAAAACATGTATGCATGTCATTGAAAGTTGTATCACTATAGGAAAAAAATTCAAATTGCTCAAATTTTATTTGTTTACTTTGGGTTTACTAAATTTACTTAATTTGAAACTATGGCAGTTGAAAGCTATTAAAACAATTTTAATTAAAACATCCAAATAAAATTACATTTGAATCAGTTTTTATTGGCTGTGTACTTATGTGAGGATCAATAATTTTTGGAAGAACATGTTCTGTGCATTATTACCATGGGTTCTACTACTCAGTCTATATATGATGCACTTATACAATATTAGAAAGGCAAAGGCATACATAAGTACCATTAGTCAAGATTTTAATAATGTTTATTTTACTTAACGTCACAAAGGATGTGTATGAAAGATCAGGTAATTGTTATATTCATTTGGTTATCGGTTAAACATGGAATAGGTTAGGCATGGGTTATTTACATAAGCACTTAGAATATTTTCTTCTCTCTCTTCTTTGAATCATAACAATTTTTGCTATTAATGTATTTACTGTGGAAAAAGTGAATGCTGCTTTATTAATGTAAATCTGGTAAACCTCATGAGGAATAACAAGTAAAGAATTTTTTTAAATTGAGTAGTTCATCAATGACTTACATGACAGAAGAATCCAGCAAGCAGAAGATGAGTTCTGGATGCTGTTACCATGGAATAAAGAAATGACAAAGCAAGAGCATTTGAGATAAGGGAATAACAGGAAGAAGATACCAGAGAATGGAGGATGAATAAAACTGATCTGCAGTTCTGAATGTAGTAGATAAAGCTGGGTTTTTGTCCTGGGTTCAGCAGTAGCAGTAATTTTTCTCCTTCTTGGTAGCTGGTGCAGCTCTGTGTTTTGAATTTCGGCCTGGGAACGGTGCTGATAGCAAGTATGTTTTGAGTTACTGCTCAAATGTTTACTCTGGCCAAGGATTTTCTGAGCCTCATGCTCTGCCAGGGAGGAGGGAAGGCCAGGAGGAAGCAGAGACAGGACACCTGACCCAGGCTAGCCAAAGAGGTATTCCATACCACAGCATGTCATGCCCAGGATGTAACTGAGAGTTACCCAGAAGGGCTAATGCTCTAGGGGGTTGGAGGAGGTGTTGGTCGGTGCTTGGTCACATGGGCTGTGTGAGTTATTGGTCAGCGGGTGGTGAGGTGTTGTATTCTCTTCACTTGTCATTTCCTTTATCATTATTATTATTATTACTGGTGGTAGCAGTAGTGATTTGTGTTATACCTTAGTTATTAAGCTGTTCTTATCTCAACCCGCGGGAGCTACATTCTTTTGATTCTTCTCCCCAACTCTCCGGGAGTTGGGGGAGCAAGGGGGGGAGTGAGTGAACGAGCTGTGTGCCTGGGTTTAAACCACGACAGTTTTTTACTCAGTTTTTCCTGACTGCACTTTGTCTTCTCAAAATGCAAAGTTTGAAGTACTTTTACTTTTTTTTTACACTTCTTCTAAGCTTCTATGTCACAATGAAACTTTTGAAGTAGCCTTTTTTTGCTCTCTTTTGTCCTTTTCCCCCATTCTAAAATAAGTATTCATTGGGCACATTTAGGTCAGAAATTTTTGATCTTCAGTATTACATGAATACTGTAAAGCTACTGTCATCTTTGGATCATATTTACAGCGAAGAAAGAAGAAGAAAAAGTTTCAATTTTTTTTTCTTTCATGAACTTATACAAATTAAAGAGCATAAAGATATGATAGCTCTGTGGGGGTGCAGAGTTCCTTGTCTGAAACTACCATTTACCAGCCAAAATAAAACAAGGCACCAAAATTCCTGCAGCCAGTTCCAGAGAGGAAGTTAAAGTATTGGAAACAGTAACTAAGGTCATCTATGACACTTGGAAGTAATTAGACTGTTGCAGAATAAACTAATCTAAGCTAAAAACATCTAAGGTATTGAAGGCATATCCTAAAGTAAACTTGATCGAGGAAAACGTTTTTTAAATAAATGATACTTTGAAAGAATAATCTAATCATGTTAATGTCCTGAGAGATGTTTCTGAAGCAATTATAAAGGAAATCAACACACTACACAAGAAAACAGGAATTCTAATGAGTCAAAAGTGACAGAACCAGGAAGCACTTTTTACATTGCACATTACAATCCTCAGCATTTTCAAGAGTATTCATTACTAGTTTCAAACACGAGCAGTTTTTATTGTCCCAGATTCCTTCCTAATCTCTTAGTGTTCTTGACTACTTTCTGTGTTAAAACCACCTTGCCCTCCCCTCCCCACACCCACTCCCCCCTATTTTTTTGCTGTACAGCTCAGACACTTCTTTTTTGAGCCTTTGGCCTTTGCTCATTCATTTGTCATATTTTTAAGGCTGCGAATAACTCCATTCTTTGATTTATATTGTTATTCTGTAGGATTTCAAGCACTGATCATATATCAATATTGATTGACCCTTGCTTAAATGCATCATGTTTAGCCCCTTCAGTCGCTTTATGTTCCAAACACTTACTTCACTCTTTAACACTGTGAAAAGAGCTCAATATATGTACATAAACTTTAAACATTAAAGCCATGTAACATACCATTATTACTTTACTGAAATGCAGCATTGTTGTTTGCTTCACATTGACATCACAGTGAACTTGTATTTGTTTGATACACTATTCCTGGATATTTTAGACTTACCAGTTGTATTCTGAAGTTTTTGGCTGTGCTTTTTATTTCTTTTCCTCCCACTATTCAGTAATCTAGAAGAGAGATTAGCAACCTAGAGTATGCAGGAAGTATCTGCCTGGTTTGCATCAGTGTTTATAGTGAGTGCTGCTCTAAGAAGAAATAACTCCCACATCCTCACTCTGGCACCCACCTAATATGTGTACAAATCCTGCTACAGGTCAGCTAAACTTTGAAAGGGATAGGCTGACACACAACCTCATGCTTGTGTGAGAAACATCTCTCATCTACTGCTGAGGGACCATTAAAGCTGTAATTTTTATAAAGGTAACATACTATACGCAAGAAGCTATTCCCATCTTCTGTTGAGCTTCATTTCAGAAGCAGTAGTGATGTTTTTATTTGTTTTTCCCAGAACAAAAAGTAAAGAATGAATTTTTCTTCACAGAATAGATCTCTCATTATTTAGTGCATAAAGGTTTACTAACAGAAATGAAAATACATTTAAAATTCAAGGTGAAAGTAGTGTTTTCTGTATTAGTGTATGCTTGAAAATGGTCTCAGATTTGTGGAACTTAATAGTGGAAGTTGTTGTCTTTTATAGTTCACTGCAATATCTGAATCTGCAGATTATGCAGCTAAAACTGCAATTTATATTTTTCTTTGCTAACATTATTAGTATTTGAAGATCAAGGGACAAAAAAAAAGGTATGCATACATATTCCAAGGCTAAAATAATGTATCTGTTAAGTAGTCCTTTGAAACTAAAACCTGTGCTTTCGTGGAATTATGCTAGCAATATGAATTTGTTTGCATAACGTTTGGTTATTTGTGCCCTATAGATTTTCCCACTAGACATTTCATACTCTACCATATGTGATTATCCAGCATAGCATTTAGTTAAATTTAGATATTATGTATGGGAGGAGTGGGGGGTGATGAGGGGGTCGGTGATTGGGAAGTTGTGTCTGTGTACATATAGATATGATTTAAGACTACAGGAAGTCCAAAGGAGACTCCTGCTGAAGAATTCTCGGAAGTCAGTCTGTACATCTCAAACTAATGATAGGGAAGGGCTACTCCCTGCAATAGATGTTTGTAGTAAAATATATGTAGTCAAGTAATAACTCTATTATCATATGTACTAATTCTCTTGTACATGACCCTGCATTTAGCACCTGGAAACAATTATTTTTCAACAGATAGACAGATTCTTTTGAAATAGAATTATCCGATTTCACATTCTATATTCAAAATCCTAAAAGATAAGATAGGGTACTGGGAAGGGACACTTCATTAGGGACTGTAGTGACAGGACAAAGGGTAATGGGTTCAAACTTAAACAGGTGAAGTTTAGATTGGATATAAGGAAGAAATTCTTTACTATTAGGGTGATGAGGCACTGGAATGGGTTGCCCAGGGAAGTTGTGAATGCCCCATCCCTGGCGGTGTTCAAGGCCAGGTTGGACAGAGCCTTGGATGACATGGTTTAGTGTGAGGTGCCCTGCCCCTGGCAAGGTGTTAGGGTTAGGGTTAGGGGTTAGGGTTAGGTGTTAGAACTAGATGATCTTAAGGTCCTTTCCACCCCTAACTATTCTATGATTCTATGTTTTCATGATTTTTCATTAAATCCTGTTATCAAGATTTATAAAATATTGTTTTTATATATGAAGCTACTTGCCTCTTACTTCAATAACTTTGCTAATATTTATGGGTTGCTTTGTGCTTTGCACACCAATAATGCTTTGGTTTTAGGTTTGTTTTTTTTTTTACTTGATTAAAAGCCTAAAAAAAAGCAATTAAAAATATTAAAGGGGATTAAAAACTCATTAAGAGTTGGGTTTAGCAGTAATGAGATAATAATGAGTCATTTTGATGATGCTATCACAATTTTGTTCACATTGCCTCATGATAAACTGCTGTGCCTCTTAGAGGGAGATTTATCATATGAATAGATTTATTTAAATGTAGTACTATACTACAGTTCAGTACTATTATTCTAATAAAAGTAATGGCTCTTCCTTCAATACATGCATGCATTTACACTGATTTTTCCTGATTTTTAAATCATAACTGTTTTAAAATGCACTGTTTTAAAAGGCACAAATTAGATACATTTCATAACTTTGATATAATCACCGAATTACAGCTCAGAAGCACCATGTCTCTGCATAGAACAGGAAGTAGGAAGATTACTCGATTATCGCATCTACTTCTGCATTATCCAAGGTGGAATAAAATATCACATTGGTCTAGAGAAAGGGACTTCTTTCTCACGATTGCTCTATGACAGCAGGACTTCCAGATTTTCTCAATCTATTTCCTAAGGTGTAATCTCTTGTTTCAGTATGGTGTTTAGATATGTTATGGAATGTGCAACTGAATTTTGCTCAGAATTCTAATTTTTTAGGTATTTTCTTCAATTAGTCCCAAGGCCAGCTATTAGAGTTTACATAGTATTGAGCCACCTCAGCTTTTTTGACTTTAAATGTAGGACTGTGAAACACTGCAATACCTCTGCTTATCATCTGTGCCTTAAAGGGACTTAAATTATCTCTGAAGAAATCTGGGGAGTTGGACATCAGTAATCATTACTAAGAAATAGCTGTTTTTTTTCCCATTAAACCAAACAATCACAGATCATTATTTAGATTACACAATGAAAATTCTCAGAGCCCAAACCAACCCAAATAAAATTTTAAAATTTATGGAGGACTTGGAAGCCTCTATTGTTTCCAGTGTCTGTCTCTCTTTTCTCTTGCCTTTCTTCTTAAAGAAAAATGTTTTTCTTCTACATGCTTCTTTTGAAGATCTTTCTTGGGAAGTATTGAACTTATTTAAAGTTAATATCCCTTGGCTGAGGCTTCTCACTGTCACAGTACCTTCAGGTATTCACAAGAGATAAATAATATATAGATGCATATGGAAATATCTTCCATGTTACCTTTTTCGTTGAGCTTTTTATGTTTAAACACAAGAAGAATATTTTTTCACAAAGAGAAAAATCAGTCATTGGAATAGTCTCCTCTGGGAAGTGGTGAATTCCCCAGTTTTGGACACATAAGATTAGGCTGGTCAGGGTCAGGGCCATCTTATCTAGACTGTGCTTTTGTCAAGAAAAGTTAGACTGGATTATCCTTGACGTCCCTTCTAACCTGGTGTTCTAGAATTCTATGGAAAATATTCAGAAGAGAAAAAAAATGTTAAGTAAGAACACAACATGAGCTTCACACATACAGTTCATACTGCCTTCCATGAAGCTGGCAAAGAAGACTTTTTTCTGATGGAGCAGATATACAGCTCAACCTGTGTGGCACCTGTGGCTACACCTGTGATGCTAAATGAAGTCTTGGTGGAGTAATAGATTACACAGTGCAGAAGTTCTAAATGTCAAGGACTATTCTGATAACTCACTAGTATAGAAAAAATTAATTGAATTGAACCTTTTTTCTTATTCTATTTTAATTTCTTTCTTTTTACACTGATATAACATAAACTTTTCAAAGACAGTAACATGTCCAGATTTACACAAAGTATTTAGAGGTGAAGTTGCTTAGAGATTTATGTACATACATATATACATGTATATAAGAAATTTTATTGTTAGAAACATCTTTCTGTATTAAAAAAAAACTATTTCTTTATTGAAAAGGAGTCATTCCTCATTTCAAATATGCAGAATAGAGCTAGAATCAGTGGTAGCTCTGGAACACTGATGACCTGCATATAAAGACCCAAAGGGTACACATGGATATGCCTATCCCTGCCCAGTTCCTTCAGCATCTCCCCTCACCGTGCAAAGAGCCCCCTTCAAAACCCCATAGAGACTCCCCCTACCCTGCACACAGCCCAGGATCCCATTTCATATCCTTGCCTTGTTCCGTCAGGCCCTGTTCTAGCTATTCCACATCAGAGCTGCTCTCCAGCTTGCCACAACACTGCCTTGACAGGCCATGGGCTTCACCAGGCTGGGGCCACCTGTGGGCCTATGTCCGAGCCTGGCCCCCAGTATGTCCTGGTCTGCAGGGAGATGCTTGATGCCTGCAACTGGGCCTGCCCCAGCGCCCCCTGGCTGCCTGATCCTGTCTGGGGCAGTGGCATAGGCCCTGGCTGCTAGGCCCTGCCCTGCCACCACAGGTGAAGACCCTACAGCTCCCAGTGTCTGGTCCCCAATAAGCCCTGGCACCCTGACACTGAAGTATTTTATATCTATATCCTTTGTATAAAGGAGCCAGATGCTATCAGCATGCATATGTATAGAGGCCAAGAAGGTGATTGCGATATAAGTAACACAACCTAACATATATTTTGCATGATTCTTAAGGCTATGCTGGCATTAGTAATTACATTTATTCAGGCATACCCCCAGGTACTGAGGCTAACTGCCACTGAATGTCGTGAATTTGTGTTCACAGAGCACGGACTCCACCAGAAGCTGGCTGCATGCTGCCTAATAAGAATTGCCATTTGAATGGTCTGACTCCTGAGCTGCTCCTGGGAAGTTACTTTCACAAATACAAAGCAGCTGAATATTTGTCATGTCACAACACAAAGGAAGGAAGAGAATGAGATATATATATCACTGTATATCTCTGCCTTTATTACAGATGAAGTACTATAACTGGTAATAACTTAGAAAGTAGGTTTGCCTTCCATCCCAATACAAGTGTATGGGGTGCATACTTTGAATTGCACTGACGAGTGGTCAGCTTAAGCCTTGTAAATTATGCTATGCTGAACATTCACCTTTCTGTGTAAAGTAAGAAATGCAAAGATTCATAAAAAAGTGAAAATGTGCATGAACTATTCCTTCATTTATTGTTATAGAGAACATTCTTAAACAAAGATACCCATAACTTACTGGACAATAAAAAACCTAAATAATTTAGAAAACTACCTGCTGCTACTATTGTTTACTGTATAGCAATAACACATCAGTCTAAAACTACCTCTTACTTCTGCACGAATGTGAACAACATACACAGTAATATTATGGTAAAACTCATAGCTCTTTCTTTAACTGAGCTATTAAACTTCATTCATACATCTCAGTACATTTTTAGACCTGTAGTTAATACAGAAATCTCTGCTTGGTTTGTGAATTTACTTTTGAGTGCTAAATTATGAACTAATATTTTTTATTAATATAATAGTATTGGAGGCATAGTCTTTTGCATCTACATTACCTAATAAAAAAATCTAGAAGGAAACAAATTAAAGAAAGGCTTAATCCAGTGTGTTTGCTGATATTTGGAAACATTTAATTTGCATCAATATATATCCTGTTTTTAAAAGATGTCTATATAAAAATGTTAGCTCTGTTAAACTGAATTTAAGGTCCCAATAATATCTTTCAAAACATATAATTTGATTATTCTGAAATACTTGAAATACATAATATGAACTATTCTGAAATTCATGAAATATGATATGTTTGAACTCATCTTCATAGATGATACAGAGAAATAAGCTTTTTATTAGAAGTCACTGTAGATTTCCTGCCTTGTTCAGTGTGCAAAACAACAATTTGCAGATGAGCTTACTGGTTAGATCCAACCTTCAAGTGATGCTGTAAATGTCTCATTTTCCCTTATTATATCAAAATAATCTGTCTCTTAGGAGAAGACAACAGTATCACCAAAAAAGACCAACTCCTCCCCACCTCCTGTCAGTAGCAGTATCTTCACCAGCAGTAGTATCTTCTCCAGTGTGACTCAGCAGCAGTTTATTCTTTTCCTTCCCACCTCTCCAGCTTCCCAAAGCTCAGCCCAGCTCTGTTCTTTTACCTGCAATTGTTACTAAGAAGGACTAACAAAAGACAGACCAACAGCAGCAGAATTGGTTCTCAGGAACACCGTAACAGCTCTGTTAACATGATTCTAACAAAGTGGTATCTTGGCCATCTGTTCAGTTACGTTTATGGCCAGTTATACTCTCTCTGAAGAAAACAGTATTTTGACAAGGTTAGCCTGTGAGTTTTATTCAGCACTGTATATCATTCTGCTAATTTCCCATCAAACCCCAAGATTTTCTTACCACTCCGCAAGACAGCATCTCCAAAATTCTGCATCAGTGAAATAAGCAGTGGACCTGCTGATCTGCCTTCTCTTTAGCACTGGGAAAGGTTAACAGTTGCATTGTAAATAACTCTCTGGATATGCACAAATTTATTTCCCACAAAGTTTGTACTACTGAAGAACTTAGAAATTTCCAGAAGATACAATTCCTTAGAACCTTACCAAATCTTATGTTTGGACCCTATAATTCAATTTAAGTTTTTAAGCTAATGATTTTGTAAGTGTGTAGGATAGTGCATCTAAAATACTATTAAAAGTTCAACAGATTTTTCTTGTTTTAATAATTTGTCCAGTGACATATGATAGAAAAGAAAAATAGGTCAAGAATAACTAAAAGGAAGAAAAAGTATGCTTACAAAATTTGAGGATCGAGGAGATCAGTGGTGAAATGGGAAAAACTCCAACACTTTTTTGCTTTACAAGAAGCAGGTCTCTCAAGCCAAATAATACAACAGAGTGAAGCAGCTACAGTAACCTTTCTCATCTTGTAACAAACATGGGGGTCATACATTTTAATATTGTTGTAAATCCCCTGAAATCAGTACTTCTATTTCCGGTATAGAAGGAATACAAGACCCTTCTATACACAATAATTCTCCTTATCTTCAGATATTTAACATGTCCACTATTGACTGACAATTTCCTGAGAAGCAAGCACTCAATTTGATAACCAGAGAAGACAATAAATCAGACTATTACTGGCAATCTTGGTGGAGTGCTGAGGGAATGAATAAACATGATGAAAATATTACCTTAGTAATTCCTCAATGTCAAAGTTGAAGCACATTTGGAACATTTACAGAAAATGTATCTAAGTATGCTTTTCCAGAGTCAGATATTATACAAAATGTTGTTATCCAGGGCAACAAGATTCTCAACAAAGTTAACAACTTATAGCTTTAAATAAGCTATTCTGAACTCTGTACAATGAGTCCCCCTATTTTCATAGTCTCTTCTTCAGTCAAGAAGTATACCTGAAGAAATAACCCAAAAGAAAAACTTGCTTACAAATTCTTCAGTTAAAATTATGAATAGACTTGCTAATATTCATATTACTGCAAATACTCATCAGATTTCTGAATAGATCAGTATTTTCCTTAGTGAGTGTAGAGACTATTGGCAGTAAAAACATTTTTATACTTACAGTAAGAAACTACTTTTCAAAATCACTGCTGACTACTAAGAATTGTGATATAGAACATAATAAAACATAAGGCAAATAATAGAACAGAAATGGAAGCAAACAAAGAAAGCAGCCTTCTTATTAACTATACAGTAGAAGTGGAAATGCTTTAAATCCTAGCAGTGAGTCTGATAAGCATTTAATTATATCATGTTTACCTAAATAGGAATGAAATGAAAAATGAGAGCTCTTAATTTTTCTTTCATAAAATAAGAAGGGAACACAAATGAAAAGTGGATAGATGGTTTAACTTCTGAGAATAGCTGATAATTGGATGCCATAGTAAGCAACATAATATATTGCAACAGAACATCAATGATGTGAGAAGATTAACCAAATATTTTATGATCAGACGTAACACTAACTTTCCAGGATTAGAAAGCAAACAAACAAACAAAAGATCCAGTAGTCAAGTCTTTTAATGTGTTTTTTCAAACCTCATCTGTATCTAAACATTTAATACTGGCAACTGTCAAGGGACTGGACCAATCTGAAAAAGTATGACAATTTTAGTATTCTTAGGCCAGAAAATTTATTTTTTTTCAGTATGTGTTAGTTTTGGCAAGTCATAAATGTTTGTCCAGGCATATTTCTTCAGTATTTTTACCAAATGTTAACTGTCTTGTAATTCGAAGACTGAGAACTTTTTTTTTTTCTTTACAAGTATCTAACAGCAAGGAAACCAGCAGACACCTGCCTGAAAATACAGAGCTCAAAGATGTAGTTTCCTTAGCAACAAAAATGTTGGTATCTTCCAAATTCCCATACCTCACAAATACTAGGAATTGTGACTACTGTACTTTTATGTTTCCCTTGCATTCTGAAGCCTTACTTTGTAATTATACATACTCATAAAGAATCATAAAATCATAGAATAATTAGGGTTGGAAAGGACCTTAAGATCATCTAGCTCCAACCTCCCTGTCATGGGCAGGGACACCTCACACTAAACCATATAGACTGATACACTCTCTGAAATGAAGGATTTCAGGTCCTAGCAATTTTCTTTGGTTATCTTTTGGCGGTAGCTTATGAATGTGCACATTCACCATTTTTCACAAAGGGAAAAATGTAAGGAAGAAACTATAGAAGAGGTTGTTTTCAGAAGGAAAAAAGAGAAAGTAAAGTAAGACTGTTTACCAGCAGATGACAGAAGGTGGAATAGCAGCAAAGGTTATTTTCTGGCAAAATTTTTTGGAAAAGACAAAATGTTGCTAGTGAGAAACAATACACAGTAACAAGAGAATTAACATCAGGAAAAATTCAGAAATAACAATACTGAATAATTCATAAGTAAAATAAACAGGATTTTGAAAAATAAAACTGTTTAATATAAAGGTTGAGAAGGAAATTCAAGGAAGCATTTCTTTTTTTTTTCTGGTTTCCTACATGTCAGTTTAGATAATTTCACAGATGCCTATCTTCTCTAATTGGAACAGTCAAAATGATTTACATTATTTAAATTCAAATATATGTTGAAGCCAAAGAGTGAAAGGATATAACGAAAAATATATGATTAATCAGATATGTCTTGATTTCATAACCTATGTGGTTATTAAAAAAAAAAAAAAGGAAGGAAAAAGAGCAATCATAAAAAAGCTGCAACTCAGGAATAATCCTTGCTCATGCTCAGGTATTACCTCTTCCGCATACATAACAAAGTCACTTCCAAACTTGTGCTACAAGAAGCTTAATGTTACATTTTTCATAATAGTAGATCTTTTCCCACTAGACCTTTACCACACTATCTAGTTTAAATTTTCCTCAGAAACTTACTTTTATTTGATAAGTGAAATGTTGCCTTCCTTTGGTGTGGCATTCGCCTTTTAACCCAGTGCTGTGAAGTTATGAATTGCAGTCAAATGAACTGAAGTTTAGGAAGAGCTAAATCACGATGTTGAAATCTTCACCAAAGACCAAGAGGCGTAGTGCTGTAGCCAGCTGAATATATTTTCAGGATTTCCTTTGCCGTTGTTCTTGGTAATGAATAGCAGGAAGAAATACAGAAAAGGCTCTAGGTTATGAACACACAAACCTCAAGCCAATACAGCCCACATTCCCCATGTTAATAAAGGGGAGGTTTCCCCATAAATAGAATTACCACAGAGTTATAAGTGGCTGTGGTGGAAGTCCAGAACTCACACCAAATAAGAAGTTTCAGACTTAAAGTAATAGGGGACACTTGCACTACATATGTACATTGTATCCCTCGCTGACCTGAGCTAGCCTCAGGTCCAAACTCACAAGGCATTCATAGCTTGACACAAGTCCATAGTGAACTATAAGCATCATGCAAGCTTTGAGGAAGAAGATGAACCTATGCAAGTTAACTTATATCATCCAGCTACAATGCAATGAACAAATGATACCGTGTGAGAACAGGTTTCTTCCAGAAGGAAGCCCACTGATCACTGGCATAAAAGCAAACCAGTTTTTTATACAGCTGCCAGAGTACAACATGAATATTGATGACACAAGCATCCATTAGGTTAACATAGTGATTCACAGCTGAGATCACTGAGCTAGCAGTTGGCTATGGGATGCAAATTCTACTTCTAAGGTTAGATGTCAAAGTTATTTTTTTTTTTTTTGTAAGAACTCCCTAGTTTAGTGTTGGATGATTCTGTTTCAAAATACAGTGTGGATTTATGCACATAACTGACTCATGTTAAGTGATAAAGCTAAAACTTTCTGGCTCAGTTTTACCTAGAGAATTTTTACTAATATCAGATATAAGGCTAGTAAAGATGTGGAATTCCCCTTGTTTTTAAAGCATATAAAGCCTAATGTTTTTTCTGCTGTAGTAAAAAAATTAACTAGGAATACTGAAACACTTGACTAATGTTTGAGATTTATTCCCCGTTTTATTATCTAAATCTGTCCCCTTTTGCAAGCAGATGGGTGTTTATTTCTTTTTTCTTTTCTTTTCTTTTCTTTTCTTTTCTTTTCTTTTCTTTTCTTTTCTTTTCTTTTCTTTTCTTTTCCTTTCTTTTCTTTTCAAAAATTGTTCTTTGAAATACCATTAAAATTCATCAAAATCAGTTCAGCAGTTATTAAGTCTCTGTCACTTTTTCAATATACACACTATATGGGATCAAATTCGTGACAATGATCATGCTGAGGAATGCAAAATGAGTATTTTTCTGGGGATTGTAATTCTGCCCCTTACTCAGGTAATCCTCCTTCTATTTCCAGGGTGAATTTTCAGGCTATGTAAAAGATGCAGATTTCTAAGTCTACAATACGTATTTAAAGGGCAATTCTTTTACTGATGGTTTTCTATCTTTCCCTCTCCTGCCTTGTTGAAGTCATACTTTGATGAAATATATCCTCAGAAAACAGCCAGGATTGTATTACACTATCATCATGCACTTCAGAATAAATATTTTTTCACTTATTCATTTGATCACGACAATTTGGAAACTTGGTAAATTATTCAGATTTAAGTGAGATTCCTTGAAATTAAGCAAAATCCAGGTAATTATTACTCCAATAAGTTGGTGACTCATGGTGATACAAGTGACAAGGATGTACCTATGCTTAAATGAAATAATTTAAAGTAAATCTATACAGTTGTCATCTCTGTGACTATTATAAGAAATAGTTTGAGTACTACTGTCATTTTTTGCAATGACAGTATGAAGCTCAGTTCAGTACAATCTATCCTGTTCAGCACTATGCAAAAAATACCCTCAGAATCAAAAGACATTGGCTTATTATTTGATTCTGTGGTATATTTCTTGTATCGCTTTTGGTGTGTTATTTAGGGCCAGCTCAACAAAATTCAGTGTTATAATTAACTCCTTATTGCAGTTCCTTTTAATGAGAGTCTAAGCTTCTAAATGGACAGTATTTTTAATGAAGGTAGGTCTTTACTCCCTGTGATTCTGTCATTTTTTTTATAAAATGCGAAAAACAGTGGGATTTTTCCACAGTGGAACTTTTCAATAATTCAATTCCATACTGGAAAGCTTTGATTTAACTGAATTTTTATCACAAAAATTTTCCAATTCAAATACATAATTTCTAGTCAGAGAAAAAAATTGAGTCAAAACCAAACCACTTTTTAATCAGAACATTTATTTACATATTTGGGCAAAATTCAGATCTCTGGTATTCTTGTATGGGTCTCCTGCACTCCATATGAAAACTTAGAGGTAGTAGCTTAAGAAATAAGTATTGTAATTCATCATTTACTTAAATATTTTGTAAATCTCACCAAAAGTTCCTTTCCCCTCACCTTCCCCTTCTTTTCCCTTCCCCTCCCTTTCCCTTCTCCTCCCCTCCTCTTTCTCTTCCTTCCACTTTGCTTTACTTCCAAGAAAGGAAGGAATGGAGGTCTGACTAACACATAGTCAACCTCTACTTCAGCAGTTTAAAACAATACTCAATAATGTTGACATCTATGCTATTATTTCTTTGGGGATGACAATGGAAACGTAGACTCTTAAATTATAAAAATGGGAAAAATGTAATATTTAAAAGATTTATGCATTTGTAAATTTTCTAGAAAATGGAACGTAAAATAAAATCTAATTAGTTTCCTGACAGAAAATCATGCCATTGTGTTTTATCTGAAATGTTTACTGCAACTCTGTTAATGTATTTTCTGAGAAAACCACCTCTATCTTTGACCTTATACAGTATCTTGTTCTATAATGTCAATGCACATTGTAGTTATTCCAGTTCTACACAACCAAAGTTAAATTACTACCATAAGGTCTTATGAAAAATGACAAAGAGTTTCACAGGAAAGCAATGCTTTGTTCAGCCAGCCTATGGAATTTATGAGGGAATTTTACGAATAACAGGGAGTATTTTAATGTGTTTTAAAACACTTCCAGAAATTCCCTATTAAATACAGTATGCTTCTCAAGACATTTTCAACTCATAATTGTCATGTCTTTTTTTTTTGGTCATTTTGTAATTTTTTTTTTAATGAGTAATTAGTGTATACAAATTCACTGCTTTCTCACATATATGGAGTCTCATGTGACAAAGAATTTGATGTCATAATCAAATGTGACAACATTTTATTTCCAGTTATATATTGAACCAACCACATTTAATATTTGTAGTAAAGGAATTGTATTTAGGAATGCACATTAATATATCCAACTGAGTTCCAGTGAGTATAAAAATTTCTGAATTTCTGACTGAAAAAATTTCAGTCTCTTGTTTCCAGTATAGATGTAGATGCAGTGACTAACTGCTAGAAAGTAGCTAGAAATAAAATTTTCAAACATAGTTAAAAATAATTTTGCTCTTACATACTGAACTCCTTATGGCAGCAGTCATCCATTCTGTGACTGCATGCTACTCAGCACAATGGCAATTTTATGATGCACAAGTTCCTTGCCTTTCCACAATTGCAACTTTGTGATGCACAACTGTTACCAAAATACAGTTAAGGTTTATAGCCTTTATAAGGTCATGTATGGATATCTGTTGAAATGTACTATGGATTAATAATATGTATGGATTAATTACTTCTTACAAATTGTCTGTATTCAGTAATATTTGACATTTTTAGCATCCTAAAATACAGGGAAGTAGTATTTACCCTAACAGTGGTACCTGTTTTATTCAGTAATATAAAGTAATGTTGATGGTTGGTGATGAAATTACACTACCTGCATTGTCACGGCCAGGTAAATCAAATTAGTGCACATTTGAAGTATAACTGAAAGTCTTTGTATTTATCCTAATCCTAATTGAATCTCAATTGCACTGGAAAGTCCGTATAATTAACAGGATTGGATTTACTAGCAGATGATAAACTGGGAGCTTTTTCAACCTAGCACCATGACAGCTGAGACTGAACCCCACAGCATTGCTTAAAAGAAGTGATAAGTGAGAGCTTATCAGGGGAAAGAGGCCTTCACCTGCTGACCTCACTGCTATTTAGTGAAGCTTGCTGCTTGCCCAGTCTCAGACACAGGGTGTGGTGAAGAAGCTGCTGAGGCTTGTCTGGTCCTTAAACTATTCCTCCCTGCTGCTTTTCATGTAGGCATCAATAATATGGGTGGAGGAGCATGGTTTACAAGTATGATTTCATGGATGTGGGCATGAGGGTCGAGGACAGTTGTCCTGACATTCAGAGGTAACAGCTGGGAGGAGAAATGAGCTAACAGGAGCCTCATGAAATTCAACAAAGGAAATAAAAAGTCCTGTACCTGCACGTTACAGCCTAAGGACCAAGAAGCAGGAGAACAGCTTGTCAGTAAAGAGCCTGAACATGAGCTAAGCCACCAGTGTTCCCTTGACACAAAGAATCACAGAACCACAAAAGTGAAGGGACCTCTGGAGACCCTCTAGCCCAACCCCCTGCCAAGGCAGGGCCACTTAGAGCAGATTACACAGTAACATGTCCAGGTGGGTTTTGAATTTCTCCAGAAAGGGAAACTTCTCAACCTCCCTGGGCACCCTGTTTCAGTGCTCCGCCACCCTCAATGTTTAGTTCTTCTTAATGTTGAGGTGAAACTTCTCATGTTTTAGTTTGTGGTCGTTGCTCCTTGTCCTGTTTCTGGGCACCTCCAAAAAGAGTCTGCCACCATGCTCCTGGCACCCACCTTTGAGATATTTATATGCATTAATAAGATCCCCTCTGTCTTCTTTAGGCTAAACAGGCTCAGCTCCTGCAATCTCTTATCATAAGAGAGATGCTTCAGATCCCTAATCATCTTCATGGGCATCACTGGACCCTCTCCATCAGCTCCTTGTCTTTCTTGAACTGGGGAGCCCAGGACTGGACCCAATACTCCATATGTGACCTCCCTAGGTTCTAGTAGAGGGGGAGGCTCATGAGTCAGCAGCATTTTGGGCTGCAGCAGAAGTGCTACCAACAGGTCAAGGGAGGAGATCCTTTTCCTGTCCTCAGAACTGGTGAGAGAAGAAGTGCTGTGCCCAGTGCTGGGGTCACCAGTACAAACGAAATGGTTATACTCAAGTGAAGGGACACAACTTTTGTACAAGGTGAGGCTGAGTGAGCTGGGACTACTTAACCTGGAGAAGGCTCAGGGATTTTGCTAGCCCAAACTCTTCTCAATAGTGCTTAGTACCAGGACAAGAGGCAATTGAAACGTTAAAAAAAGAAAAAGAAATTCCATATAGAGGTAAGGATAATATTTGTGCAGTGTGAATGGTCATGTCCTGGAACATGTTGCCCAGAGATGTGGAGTCTCCATGTTTGGAGGTATTAAAAACCTAACTGGACAAAGACCTGAGTAACCTACTGTAGTTCATCCTGCTTAGAGTAGGGAAGTTGCATAAGGTGTTTTCCAGAGGCACCTTCCAACCTCAAACATTCAGTGATTTTATGGAAATTCACATGAAAGATTTTGTCCTTTTGTATTTTATGCAATTCAATTACCTCTCATGAAATAAAGACTGTCCCAAGTAGGTTCACAGTGCAATTAATTTAATCTGTCATTCAAGTGTATTCCAAATTCAGGAACATTAAAAACTACAATGCAAAACAATAAGGGCTTATTCTACCTGACCTTCCTCAAGTACTCTAACATAAAACTAGATTATAAATATGTACAACATAGCAGATGTCAAGCCTCATGTATACATGTAAATATTAATCAATTTAAGGTATTCCTAGCTAATGACTGAGAGTGTTTACATTTGAACATCAAGTTGATTAAGAGTGTTGATCTGTTTTACAGGAGAAAGGTTCTACACAGGGGTCTGGATAGGCTGGATCAACAGGGTTAGGCAAATTGTATGACGTTCAAGAAGGCTGAGTGCGATGTCCTGTACTTGGTTTACAACAGCCCTATGCAACACTACAGTGTTGGGAAAGAATGACTGGAAAGCTGCCTCGTGGAAAAGCACCTGAGAATTTTGGTCAATAGCCAGCTGAATATGAGCTAGAAGCTTAGCCATATACACAGGAAGGCCAATAGGATAGTGGCTTGTATCAGAAATATTATCCTGCCTTGTATCTGAATTATTATGGCCAGAAGGACTAGGGAATTGATTGTGTCCCTGTACTCAACACTGGTGAAGCCATGCCTCAAATAATCAGAAATGTAACTTCACTAAATATCTATAAACACTATCTCTGAACTCATTTACCTACTTTTCTCCAAATAGTTTATTTTATATTTTTCTTACAGTTCTGTGTGTAATCAATATCTTTATGAGAAATATCCTAAAGAAATAGAACAGGTAGTGATGTGTGTAGTATTGAAAAATGTCATCATAATTTAGACAAAGACAAGAAACGAGGCTCTACAGCAAAGTACTTTTACTTAAATTAAGCCTGCATCATAAAGTAATCCTCCTGTAACAAAGTTTTTTTCAGAATAAGACATACTAGATCATATTTACGTTAGAAGTCCAACCCTATTTAATCTCTTTTTCTTCCAAAGGGTTTTGGAAATATGCCTATTCTTCAGAAGATGGATATTCTCAGAAAGACAAACAGTTTATCCATTTATCCATCCTGCAGCACAAAGGAATGTGTAATTGCTGTATGACTCATGTTGAAAGGATTTTGAAGAGAAAATGCCAGATCACATCATACTTTAAAGTGACATATGTCAGTTCCAGAATATATTTAAGGATTCAGTTAGCAGGACCAAGTCTAATGCTGCAGGACAGAGAAGGGGCACAGATTTTTACCTGTAGGCAGCATTATGCAGAAGACAATTTTAAATTAGACTAAGAAAATGACCCATTTAGCAAACACCTTTTGCATAAGGAAATTATTTGAATGCTTAAACTAAAAATTAAATTAGACACACGTGAAATGTGTTTAAAATCTAAAACCTATTCCCATCATTGAAAAGTTAACTGAGTAATTTTCTCTTTCATAGGATCATAGAATGGTGTGGTTGGAAAGGACCTTGAAGATCATCTATTTCCAACCCACTTTCCAAGGGCAAGAATACCTTCCACTATATCAGATTGCTCAAAGGCCCATCCAACCTGACTTTGCACACTTCCAGGGATGGATCATTCACAATTTCTGAGAACAACTGGGAGAACTTTTTCCTGTCATCTAATCGAAACTTACCCTATTTCAGTTTATATCCATTCCCCCTTGAGGTATCCCTATATACCCTTGTAAAAAGCCCCTCTCCAGATTTCTTGTAGGCCCCCTTTAAGCACTGTAAAGCTTCTCTAAGATCTCCCTGGAGCCTTATCTTCTCCAAGCTGAATAATGCCAGGTCTTTCAGTTTGTTTTCGTAGGAGAGGCTCTCCAGCCCTCTGATCATTTGGACTTGCTCCAACAGCTCCATGTCCTTCTAAAACTGGGGGTCCCAGAGCTGAACTCAGTACTCCAGGTGAAGCCTCAAGAGCAGAATAGAGGTGCAGAAACACTTCCCTTGACCTGCTGGTCATTCTTCTTTTGATGCAGCTCAGGATATTTTTCTCTGAAACTTATAATGTGGTAACATCCACTACGCTAAACTGAATATGGCCCAGTACTAATGGCTCTGATTACAGTAAGTAAATTAGTGTTCCACCAGAGTTAATGTATATATATCTGTCACAGACCTCTATTTTATTTTGTAAATGGAATTCTTATTACATGTTTAGCCGCTTTCACATAGCATAGTGGTACTGATTTTTTAAAGAAACACTTGATACACTGTTTGACACTAGAAAAAATAATTCCTTTATGATATTCAGACTGGAATATATGATTATAGATTACTTTTGGTACATTTTTAACTGATTTGCTGATTTTAATATAAAAGCCAGACTCGTGATAATGACAAATGCACTATATACTCACTATTTTCAGACAATTTTGAAATTGCTGAAAATATACATTCATTTTGTAGACAAATTTTGAATATAGAACAAAAAATTAATATAGAAAAAGTTCAACATGCATAAGAATGTTCTAAAGTAATTTTATTTTATATAGCATTTTTTTAATCTGTTATACAGTTACATGTATATGTATAAGTTCTTTTATTCTATGTTAATAGTGAAGCCTTGAATGTAAGAAGAATGTGAATTTATAGAGGAACTTTCTGAAGTCCTGAGAATAATAACAGATGTGTCTCCAGAATGTAAATTACAAAAAACTCTATTGCTTCAACTGTTCATCTCCAGCTCAAGGCCAAAAAGAAAAAAGACTTTTATTCAGTTCATTTGAGTTATACAGTAAATCTAGTACCTTGTAGACTGTGCACTTAATAGCAAGTGTTTGACCTCCAAAGATGAAAGATAACCTTTTCATCTTTAGACAGAGATCAGCCAACTAGAAATACAATAAAGAAAAGAGAACAAACTACTTAGTCTTTTATGCAGTTTCTTGAATACTCACTCTTTAACATAACAAATGGTATTTGGTGGACATACTAGGAATATCTACAATAACATACCGATTGAACTATTTTATTTAAGTTCCAGTATCTGAAAATCTCAGTATAGATGTAGAACAAATGTTGTTTTTACTTAGATTTTCTGGAACTTGTGTCTTTTATGTTTTATTTATTTGATGGGCATCTATAAGAACTCTAGTTCCATCTTTCTACCCTCCCACTCTTGTCTAAGATAACAGTAAGATCCCCCCTCAGTTTTCCTTCTTGAAACAGAAGAAACAGTTTTCTCTTTTCCTTTTATATGACACATGCTTCAGGCCTCTGTTTTTGTCTGGTTTTGTGGGGTTTTTTTTGCATGTGTTTTCCACCGGAAACTAAACCCTAGATACATTACTCTAAATTTGCTCTCAGAATTACTGGAGTCTACCTGCCATATCCATTCTTGTTAATACAGCCTAATATGCTATAGCTTTACTTGCTGAAAGCACACCTTGGTGACTCATACTCATCCTGTTGTCCACAGGATAAGTGGATCCTGTGGATCCAACTATAGAGTGAACCAGCTGGCTGTTTGTCAATAGTATAGACAAGACGTCTTCATTTTAGCTCTGGTATTTTTTTTTTATACTTTAGTTATATTGCATTTTTGGGCTTTGAAACTACCTTTCAAAATATTTTTCCAGAGCACCTTCACTGCCTTGTGAATGAGCCAAGAGCTTTCCAGCTCATAGATTCATCAGAGGGTATGAGGCATGTGGCTTCTTAGCCATTTGACATAAATGGCTAGTGGTGAAGCACATCTTTCACAAGCTTCCAGTGAATCTATTTTAAAGCCCTCCTCAACAGGTGAATAAACCTGTTGGCAAAGGCATTATTCCTCATCTCATCAGATGTATCCTATCTCTCCCCACTAACCTCAATTCCTCAGAGAGTGTTATTACCAGAAAAGCAGAAGCCTTGCCTGAATATCATGCAAGCAACCAGGTACTGACACATTGGATCCATCTGCTTATATGTGAGCCCTTCCTTTTGACAGAATTGAGGAGCTCCTTGGAATGTCATGTTGCTGCTATCATTTGGTACTCCTGTGGCTTAACCCCAGAAAGCAACTAAATACCAAGCAGCCACTTCCTTACTATCTGCACCCATGGTGGGATGGGGAGGAGAACTGGAAAAAAGGTAAACCCTGTGGGTTAAGAACAGTTTAATAATTGAAATAAATATAACAACAATAATAATAATAATTAATAAAAGGAGAAAGGAGAATAAAATCTCTATAAAAGAGAAGTGATGAACAGTATAATTACCCACCACTCACTGACAGAAGCTCATCCTGTCCCTGAGCAGTAGAATCATAAAATAGTTAGGATTGGGAAGGACCTTAAGATCATCTAGTTCCAACATAGGCAGGGACACCTCACACTAAACCATATCACCCAAGGCTTCATTCAACCTGGCCTTGAACACTGCCATCCGGAGCATTCACAACCTCCCTGGGCAACCCATTCCAGTGCCTCACAACCCTAACGGTAAAGGATTTCTTCCTTATATCCAATCTAAACCTCTGCTGTTTAAATTTCAACCCTCTACCCCTTGTCCTATCACTACAGTCCCTAATGAATAGTCCCTCACCAGCATTGCTATAGGCCCTCCTCAGATACTACTAGAAGGCTGCTATGAGGTCTCTACGCAGCCTTCTCTTCTCCAGGCTGAACAGCCCCAGCTTTCTCAGCCTATCTTCATATTCATATCACTGGTGCTCCAGTCCCCTGATCATCCTTGTGGCCCTCCTCTGGACTTGTTCCAACAGTTCCATGTTCTTTTTATGTTGAGGGCACCAGAACTGCACACAATACTCTAAGTGAGGTCCCACAAGAGCAGAGTAGAGGAACAGGATCGCCTCCTTTGACCTGCTGGTCACACTTCTTTTGATGCAGCCCAGAATACCGTTGGCTTTCTGGGCTGCAAGCGCACACTGCTGGCTCATGTTCATCTCTCATTCGTAGTGATCACCCCCTTCCAGCTGACTCTCCCCATTCTGTATTCTGAGCGTGACATTCTGTGGCATGAAATATCCCTTTGCCTAGTTTGGGTCAGGTGTCCTGTCTCTGCTCTCTCCTGGCTTCTTGTGCCCCTTCTCACAGGCAGAGCATGAGAAGCTGAAAAGTTCTTGATCAGGGTAAGTGCTTTTTAACAAGAACTAAAATATCGTTGTGTTATCAACATTATTATCATCCTAAATTCAAAACACAGCACTGTACCTGCTGCTAGGAAGAAAATTAACACTATCCCAGATGAAACCGGGACATCTGCTTCTACTTGGTGCCAGTGTATGGATCAGGCTCAGCTGGTCCAAAAGTCTCCCCTGAGGAAACATGTTCTTCCTTATATAATACCAATACTGTACCTGTTTCGAAGACTTTATTCACCACTTATTTAGTGTAGCCTCTAGATGTCCCTCCTTCTGTACAGTGTAACACCCTGTCTCAGAGAGAAACACCAGGCATGGTCCACAACTTGAGACCAGGGCAGCTTCCTCTGATGCACTGGGATGGTTGTCTCAGCAAAGAGTTACCATAGTTATGCCAGCTCTGTCAGTTCTCTAAAGCCTTGAGCATGACTTCTTCACTGTCCCATTTCACACAAGCCATCTAGCACTGAGTCCCTCCTTGACAGCACTGTTTGCTGAACTCAGTATATCTGACTAATTCAAGAACTACTTTGAGCCTGCTTCAGGGTGGGCTCTCTGCAGGGTCACGGCTTCCTTCAGGCCATATACAGCTCCTGCTGTATGGGGTCCTCCACAGTCATCAGGGTGGATATCTACTCCACCATTGTTCTTCATGGGCTGCAGGGGCACAGCCTGTCTCACCATGGTGTGCACCATGAGTTGCAGGGGAATCTCTACTCTGGCACGTGAAGTACCTCCTCTCCTCCTTCTGCACGGGCCTTGGTGTCTGCAAAGCTGTTTCTGTCATACTTTCCCACTCTTCTCTTATAGCTGTTACACAGTATTTTTACCCTTTCTTAAATATGTCATCACAAAGGCACTACCAGTGTCATTGATTTGTTCAGCTTTGGCCAGCAGTGTTTCTACGTTGGAGCCAAAACAGACTTTGTCCAACATGGGAGCACCTTCTAGCTGCTTCTTACGTAATCACTATAACCACTCTGCTACTAAAACCTTGCCATGTAAACCCAATACCATGTTAAAAACTCATGAGTTTTTCAGATACCACATATGGAATATTGTCATTGCATTTACCTCAACATAAGGAGTTCAAACAGGAAAAATACATGTTAACTAAAATATAAAAAAAAATATATATAAATGAAATATGGGCACTGTACAGGACAGTGAATATGTCAGATATTGATGGATTTCACCAGCTTTGGAGTCTATCCACACTGCCTTTGTGTACCAAGGAGGAACACCAGAACTATGAGATGGTTTCTTATGTTACAGAAGTTACAAACACAGAAACAGTATTCTACAAAGTAATGTTAAAAACCCCAGCTGGGATGAGAAACATGACACATGAATTAATATAAAGTTGAATGACTCCATTTTAATCACTTGAAAGTAGCTCAGCATTATTTACCATAAATCTATTACTCTAATAAAGACTTCACACCTATAGAAAAGTAAGGCAAAATTAATTTGTTTCTTATTTTCAGTGTGGACAGAAAAGTAATCTCCTCCTCTGTCCTGGGTTCAGTAGTAGAAGTCATTTTTCTCCTTCTTAGTAGCTGGTGTAGTGCTGTGGTTTTGACTTTCAGCCTGGGAGCAGTGCTGATAACACTGATGTTTTTAGTTGTTGCTCAGTAATGTTTAGTCTGACCAAGGACTTTCTGAGTCTCATGCTCTGCCAGGGAGGAGAGGAAGCCGGGAAGAAGCAGAGACAGGACACCTGACCCAAACTATCCAAGGGGGTATTCCATACCACAGACCTCATACCCACTATGTAGAACTGGGGGCAGTTACCCGGAAGGACTAGATCACTGCTTGGTCAGGCTGGGTATTGGTTGGTGGGTGGTGAGCAGTTGTATTCTCTCCCCTTGTTATTTTCCTTATCATTATTATTACTGTTGGTAGAAGTAATAGTTTGTGTTATACCTTAGTTACTGGACTGTTCTTATCTCAGCCTGTGGGAGTTACATTCTTTTGATTCTCCTCCCCATCCCCCCGGGAGTGGGGGGAAGGGAGGGAGGGGAGTGAGAGAGAGGCTGCGTGGCTAGGCTTAAAATCACACCTGCCCAAGACACTTTTATCAAGCAGAATAATACAGTTACTCTCCAAATTGATAGGGGAAACTTAGCACGTGTGAGAAGTTTCAAAGCTTGGAAAAATAAAAAATATATGTTAATTAGTGGTAAAAGTTAGAGGTAGGCAATGAGGGGGAAGTTCAGAGTGATGGGATTTGTCTTCAAAAGTAATTGTTATGCATGATGGACCCCTGCTTTCATGGAGATGACTAAACATCTGCCTACTGATGGAAAGTTGTAGTAGAATTCCTTATTTTGCCTTATTTGTGCACAGATAACTCTTGTTATCTCAACCCACAAGTTTTCTCACTTTTGCCTTTCCAGTTCTTTCCCCCAGATCAGAGGCAGGGAGTGAGCAATGAGGGGATTTTTCATACTTTTCACAAACAAGAATAGAAACTTCATTTCTTCCAGTTTTTAAATAGGATAAGATACCAACAGCAATCTAAAAAAAAAAAATATTTTATCATAAATTATCTGCATAAAAAGAGAAGAGTAACCCCCACAAATGTAACTATCATAGTGATGCATATTTTGAATAAGCAAGTGAAAGTTTTAGGCAGCAAAATGTATTTTTTATTATTAATATAATTACAATACTGAATTTTATGCATGGAACATATTCTTGCATGTTGGGAAACCTTGCAAAATCTTGCAGACTAGTTTCATTCTTACCTATTCCTTTAAATTTTTGTTCTATTCCAATATGTCACAAGAAATACGTTGTCATTTTTATGGCATTTCTTTTGAAGAAGGGTAATGCATGTGGAGGTTTAGTTCGTTTTTGGACACCAAGTGAAGATGGATACAGGCCATGATATTTTAACAAAAAAAAAAAAGACATTTAAACTTTCTTGAACTTCTAAAGTGTTTATAAATATGCTTTTTATTTGTTCTATTCCTTATGCAACAATTATTTACCTCAATTACTGTTACATATTCCGTTTTGGTCCCAGAGGAACTCTGCAAAAAACAGATCACAATGTAGTACTCTGTAGGAGCATGGAGTTCATAATTTACATCAACTATACACAAAAAATATTGTCCATTTGCCATTTCATTTTTTCTCATATCTGTATGCCTGTTTTAATTTTAAAACATTCATTCACTCTGAAATTGACATTCAATGGAAGGAGTTCAAGTTAAAAGAACATATTTAACCCGTAAGGATGAAAATCGTATCAGTACCAAAAACAACTGGAGAGAAAGATACAAATCAGAATATTTCACTGAAGTCAAGAAAGGAAATAACACTAGAATTGAACTGAAAGGCACCAGCTGAAAAGTTTAGATTATCTTGTTATCAATGACCATTAGGTTCAATTTTATACAGAATTGAAAAAGAACTCTGGGAACTTTTGAGTTTAGGAAATCACACCTACCTTTATAGAAATCTCTCCACTAAAATAAGTTGTCTGATGATTGTCTCACCTTTGGGATGAAGTTTCACATTGCTTGAGCCAATATTATGCTTCCCAAGAATAAGTTGCTGCTCATCCTTGCTGAACATACACTGGTTTTCTCTTTTTCACTCAGTCAAGCTCTCATTTGTCTGATTTAATTAAGCCAAAGAAACAGAGAAATGAAGTCAATAGTTTATGGCCAACTTAACAATCTGAAATGGCTTTACTGTGTGAACAAATTTGAATTTACTCTGGAACAAAGAGAAAAAATACAATACACACCTAATAAACACCTATTACATTACCTCATACTGAACAGGTTTTACTTTTGCAGAAGGGAAGTTTATATTTTAGGATTTAAACGGAGAATTGCAAATACTGCTCTGATAAAATTTTTATGAAATCTTAAATATTTTATAAATGTTCTAGATGAGTTTAGATCATCTTTATTGTAATCTGGAAGAGAAATATTTTATTAATAGTAACTGTAAACATGGCTTGACCTAGTAATGTTTATTTAGATTTTCCACAAAGACACAGAATGTGTGATGTTCTATTTCAAGTATTAAAAATCCCATTTATGCTTCATAGATGCAGAATTCTCTCCATCCACAATTTTGTACAGTCATAACAGAAAATTCTGTTTCCCATTTACATTTCAGTGGTGCTTCAGAATTTGCACTGCTTATTCATGTAAAATATCTTCAGCTACACATTTTTATCCCTCTTCCTCACAGGGTTCATATTATTTCATGGTTCAACATAAACATCTGCATGAAATTACTAGTTTGTGCAATACCTGAGCATGTGTACACTTCTATAAAATTATGGAATCGTAGAATCAACTAGGTTGGATGAGACCTTTGAGATCGTCATGTTTAAAAATTACCCCAGGACTGCCAAGACCACCACTGAAAAAAAGGTTTCAAGACACAAAATGTAAACCCTTTAAAGGAAAAAAAAAAACAAAAAACAATAAAAACCCACCAAACCCAATCCAGAAAAAACTGTCAAAGTTTATTTTTGATTACCTTTAAAAGGTCACAGAGGACAAATTGAGTAGGACTGGAATACAAACCATTGTTCCTACCTTTCAGAAATCATAACTTCAACCTGCAAAGTTGTTTTTTTGTCTTTCATGTAGAAAGAAAAGCAAGAAATCTTGAAAGTCAAATTGACTCTTTTAAAAGTAGAAAGGGAGATAGATTGATCAAATTAACATTCCAGTTGAAAAGGAAGTTTCTCTCTGAGATAATTACTCCAAATGTCCATATAGGACAGGAGTATATGTTGTCCCATAAAGGAATATGAGGTCAGTGAGGGAGAGAAAAATGTATAGCTGGAGATATTTAAAACTTATAAACAGTACCCAAAAAAATGGAATTGACACAGTAAAAAACACCTGTAGACTTGAAGGAGGATGGCAACACACATCTTGATAAAAAACTTGAAATCTCCTTACAAAAGAGTGAATAATCTGAAAATCTTCTTTTGAAGAACATGATCAGCAAGTCCAATCACTCATGAAAATGAGGATACTATGTTATCATGTTAAATTATGATACAGTATTATGAGAAATAATGTTTTAACATAGTTAGAAGATAAATTTTGAAAAATTGCCTGTAATGATAGTTATAATGAAAACAGAATCAGCAAAAGAAGAGTTAAGATAATTTAAGATTATCTCAGAGATCTCAAGGAAAAAGAGATTTTAATGTAGGGATCATAAATTGAAATATCCTGCCTCAATTAATTGCTGCTTCTAAAAAAGAAATAAACTTATCTTTATATTAAAAATTGGCAGGGTTTCTAAACAAAATTAACCTATTAAGAAAGTTACTTTGAGCTTAAATCAGCAAGCAAATATCAATGACAAATTAAGTTAAAACCCCATTTAAAAAAGCATAGACAAATAAGTGTATTTGTAATCTGTATATAATGGATATATCCATGCATAATGGAAATTCTAAATAGGTTAAACCTACTTTAACTTGTTAAAAATAAAAGACAGGTACAGGTTCAAAATTAAACTGATGATGCTCAGATATCTGAATAATAGTCTGGCAGAAAATCTCTTTTATCTCAGCTAGCTCCATAAATAACCATTATGCTGTTTCATAGTAAAATCTCTACTATAAGCAGCAAAAATATAAAATTATTCAGAGCAAAAGGATTAAAGCAAATAGGACTCTTAGAAAGGATAATATCTCAGTAAGTGAAGAGCTTTTGACAAACAAAATATTACTGCTTTTTTGAAACTCACACATTAATGGATAACATGAGAACTTACATGCAGTATATACAGATTTCAGTCATTTCATAAAGTTTAATTTAAAAAAAAACCTCAAAAATGAACAATTTAATAAATTAACAGCTTGATAATTTTTAATGAAAAGATGTGTTCTGAAAAATGGTAAGCTATTATTTTTGTATTAGAAGGATGTGCTGATGAAGAACAAGGAGAATTTAGGTCTGGTCTTATTTAATATCCTCATTAATGTTCTGGAAGATGACCAAGGCACTTTATGAAATTATTCATATATGATGTTATACTATAAACACAAAAAAGATAAATAACCATTTCCAGAGGGATTAGGCATATGTCTGGAGGCTACTTAAGTAACATTCTTTAGAAATGAATCAAATTAATTCAAGGAGGGAAGTAATCCACAATAATTGAAGGGAACACTGCAACACCACATGGTAACATCGCTGAGAATAAAGTTTCTGTTCAGGTATAGCAGTCTTTGTACATCTATCCTGTTGTGGGTAGAAAATCTAATCCCAGAGTATCTTTTAATAGCATATGTAAGGATATGTTGGAGGAGGGTTTCTGTTCCTTTATTCAGTGCATCAAGGAATAATAAGAGAAGGAGAAAGCCATAAACAAGAACAGACAGGGACACAGGCCTGGGGGACAAATGATAACGGTGACAGTGCAGAGAACCAAACCTGTTCAGTCACAAATTGATGAAGGCGTGAGATGTTATCTGATCAGGGACCTAGTGAGAAACTAAGAGAAAAGGGAGAAAAAACAAATAAAATATGCAGAGAGACAGACCTCACACAGTAAATGTAGAGTCTATGGCAACAAACAAAGGTTGCGACTCACACTAATTGATGGGCTATCAAGAAAATGCAGGCTCTACTTCCAGGGAAATCAACCTAACTTTGCAAATGATGAGATTATAAACCAGGTGTTCTGGTTTGAGCAGTAGCAGTCATTTTTTCTCCTTCTTGGTAGCTGGTGCAGTGCTGTGTTTTGACTTTCGGGCTGGGAACAGTGCTGATAGCAAGTATGTTGCGAGTTACTGCTCAAATGTTTGGTTTGTCCAAGGCCTTTTCTGAGCTCATGCTCTGCAGGGAGGAGGGGAGGCTGGGAGGAAGGAGAGACAGGACACCTGACCCAGGCTAGCCAAAGAGGTATTCCATACCATAGCCCGTCATGCCCATGATGTAACTGGGAGAAACTGGGAAGGGCTAGAGTTCTGGGGAGATGGAGGAGGTATCGCTCGGTGCTCAGCCGGGCAGCGTGGGGTGAGTTATGGGTCGGTGGCTGGTGAGGTGTTGTATTCTCTTTGCTTGTTATTGGCTTTATTATTATTATTTGTAGTAGTAGTAGCAGTAGTGATTTGTGTTATGCCTTAGCTATTAAACTGTGCTTATCTCAATCCGTGGAGGTTACATTCTTTGGATTCTCCTCCCTAACTCTTCGTGAGTTGGGGGAGCAAGGGGGGGAGTGAGTGAACGAGCTGGGCGGACTTGGTTTAAACCACGACACCAGGGGAGCATTTATAATCCCTGGTTTTGGAGGGGTGCAGGAATTTTAGGGAATAATAGGAATATTAGACCTATGTAGCCCCTGAGCGCTGAGATGTTGTCCTATCTTATATCTTCTTATTAAACTTTTTCTTATTTCCCTGTGTAATCTCACCCTGTATTCTGTATGTATGTGTTCTGCAAGGGCAGTTTTCAGGAGCAAGTAGGAGTGCTCATAATAATCTTCCCATGGTTTGAAAATCCATATGAAATTATCTGTTTTCATTTGTATTAACCCCCCAGTACCTCATTGAAGAGAAGAATAATGAAATAAAAGCTGTCAGTAAAAGCATCAACAAAAAAGATGTGCTTAAATAAATCCATAAAAATACTAAGATCATAACCATCAAAAAAACATCCATAGAAGGGTCTTTTTCCAGAAGAGAACCCTTCAAATAAGAGTTCTCTTGTCTTGATGACTGGCTGAATTCAGGGAAGTAAGACAAGATGGAAATTGTAAATCACCTTGCAAATGAAATCTGTCAGTTCATTTAACTGTCACATATGATCATCTTATAAGTTTATTTGTGAATATTCAGTGTTTCAGTTGCAATTTATAACAATCACAAACAATGGAAAGAACCACAGGAAAAAGTACTAGACTTCCTAGGTATTTGAATTATACAAATAACAGAGAACAAAAAGAAGGACATTATTCTTAGAGCATTTTGTCCAGGATAGTGCTCTTGTCACTTAGAAACCCCTACACCTTACAAATAGATTGATAAACAGATTGAGTGTTCAATATTCATAGACAGTGAGTTATCTCAAGATTACAGAGCATAGATGTAATTTAACAATTATTCATAGCATCCAACCATATAATAATTATATTTTTAGAATATAGGGAACAAATGCAAATAAGGCATATATTTTTTTTATGTCACAACCTAATTAAAGATGATTAGATACTCTTTTAAACAGAACTCAGCCAATCATCTGGTTTATCTCTTATTTCTAGTGAGCTATAGTGTCGCTATGTATAGAGATTATTTTTAATACTCCACTTTAAAAAAAAGAAAAAAGGTAGTATATTTGTACATCATCAAGGTTAGAGAACTTATCTGGATTACCACTATGCTTTGTTATAGGATATTTAAGGAATAACTTGAGGTTTGATGCTGGAGTACTCATGCTCCTTTTTTGACTGAAATTCATGTTACAGGAGATATATTTGCACATAGATGCAGCATTTCTGAAATGCATATTTTTCCATCTAATTTGAATATTGACTAGCTAAATTGAACATAACTGATTCCTTTAAATAACCTCCTAATTAATGTCATGATTCTTTTTATCAAGTTAAAAGATGAAAATAAACAAATAATTCACCATTCTCTTTGGTGATAGACATATTCACTGACAAAAGTAACAGTGATATTTTTAATATGTGGTATAGTGAAGGAAAGAAAATTATTAACAAATTGCTTAACTCATCTGAGGAAAAAGGTTTTTCCATAAATCTATAATTGTTAAGATTTCCTGGCTTTCTAAAAATGTTATGCAAACTATTTCTTGAGTTTAAGGCAGAATTCCCCGTCAGACCGCAGGTGCATCAGCAGAAGTCGTAACTTCTGAGGGAGTTTCATCTCCATGACTGCTACTGAACAGAGACATTCCAATGGAATTTACCAGGTTCAGATAAGAGTCAAGGTAGCCAAATGAGTCCAAAGGTCTGAGGAAAGGCCAAGGTTTCAAGTTTCCAGGTTGGCTCCATATTTAGAATCAGGGAGTTGTACAGCTAGGCACAGGCACCCTGCAGTGGAGTTCAGATAGAGGCTGGGATATGGTCCTAAAAGCAGGTCCTAAACAAAGCAATGAGGAGACTCCTCACAGCTTATCTCCCAGAAGAGCGAGACCATGCAAGAGTTAGCTTTAAATATAGGCAGCAAAATATTTCAGTGAGGTAAAGAGGTTACAGAGGCTGCTGCACACAGAGAGGAGAACTCCTGGCAAAGTCCATTGAGTCCTTGTGTCGTGGTTTAAAACCAAATCCGCACAGTTTGTTCACTCACTCCCCCCCTTGCTCCCCCAACTCACGGAGAGTTAGGGAGGAGAATCCAAAGAATGTAACCCCCACGGAATGAGATAAGCACAGTTTAATAGCTAAGGCACAACACAAATCACTACTGCCATTACTAATACAAATAATAATGATAAAGCCAATAACAAGTGAAGAGAATACAACACCTCACCAGCCACCGACCCATAACTCACCCCACCCTACCCGGAAGAGCACTGAGCGATACCTCCTCCATCCCCTCCCGGTTTCTCCCAGTTACATTGTGGGCATGACGGGCTATGGTATGGAATACCTCTTTGGCTAGCCTGGGTCAGGTGTCCTGTCTCTCCTTCCTCCCGGCCTCCCCTCCTCCCTGGCAGAGCATGAGCTCAGAAAAAAAGGCCTTGAACAAACCAAACATTTGAGCAGTAACTCAAAACATGCTTGCTATCAGCAACTGTTCTCAGCCCGAAAGTCAAAACACAGCACTGCACCAGCTACCAAGAAAGAGAAAAATGACTGCTACTGCTTAAACCAGGACACTTTGTAAGGAGCAAGGTAAGTTTCTTGAACAGCACCCTTCTATCTCATTGGCAAGCCATGAGTCTTATTCCCGGTCACATTAAGCCATGAGAAAGAAAGATTTGATTCTGTCTCTTCTAGCCTCTGTTGTCTCTGTGGACTGAGCATTTACTAAGAGCAAAGTGTTCAAGAAGAAAGGTTTTTGGAAATTCATACCATGTTCTTAAATTCTCATAGAAAAGTGTTTCCATGAGTATCCCAAAACTAGGAAATAATTTTTTTAAAAATATGTTTTCAGTGACATAAAAAAACCAATGGCTTATAAGTAGCTATCCTGGAATAACAGATGATTACTGAATAAATAATAATGTTTTCTTATAGAACCACTGTTAATATTTCTAAGATGTGCTAATAAATAAATGTCTTTCAGTAAAAAAAGGTCTTTCAGTGCTAACATTATTTAAAAAAATCTAGGCTACTGTAAGTCATCAATATGCATCATATCTTTGGAAGAATTTGAAGCAGAGGTATTGCAATTATTTCCCCAGGATTCTGTGGGAGTAAAGCATTAATAATTAAAAAAAAAAAAAACAACAAAAAAAAACAAAACAAAAAGAAAACTTAGTGATTTTGCAATTATTTAAAAATGTTGTAAACCAATCAACTTTTGTTGTGGTTTTTAACCGATTTGGTAACTAAGCATGAGCCCCCCCCCCCCCCCCCCCCGTGTTGGGATAGGGAGAGAATCAGAAGGGTAAGAATGAGAAAACTCATGGATAAAAATAAATACAGTTTAATAGGTAAAGCAAGAGCTTTATACACATGCAAAGCAAAACAAGAAATTCATTCACTCCTTCCCATGGGCAGATAGGTGTTGAGCCATCTCCAGGAAATCAGGACTCCATCATGTGTAAAGGTTAATTGAGAAGACAAACACCATCACTCCAGAAGTCTCCTCTTCCTTCTTCTTCACCCAGCTTTACATGCTTATCATGATGTCATATAGTATAGAATGTGCCTGGGATCGGTGGGATCAGCTGTCCTGGCTTTGTCCCCTCACATCTTCTTGTGCCCTCTCCTGCTTACATTCTGATGGGATGAGGAGCAGAAAAGGGTTTGACTCTATAAACACTGTTCAGCAGTGATTAAATATCCGTGTGTGATCAACACTCTTTCAAGCACAAATCCACATGTAGCCCCATATTAGCTATATTAAAGAAAATAATAGAATCATAGAATCATAGAATCATAGAATCATAGAATCATAGAATAGTTTGGGTTGGAAAGGACCTTCAAAAGTTTTCCTGGTTTCAGCTGTAACAGTTATTTTTCTTCCTTGTAGCTTAATTTTCCTTCTTAGTAGTGTTTATTTTCTAATTTTGTATCTCTCACCTTGTTATTTCCATAACTAGTATTAGTCTTATTAGTATTAGTACTATACTGTACTTATTAAACTGTTGGTATCTCAACCCGTGGGTCCTATATTCTTTTAATTCTCTTCCCCATCATGCCAAGTGTAGTGAAGCTATCAGCTTCAGAACATTTCTTCTATTGCTCTAGATTATATAACCAAAAATAGTCTAAGTTTATGTTATTACATGAAAAAAAAACCCAACCAAACTAGTATAGAATCATAGAATCATAGAATAGTTAGGGTTGGAAAGGACCTTAAGATCATCTATTTCCAACACCCCTGCCATGGACAGGAGCAGCTCCCACTAAACCATGTCACCCAAGGTTCTGCCCAACCTGGCCTTGAACACTGCCAGGGGTGGAGCATTCACAGCTCCCCTGGACAACCCATTCCAGTGCCTCACAACCCTTGTAGCTGTGCCTGGGATTGTCCTGACCCAGGTGGAAGACCTTGCACTTCACATGGCTAAACTTCATGAGGCTAGCATCTGCCCACATCACAAGAATGTCAAGATCCCCCTGGAAGGCATTCCTTCCCTCCAGGGTATCAACTGAACCACACAGCTTGGTGTCATTGGCAAACTTGCCTATGACTTGCATATGTCACAGTACAAGTGTGAGACAGTGAACTAAAAAAAAGGTGTCTTTTCCAGGATGCATGGTATGTTAATTGGTGCTGTCTCAACTCAATGCTGTTCTTATTATCAAAGTGTCTGTTTTCACCAGAGTTTGAGAACTAATTGTGACCTACAGATGTTAGCATATCAATGTCCTCAAATAAAACTAAATAACACAACGCTCAGTAATGTATTTTTATCTTGAAACATTCATCTTAAATGAACTGAACTGCAGTTCTCTTTCATCAGTGATTTAACATATTGCCTTGAAATTCTTCCATTATACTGGCTAGGGTCTCAAAGAATCCTCAAGTGAACAATGTTATTTAAGCTTTGTAGTAACAACAAAAACTATTCAGCTCACACTTAATCACAGAGATGCCACAAATTTAGCTAAAATGCCATTACTGCATACAGTACAAAACAGTTATATCTCAGAAAATTTGGCATTACATATACAGAAACATCATTAGACTTAAATGATTACCTTGGCAGAGTTTTGGAGCAGGACATTCACTAAGATGTGTATTGGCTAACAAAATAGGCTCTGTGTGAGTCTATATAGCATTCAATAGTTTTGACTTTTTCAGGCAATTTTATGCAAACATATCAAGATGTACACAATACAGTCTATATGCTTGTCATGGTTTAAAACCCCACCTCAGTCTCCCGCAGTACCACACACCCCTTTTTTCCCCCTGCCCACGTCCCCACTCCTGGAGGGATGGGGAGGAGAACCGGAGGAATACAACTCCCACGGATTGAAATAAAACCAATCCAGCAATTAAGGTATAACACAAATCACTACTGCTACCACTAATAAATCAATGTTAGAGGAAATAAACAAGGAGAGAGAATACGATACCACCCACTGAAACGAGCCCAACCCGGAAGCAGCTAACACCCCCCCTTCTGGCCAACTTCCAGTTACCTCCCCGAGCATGATGTGCTGTGGTATGGAATACCTCCCCGACTAGCCCAGGCCAGGCACCCTATCTCTCCCTCCTCCTGGCCTCCCCTTCTCCCTGGCAGAGCATGAGCTTAGAAAAGGCCTTGGACAAAAACCAAACATTTAAGCAGTAACTCAAAAACGTATGCGTCACCAGTAACCGCTCCCAGCCCGAAAGTCAAAACACAGCACTGCACCAGCCACCAAGAAGGAGAAAAAATGACTGCTACTGCTGAACCCATGACAATGCTTTCCCTCTTACAGTGGCTTTGTTACCTGTACAACTGTTAAAATAAGGAGTTCCAGCCATACCCTACCATGAATCTTTCTACCTAGAACATGACCTCCTAGATGCTTCACTATTTCCTCAAATTAAAGGTGTCAGACATAATTTCATGAACTTGCTCCACTTTATCGACACTGTAATTATGTTTGCTATTGTAATTCCCAGTCCCAAAGTCATTCCCAGCTTCATTCCTTCTCTCTACCCAAAACTTTCTTACATCTTGTGCCTGCCAAGTTCTGCCCTCTCTGTCCTGTGATCTGGTCCACACCCCATGGGTTATATGTTTGTTAGATATATTTGCTTTCCCAGGTGGCTCAAATGCCCTATCTGAAAACAGGGGAAGGCTGTCATTCAACTGTTTGTATCTCTATGAAAATAAAATGGGATATTTATGCACTTCTACAGATGAAGGTGGGCAAAATACTTGAATAAGCTAACAGGAAGAGATAGAGAGATGCTTTTATAATTTTTGCCTGTCTTGCAGTCTTGGCTACTTAATTCAATGAGAGATATCTCCAAGGCTGGGATTTGAAATCCTGTAAAAGCACTAGAAATTACTGTTGTCCCATCATGATGGTGGTGCAGCTGCTACAGATCTGAATGAGAAAAACTCAACACAATGGTCAGATCCTCTATTTTATATGTGATCACTGAAATGTATGAATTCTGATATTAATCAAAAAAACCCTCAAAAATTATCTTTATTTTGTTTGAATTCATGACTGAGTTAAGCTTTTCAGCACCATTGTCCTAGGTTCAGCTGTAACAGTTATTTTTAATCTTTCTTAGTATTTGGTGCAGTGCTGTCTTTTTTACCTTAGTCTGGGAACAGTACTAATAAAACAGTTATGTTTTAGCTGTTGTTAAGTAATGTTTACTCCGATCAAGGACTTTTCAGTCTCGTGCTCTGCCAGTGAGGAGGGGAAAGAAGAAGCCAGGAGGGAGCAGAGATAGGACACCTGACCCAAACTAGCCAAAGAGGTATTTCATACTAGAGCACATCATGCCCTGTATATAAACTTGGGGGACTTACTCAGAAGGCCCAGACTGCTGCTCGGTCTGGGCTCAGTATCAGTCAGCGGGTGATGAGCAACTGTATTATGCATCATAGAATCATAGAAGCATAGAATAGTTAGGGTTTGAAAGGACCTTAAGATCATCTAGTTCCAACACCCCTGACATAAGTAGGGACACCTCACACTAAAACATATCACCCAAAGCTTCATCCAACATGGCCTGAACACTGCCAGGGGTGGAGCATTCACAACCTCCCTGGGCAACCCTTTCCACTGCCTCACCACCCTAACAGGAAAGAATTTCTTCCTTATACCCAGTCTAAACCTCTGCTGTTTAAGTTTCAACCCATTACCCCTTGTCCTATCACTACAGTCCCTAATGAATAATCTGTCACCAGCACCCCTTCAAATACTGAAATGCTGCTATGAGGTCTCCACGCAGACTTCTCTTCTCCAGGCTGAACAGCCCCAACTTTCTCAGCCTGTCTTCATATGGGAGGTGCTCCAGTCCCCTCATCATCCTTGTGGTCCTCCTCTGGACTTGTTCCAACAGTTCCGTGTCCTTTTTATGTTGAGGACACCAGAACTGCACACAATACTCCAAGTGAGGTCTCACAAGAGCAGAGTAGAGGGGCAGGATCACCTCCTTTGACCTCCTAGTCATGCTCCCTTTGATGCAGCCCAGAACACGGTTGGCTTTCTGGGCTGTGAGCACATATTGCTGTCTCATGTTCATTTTCTCATTGACCAACACCCCCAAGTCCTTCTCTGCAGGGCTGCACTGAATTTACTTTTTGCCCAACCTGTAGCTGTGCCTGGGATTGCTCCGACCCACGTGTAGCACCTTGCACTTGTCATAGTTAAACTTCATCAGCCCACCTCACAAGTGTGTCAAGGTCCCTCTGGATGGCATTCCTTCCCTCCAGCATATCAACAGAACCACACAGCTTGGTGTCATCGGCAAACTTGCTGATGGTGCACTCAATCCCACTGTCCATGAGATTCTGTGATTCTGTGAACGCTTTGCACAAGTCCAGGTAAATCACTTGTGTTTATAATTTTTTTTTCCCTTTTTCCCTTTTAGTTTTATATTCTTTCCCCTTGTTACTTCCCTTATCATTATTAGTATTATTGGTGTTTGTAGCAGTAGTGGGTTTGTATTGTACCTTAGTTACTGGAATGTTCTTGTCTCAACATCTTTTCAATTATCCTTCCCATCCCTCTGTGAGTGGCAGGGTAAGAAGGTGGGGAGTGAGAGAGAAGCTGCATGGTTAAATCTAAAAAATGTGTATACATATATCCAATTTTTTCTCAAAAAAATTCAATGTGTCTTTCACCTATTTCCTAAACAGGCCCTGCCAGTCCTCCAGCTTCCCCATGGGTGGCTTTATGTCTTTCTGCAATGACAAGAATATAAAATATGCGTTGTTCAACACTTTTTTCTTCAAAAAGGCAATAAATCCTTACACCTCCACAAAAAAAAGTATGAAGTTACTCTAAGAAAGCAAAACAACATAAACCTCTTTGCACAGTCCCAAAGGAACTCAAAGCTTTTTTTAATGAGGCCAAGAAAGAAGGATAGGAACTTGTCAATTTTTTCAATTGCAATGAAAAGAGAAGTAAAGGAAAATTTTTCATTCATCAAACTGAATCAGTTGATTTTTACAGCAATATATATTAGCTGAAGTCATAATGGGAAAAAAATGGCAGTGATCCATGCATGCCGGAACACAAGGTTAGTGAAAAACTTCTGATCAGCCTTTCTAATAGATAGGTACAAACTACTCAGTGTGGGAATGAAACTGGAAAAGTTGTCTTTCTAGGTGTGACATTGAGGCTAAAACCCTTGAAAATAAGCCAAGGAAGGAAGACAAGATTAAAGTCAGTAGTTGTGCAAAACTTTTACTTGTATGAATTAGAGATTGTAAATTACATTTTACTAAAGCAGAATGTTCAGCAATTATGCAATTTAACAAAAAGATAAAAATTCAGAAACAAGAAAGTTACCTGTGTTTTTCTTCAAGAGTAAATGAAAGAATTGCACTTAGTTCTAAATAATTGGTACTAGCCTTTAATAGACTCATATATTTTGATTTTCAGGGCTTTAAAACAGCCTTGGATCTTACACATGTGTGAAATATTAGAGGGTTTTGGACATACTTAAACAGTTGATAGCAGTGATTTCATAACATTTTTCTATAGACAGGTCCTTACATATCTGGAAACAGGTTAGAGAATAATGATCAACAGGTCAAATTCGATGGGGTCCTCATGCAGCTTGAAATATTTTTTAGTCTTATTCAGTTTGTCATCTGTCTATTTATTTATGCCTATATTCTCTCTTATGCAGTTCTGTAGATTTTTTTATGATTGTGAGAAAAGAGGAAAAATTGAGGCTAAATTCAAATTAAGATCTTGCTTGAAGATCAAAACAATTACACTATGCATTAGGGAAAGAAAATTTCAGGAATATGCAACCTCACTGTAATGACAATGAGTTTATTATCTTTTATACTTTTAGAAATTTGAGTTCTGGTTTACAGATTAAGCCTTTTTAAATATTACGTGTGTATAAAAACCAGAAAGTTTGTCAGGACCAGTAGAAGTTTTACCCTCCACCCCCAAATCAATTCCAATATTTCTTCTCTTAATAAAGTAGATGTATTTATTTATTTTTTTTTTAAATTATGTTAATTTTACCAATATTTAGAGTCTTTTAATTTTTAAGTTACTCAAGCTATGTGAGTTACCATTTTCAGTCGTCTTGGATTATAATGGCTTTGGATACAAAAATATTTCTTACAAAAATATCTGCATAGTCAATCCTTTTGCTATTCACCTGCTGTTTCTTTGGTGGACTTTTAAGTGTCTATTAATGCATATCACAGAATACGAGGAACTTCTTGAAGAGGTAGAAGGTCCTTAGAGACATGAAATGGATGAAATTAAAAAAAAAAAAAAATCCCAGGAAAGCTTGGAGCCATACTATCCACTCTTTCATTCCTCTTACTCACAGAAATATCACATATCATCACACTAGCCCAATAAAGTCTTTCAAGAAAAATCCAAGTTAGCTGTTGAGTCATGTATTCAAAATCGTATTACAACCTTTTAAGTATATCACTTTTATGGAATTTCCAGCTAAGGCAAACTTAATCTAGTGCCTGCCCACCAACATTTACTTCTCAAAAGCCATGCCTCATTTGTACCTTCTTATCCTCCAAATTAAAACTGAATAATACTATCTATGTAATACTGGGATGTGTTACATATACCACAGCAAAGTAGCAATAGATGTCACCACAGTAAAAGATTTTTGATGCATAAACATACAGTTCTCTTTTAATTATTCTTTACTTACACATGTTCCTGTAAGTAGCTTACAATAAAAATAATTGCAGTGCACTGTTTTTCTTTTGAAAATTCTCATCTAGACATGGGAACAAAGATATTTCTTTGTAAATAGAAATAATTTTATAGATTTATTTTTTTTTAAGATCGCATTCATTGGTGTCTGTCATGGGTTCAGCCGTGGCAGTCATTTTTCTCCTTCTTGTAGCTGGTGCAGTGCTGTGTTTTGACTTCTGGGCTGGGAACAGTTGGTTGGTGGCGGGCATGTTTTGGGGGTATTTTTGTTCGGAGCTTTTTCTGAGCACGTGCTCCAGCCAGGTGGAGGAGGGAAGGCCTGGAGGAAGGAGAGACAGGGCACCTGACCCAGGCTAGCCAATGAGGTGTTCCATACCATAGCACGTGATGCCCAGGATGCAACTGGGAGAGAGAGAGCTGGAGGGGTGGAGCTCTGGAGGAAAATGGAGGAGGGAGCACGCGGTGCTCAGCCGGGCAGGGTGGAGTGAGTTATGGGTTGGTGACTGGTGGGGTGTTGTATTCTTTTCGCTTGTTATTGGCTTTATCATTATTATTTGTAGTGGTAATGGCGGTGGTGATTTAGGTTATGCCTTAACAATTAAACCGTTCTTATCTCAATCCGTGGGGGCTACATTCTTTGGAGTTTCCTTCCTAACTCTCCGGAAGTTGGGGGATTTGGTTTAAACCACGACAGTGTCATATTATGGTACACCAATGATGAAATTAAAGCAATGTAATTGTGTAGTTATTGTAAGTTTATTGGGGTTTTTCTTGTTTTGTTTTTTTTTTTTTAATAGAAAGCAAGGAACCCATTCTACTTTAAACTGTACAACTTGGAGAATCAGACAAGGTTATGAAGAAATTCTTAAAACAGTCATAAAATAACAAAAGCTGTGAAGCAGTGAAACGGTCTGATCTGCAGTGTAGTTAAATAATATTGACAGAAGCACCAGTGCAACATAGCTGTCAGAAATCACTGTTGTAAGCAGATGGGTTAGGGATTTAACAGATATGGAGTATGTTCCAAATAGAAGCATCAATTTATGAGATTCTGACAACACTTTTTTTCTCTCCTTATTTTGACTCATTTTTGTCTCTGGCTACTCATAGTGTTTTCTGCAGACTCAAAGAGAAGAAAAACAGAGATAAATTCTCTGCACTGAATAAGGTCCAGCAAAATACTAGTCAGTTCAGAATAGCATTAGGAAATAACTGCTAACACAGACAAATATGAGAAAAAGGAAAATTATTTTTTGACAGCAAGATGTCTCCTTTCCAAGATAATACATGTTAATAAAGCAAATTATATTTCCATTCAAGCTTGTGTTTTGAGTCTTTTTTAAATCAATTCTGTGTGCATGCTAGCATGAATTGAGCATCTTTAACTGGAATTTAACCTCTGAAAATTTGCTATTTAGGAGTTTTCAAAAAATATGTTAAGTTTTGAAAGTTGCTCTGCAAGGAGATCCAGCTGGCAAAGATTTGAAACTCCCCATTATTTATGGTTAAATTATCTTTATTTATTATTAAGACATCCTATACAAAAGGCAACAGTCCTACAGTACCTTGAAATCTGTGCACTGAACTGGGTTTGTCTTAGACTATTTTTTTTTTACAAGACAGACTAGACACAACGTGGGCCTTCTCTGAAAGCTATAAGGAGATCTGGCTACCCTGGATTTGGAGAAGGCTGAGGTTCTTAATGAATACTTTGCTTCAGTCTTCACTGGCAAATGCTCTGGCTACACCACCGAAGACTTGGAAAGCAGATGCAGGGACTGTGAGAATGAAGACTTTAGGTCCACTGTAGGAGAAGATATGGTTCAAGACCATCCTCGGGCTATGGAACTGATGGACAGGGAGCAGTTGACATAACCTACCTGGACTTGTGCAAAGAGTACAACACTGTCCCATTGACATCCTTGCCTCTAAATTGGAGAGACATCAATTTGATAAATGGACCACTCAGTGGATAAAGAACTGGCTGGATGGCCGCATACAAGGAGTTGTGGTCAATGGCACAATGTCCAGCTGGAGACTGTGGAGAGTATTGCTAAAGACTGGCTACATGAACGAGGACATAGAGAAAGCGACATGTTGCAACTGATTCAGCTCTCGGACAGAAAAATACAAGGGAAAAAAGTACGTGAAGCCTGACATGAACCGAGGATGTAGAAAACTGTGGGTAAAGAAGCAAAAGTAGCAGTGCAAGCAAGAAGAAAGGAAACTGGGTTAAGACACAATAGTGAACTGTTGGCAAGTTCTGGAGACCAGGCTCTCATCCGCTTAATGTAACTAATTGTATCTTACTTGCTGCATGCTGCGCGGTAAATGTATCCACTAATACAGCAAGCTATTGATTATGTATTCAATACTAATACAGCCATTTATTGTGTATGTATCAAAGTATAATATACTAAGCTATTTAAGCAGACACAGGCACTCTTAACCAAAGAATGATTCTTACTATGCCAAAGAATGATGTAAGGCAGTAGAAAAAAAGGTATATAAACTCTGTTAACCCTGGCAATAAACAAGGCTTGTGGATCATCATCGGATGAGCTTGTCTCCCGTCGTTTTTCCACAGGAGACCAGTAATGAGTGGTGTCCCTCAGGGACTGGTGTTGGGAACAGTCTTGTTCAACATCTGTGTGACCTCGGCAAGTTTGCTGATGACACCAAACTGTGTTGTTCACTTGATATGCTGGAGGGAAGGAATGCCATCGAGAGAAACCCTACATACTTGTGAGGTAGGCAGATGAAGTTTAGCCATGCAAAGTGCAAGGTCCTGCACCTGGGTCGGAGCAATCCCAGGCACAGCTACTGGTTGGGCAAAAAGGAAATCCAGTGCAGCCCTGCGGAGAAGGACTTGGGGGTGTTGGTCGATGAGAAACTTAACATGAGTCAGCAGTGTGTGCTCACAGCCCAGAAAGCCAACCGTATCCTGGGCTGCATCAAAGGAGCATGACCAAAGGAAGGAGGTGATCCTGCCCCTCTACTCTGCTCTTGTGAGGCCTCCCTTGGAGTATTGTGTGCAGTTCTGGTGTCCTCAACATAAAAAGGACACGGAACTGTTAGAACAAGTCCAGAGGAGGGCCACGAGGATGATCAGGGGACTGAAGCACCTCCCATATGAAGAAAGGCTGAGAAAGTTGGGGCTGTTCAGCCTAGAGAACAGAAGTCTGCGTGGAAACCTCGTAGCAGCCTTCCAGTATCTGAAGGGGGCCTACAGGGATTCTGGTGAGGGACTCTTCATGAGCGACTGTAGCGATGGTACAAAAGGTAATGGGTTGAAACTTAAACAGCAGAGGTTTAGATTGGATACAAGGAAGAAATGCTTTACTGTTAGGGTGGTGAGGCCCTGGAACGGGTTGCCCAGGGAAGCTGTGAATGCTCCACCCCTGGCAGTGTTCAAGGCCAGGTTGGACAGAGCCTTGGGTGATCTGGTTTAGTGTGAGGTGTCCCTACTTACATCAGGGGTGTTGGAACTAGATGATCTTAAGGTCCTTTCCAACCCCAACTACTCTATGATTCTATGATTATACATGCTTTATCTTTTTTTTTTTTTTTAGGGGAAATATTTTACATTTTATTTTACCAAATTTTTTTTTTTTTTTAAATGATCAAAATTTCTGATCCGGGCAGCATATATTTAGCAATTTTTTTGTGTCTTTGAAAACATGTACTCAAAAAAAAATCATCTGTGGAAAAAGTTTGTATAGAAGATTTTCTCTCTTTTACTTGTATTTTAATAGCAGAGTAATAAAATGAGTGATGTCAACATGGAAATGGATGGGGACTTTTCTGTTTCTCAACTTACAGTATTACCAGTATCTAAGAGATACCTCCAGAATGTAGGATGCTTCATGCTACAGTAAAATGACAGTCAAGTGTTATAATCAGCATAATCTGAAACGGCAGAACACAGCAAAATATTCTTGTTCCCTCAGGCCTTAGATATGGTGGCACTGAAGAAAGGACAGCTCTTTTTAGATTGCCTTCCCCAATACTTAGCTTTGTCACTCTAAGTCTAGAACTTAATACATGTTATCTATCTAAAATGCAAGAAAACTTGAAGAAATTGAGAGATCACCAACGGAGGCATTAGATTAAATTCCACTTTTCTGAGGGCAACTGAAGACTGAGCAATCAGTGCATCAGATTGATCAGCCTGAATGAGTCACACAAGGACCGGTGAAAGATCTGATTATGCTAGGCTGCCGCCAAGGATTCTGCACAAGAAGGCTGTCTAGTTTTGTATTTGATGGATGAAAAGAAGAGGAAAGGAAAAAGACTGTTACAGAAAAAAGGGTTAGTGATGAGCATCTGTGCATATATCATTGCTGTACTGCAGATGTTTCTGAAAGGCAGACACCCACTCTTAGCCTGTGTTTGTGAGACATAACTTTAAATTATGCAGCCCTCATTCCAAACCCATTAAGGGTGGAATAAGGCTTGCAGCCATATCAATAATCCAAGTTAATATTTTCATAAATTTACATCAATTATTAGGAGTCTGCTCTTAAAAATGGCAAAACGAGACTCTCAAATTGCAGTATAGTGGGTAAAGAAATAATCAGGATCTGGCTAACTGTATCTACAAGGCAAGTTAGAAAAAGAATATCTAAAGCAATTGCATTCCTGGCTAACAGGGAAGTTTAAAGTAAAGTGCATGCCACACTAAAGAACAAGCCTCAAAGTAGATACAAATGTTAAATGCATTATTTTATTGTGGGATTTAAAAGGTGACATCATTGGTTACCTTGTTACAGCTGGATTCTTGAACTATTATATAAAACCAATATAGGAAAACAGAGAATAGATTTGAATGAAGAATCATGAGATGAGTTGGTATGTCATGCATATTATCTGCCAGAATTATGGTGTTGAAGAAGGAAGGGAAGAAAATGTCTGTTTAAACAAAGCATGGGATACTGTCCTAGGTTTTAACAAAAGATCTTTACAGAATACAAATGGGTACCCACATTCCCTGCAACTCAGACTTGAAAAGGTGATTGTGACTGGTGGTTTGTTGCTGAAGAAGAAGAAATTAAAAATATATAGTATAACTTCCTAGAATTATTAGTATAGTCAGATCAATCTTCCATTTTACATTAGAAAAAACATTTAGATCAAGCCTTATTAGAGAACATAAAAAATAGTTAGCGCTGCTTATTGCTGATGCTTTGCACTTTGTACAGCATTACAAGTATTTTAGTTTACTAGATAAAGGGAATGTCTGATGTTATTATATCTTTATGCACTCTTTTCACAAGGTAGTTCCAGCCTGAAAAGACAGCTGACCAGGTTAATGAAATCAGCTCCAGTAGTGGGAGCTCTGTTTTAGCCCATCTTTTGTTTCTGAATAACGCAAGAATTCTGACAGTGTGGCAATCCATACACCAGCTTGTTTTGCTACTCTAAAACTTTCTTCTGAAAGTTCTGGAGCAAAAGATTTTTCAAAAATCTTGTCTGCTCTAGTCTTGGAAATACTAGGCTGATACTTCATGTAACTAAATGACTGTAAGTTTTTATTCTTAAATTGCATTCTTTCAGTTTAAAAGAAGTTGAGCATTTTTCTAATATCTGTCTCACTTCTCATAATAAAAGGCTATATAAAGAAAGTGGATCTGGAACTGGGACACCTTCTTCATGTTCCAGCACCTAGAAACTGGGAAGCCCAAAGGAACCTACCCTACATAAAAATATGGAATTTCTCTGCAAAAGATTTTGTAGATGTTGTTCTTTTGTTTGGTTTGGGTTGTTTTTGTTGGTTTTATTGTTTGTTTTTTTTTTTAGAATCACAGAATCATAGAATAGTTAGGGGTGGAAAGGACCTTAAGATCACCTAGCTCCAACCACCCTGCCATGGGCAGGGACACCTCACATTAAACCATGTCACCCAAGGCTCTGTCCAACCTGGCATTGAACACCGCCAGGGATGAAGCATTTACAGCTTCCCTGGGCAAAAAGTTTTAAGGAAATATTACTCAGTAATATTGCTTAGATTTTTGTCTGACTGTTTTTTTTTTCCTCAGGAAAAAGAAAAAAAAAAAATCTTTCTTCTTTGTTGTTTTAATTAGCTTCTTGACATTCATGTGACTTTCGATACTTCAGAAATAAATAGCAGATAACAAAGCAAAAGAAATAACTGAAATTAAATTTCAGTGTCCAAAAGCATGAAAAAGCTTAAGAGACTGTGCATTTAGTCTGGAAGATATGTTTGTGAGATTCTTTTTATTTCTTGAAGTGAAGAAGATTGTCACCGAAGCACACCTTACAATCTAAAAAAACCCCTATATGTGAATACTTTCCCTTCTTCCTCACCACTTGCACAATGGTCAACATATTTGAAAAATTAATAATCCAAAGCAACTGAAGCAAAATCAGGTGTATTTCATAGCTAAAAACATGCAAAAGAATCAAAGGTTGTATAGAATTACTTGTTTAGAAGTTTGGCACAAGTACAGAAAGCATCTATTTGTGAAGTGACAGAAGATATATTTTCTAAATTTTTTACAGTTCACTAGTTATTTTATTGTCTGTCTGTCCTTCTCATCTGATTTGTTCTTTCTGAGTTGCAGTAATGAAAGAGGAGCCCTTGGTATTAGGTATTGAGTTGAATGCCAGCAGCCTTTACAATTTAACTTCAGAGTCAGTGAGGAACTAATGCAACACTTATTTTGGCTTGCATTGTATCATCTCCTGTCAATAGGACCCAACAGATATAACCAAATAGGCATAAAAATATCAACAAAATGTGCTGCATACTGCATAAACATGTGACAAACTGATCACCTTTATAAACATATCCAGGGCCTTGGCAGCCTTTTTCAGATATACTCAAAAGAATGATTTAAGGCAGAAGGTAAGCCTCCCTGTCCTACTAAGACAGTAAGCCTCCTGCTGTCCTCACATACACATGCTTGACAAGCCAGAGATCTAATCATTTTGGAGTTTTGTGCAAAGCTCAAGCCGTTTTAAGAGAATGTATTAGGAAGTAAAGCTCAGTGGAGTCCTGTCCAAGTAGAACCATGTGGACACACCTCCTTGATTTTTATAGAAACCCTATTCAGCTGCTCCACAGAAGGCCACTTGTGACTTTAAAATATGATTTGGTTTTGAAATTCAGGAAGGTAAAATGTATAAAAAGTTTAAGGTAATGAAACTACAGCAAGTCTCAGGGCATAGAAGCATATTGTGACATTGATGGGCTCCTCTCCAATATCTGTAAGAGAACTGGTAGGTAATTTTCAAGCTGGCACCAGTGAACATTTAGAAGCAAGTTATAGTTTATGGTCATGAGAAATAAGATGGCAAGATATGTGTGGAGTGGGGATAAAATAATTAAAACAAAGGAACTTCAGCATACAGTAATGTTACTAACTGTTCCTCAAGGTAAAAAAAAAAAAAAAAAAAAAGAATATTCCTGCTTCAGGTCAGAGAACCTGAATTATTGAGTAAAGCATACTATTAATTTTATCTTTTGCAATGTTTCTTTTCTTCCCTTAATAGACAATAACGAGTCATCTCTGACAGCTGGTGGAGTTACAGGATCCAGATAAATGTTTCCCAGTTTGCAACTTGGCTACAACAGGAGAACATGACATGAAAAATAAATGAATATAGGAAAATGCATAACACTAATTCTGTGAAGTCTAGCATACTCTTCTCTACAGAACTTCTTTTTCTTCAAAATAAAATGGGAGCTTTAAGCATAATTTTACATAATATGACTATAAAATATATTTTACTTTTTTTTTTTAATTTATGAATTGTGAAAGGTTTTGGTAGTGATTCTTTCAAATTGATAATCATTAGTATTTTATTGGTGTTGTACCATTATCCAAACCCACTTTCTTCAGTTTTTATGAGTTTAGGTTGATTGCTGATTCATCAAAGTAGATCTGTCCCATTAGAACTAAATGAAAGAGTGAAATTAGAGCTACTGCTAAATTTTCTTTACAGTTCTTTGTTCTCTGTTCCAATGTGAACTGTCAGGTACCTCTTCTCTCAATTGCTTTTGTGAGGACCACAATATAGAAAGGGTCAAGATATCACTTAGAATTAATAATTAAGCTATATCTTTGAGAAAAGAAAGGTTAGCTTAAACATGTAAAAATAAACCATGTTATTCCTGGATCACCATTACACATGCTGAACCAAAGAAATCTGAATTCAAAAAGGAATGGGTGATGGTTAATATTTAAAACACAAATCAAAGCTGGAACTTTAATTACTGTAAAATTGTGTCATTGTCTGGTTTGTATCCCAGACCACAGAATGAAATGGACACAAATGAATATGACATTTATTTAATATATGGCTATTTGTCTTCTTAATGCATATTTTAACATAGGAACTATATTCAGTAATGAATTTAGTATAATTACTGTTATTAGCAGACAAGAACCATGTAATTTTTTAATTACCAGATATCACATTGGTTTTTGTATCATTGTGATAAAGCTTTAGGTGATGCTTCTTGTATTAGTGTATAGATCTTTAGATAAAGATAGTGTCTTATTTATTTATCAATAATTTATTCTTTTCTCTTCAACAAAATACTTAGGCCACTCAATGTTATGTTAAAAAAAAAGTTTCGTAAGGGCACATTTCATTCTATTTCAAACATATAAATTAATTCAGAATCTACAAAAACCGTTTCAGTTTTATATTAAATTAGTTGGTTTGCTTAAACATTTTTTTTTTTTTTTTACTTTCTGTTTCACCTCAAGTTTAGAGAAAAAAGTCCTTTTAAGTAGTACTGGAAACAACTGAGTTGTTGTTGTGAGATCCTCCAGTGAATTGAAAAATCCATTATTTGCTCAGCACTTTATTTTTTTGTACAGGTATTTGTATTGGCTGCTAAGCAGAGACCACAGTACAGCAGGAAGTTATCAGCAATATGGTGGAAGATACAATAATCACCCTTTCATTTTTCTTGATATATCTTAATCAGAAGCAGGTTAAAATGCTTTTTTGGACTTACCAATAAGTCAAAAAGACATGATTTATAACTGGAGTATTTTCTTATGTCAGATGTCTTAAAAAAATAGAAGAAATGTGATTCCACTGTCACTCACAAACTCCTCTGATAACACTCAGGAAGCTATAAATAACATTATTTACAGGCCAGTGATAGTTTTATGCTAGTGATAATTCCATTAGCAATGGAGATAGATAAATTTATACTAAACATGCTGTTTCTTGGTGATTCTATACAAAAGATGCAAGTGCCCTTCAGCAGCTGCATATGACAGCTGTTAATCACTAGAAGGACAAACAAGTATAAACTGGAAAATTATATTTTAAAGTGTATGGATTATTTAAAGCCTTTAAACAGACAGGGGCCTAACAGCCAAAAAAATGAGTTTATAGTGTGATGCAGTGACTGAAAAAGAAGTCACTCTATGAAAGTGTAAACTCAAGTAGGGCAGTACAACTGAGACAACTACCCATTTGTGGCACCATTTTCTAAAACAGTGATGAAAAAACTGAGAAATATGCTCAGACTAATGCACTACCTCTACTATCTGCCTCATGATAGAAGTCTAAGGAGGCTGAATAGGAGCCTAATGCTTTACTGCTGTACAGTGACAGCATAAATAGATTACTTTCTTGTTAATTCAGCACTCAGCACAATTTTCTCATTAGACTGAACTGTTTTTGGCAAGAAGTTTTAAATCCCACCTGGGGTATTTTACATGCACATCACAAATGACACATCTTTTCTTCTACCATAATTCTTACTGTGTTTTTTTACTGTTAATTAGTATGATGAACAAAAATGAGAAGGCTAAATTGTTAACAGAAAAGTTTATCTCATAATAAATTTTAAGTGAAAATCTTCTGAATGCAAAGCTGAGATACCTGAAATGTGGTCAATAAGTTTGATAAAACTATGGTTTATGCATTACTAATAGCTGTGTGTTTTCTTTTTTCTTTCTTTTTTTTTTTAAAGAAATATGCATTTATATCCTCAAAAGGAGGTCAAAACAACTACAGTACAAATAAAAATACAAAGCTTAAACCATCTTACACAGGCCATGCAGAATTTATACTGGTAAACATTTGGGCACATCTACAAGGCTATGATATAATAGGCATCACCGAAACATCATGGGATGGCTTCTATGACTGGAGTGTTGGAATGGAAGGTTATAGCCTTTTTAGAAAAGAAAGGACCGACAGGAGGGGAGGGGGAGTTGCCCTTTATGTTAGGGATAGGCTGGAGAGTATAGAACTCTCTGGGGACAAGTGATCAGTTAACAGAAAGTTCGTGGGTCAGGGTTAAGGGGAAATCGGTGATGGGAGGCATTACTGTGGGGATATGTTACAGACCACCTGATCAAGAGGAACCTGTGGATGAAACACTGTATAGACAAAAAGGAAAAGCCTCACACTCGCAGGCACTTGTTCTCATGGGGGACTTCAACCACCCTGACATCTGCTGGGGCAACGGTACAGCCCGGCACAAACAATCCAGGAGGATTCTCCTTTCTGTGGAAGACAAATTCCTTCTGCAAGCAATAGAGGACCTGACAAGGAGAGGTGCCCTGCTTGACCTCATGCTCACCAACAAGGAAGGGCTCGTTGGAAATGTGACTCTCCCGGGAAGTCTTGGATGCAGTGATCATGAGATGGTCGAATTTGAGGTCCTCAAGACAGTGAGAAGAGCGTGCAGCAAGCTCACTGCCCTGTACTTCAAGAGGGCAGACTTTGGACTCTTCAGGAACCTCCTTAGTAAGGCTCCATGGGATTTAGCCCTAGAGGGCAAGGGGGCCCAAGACTCTTGGTTAATATTCAAGGATCACCTGCTACAAGCTCAGGAGTGTTGCATCCAGACCAGAAGGAAGTGCAGCAGGAGGGCCAGGAGACCCCCTTGGATGGATAAGGAGCTGCTGAGAAAAAAATCACAGAAAAAAAAGAGTCTTATAAAAGGTGGAAGAAAGGACAGGGGGCCTGGGATGAATACAGGGATGTAGTCAGGGTAGTTAGGGACCAAGTTAGGAAAGCTAAGGCCCAGTTAGAGCTAAACTTGGCAAGGGATGTTAAAGATAACAGGAGGGGATTTTATAGGTATGTAGCGGCTAAAAAACAGACTAGGGGCAACGTAGACCCCCTCTGGAAGCTTTTGGGAGAACTTGCTACACAGGAGTTGGAGAAGGCTGAGGTTCTGAATTACTTCTTTGCCTCGGACTTCACTGGCAAAGGCTCTGACTGCACCACCCAAGTCCTGGAAGGCGGATGCAGGGACTGTGAATATCTAGACCTTGGGCCCACTGTACGAGAGGATCTGGTTCGAGACCATCTTAAGAACCTGAACGTACACAAGTCCTTGGGCACCTCATGAAATCCATCCACGGGTACTGAAGGAGCTGATGAATGAAGTTGCTAAGCCACTGGCCATCATATTTGAAAAATCATAGCAGACTGGTGAAGTTCCCAATAACTGGAAAAAGGGAAATATAACCCTCATTTTCAAGAAGGGGAAAATGGATGTTGCAGTGAATTACAGACCAGTCAGCCTCACCTCTGTGCCTGGCAAAATCTTGGAGCAGATTCTCCTGTAAGGCATGCTAAGTCACATGAAAAACAACAAGGTGCTTGGTAATAGCCAGCATGGCTTCACTAGAGGGAAATCCTGCCTGACCATGGGGCTATGTAAATGACAGACAGGGTTAGAGCAGTTGATGTCATCTACCTGGACTTGTGCAAAGCATTTGACACTGTCCCACGACATCCTTGTCTCTAAATTGGAGTGTCATCAATTTGATAAGTGGACCACTCAGTGGATAAAAAACTGGCTGGATAGTCACATGCAGAGAGTCGTGGTCAACGGTTCAATGTCCTGCTGAAACCAGTAACGAGAGGTGTCCCTCAGGGATCAGTGTTAGGACCGGTCTTGTTTAACATCTTTGTCTGTGACATGGACAGTGGGATTGAATGCGCCCTCAGCAAATTTGCCGATGACACCAAGCTGCGTGGTTCAGTTGATACGCGGGAGGGAAGGAATGCCATCTAGAGGGACCTTGACATACTTGTGAGGTGGGCTGATGCCAGCCTCATGAATTTTAACCATTCCAAGTGCAAGGTCCTGCACGTGGGTCGGAGCAATCCCAGGCACAGCTGCAAGCTGGGTGGAGAAGAGACCTGAAGGAGCCGTGAAGAGAAGGACGTTGGTCAATGAGAAAATGAACGTGAGCTGGCTTCAGCGTGCACCTGTAGCCCAGAAAGCCAACTGTGTTCTGGGCTGCATCAAAAGAAGCATGACCAGCAGGTCAAAGGAGGTGATCCTGCCCCTCTACTCTGCTCTTGTGAGACCTCACTGGGAGTATTGTGTGCAGTTCTGGTGTCCTCAACATAAAAAGGACAGGGATCTCTTGCAACAAGTCCAGAGGAAGGCCATGAGGATGATGAGGGGACTGGAGTACCTCCCATATGAAGACAGGCTGAGAAAGTTGGGCCTGTTCAGCCTAGAGAACAGAAGTCTGCGTGGAGACCTCATAGCAGCCTTCCAGTATCTGAAGGGGGCCTACAGGGATTCTGGTGAGGCACTATTCATTAGGGACTGTAGTGATAGGACAAGGGGTAATGGGTTGAAACTTAAACAGCAGAGGTTTAGACTGGGTATAAGGAAGAAATTCTTTACTGTTAAGGTGGTGAGGTACTGGAATGGGTTGCCCAGGGAGGTTGTGAAAATACTCCATCCCTGGCAGTGTTCAAGGCCATGTTGGATGAAGCCTTGGGTGATATGGTTTAGTGTGAGGTGTCCCTGCCCATGGCAGGGGGGTTGGAACTAGATGACCTTAAGGTCCTTTCCAACCCTAACTATTCTTTGATTCTATTCTATGATTCTAGTTCCAGTATCCCTACAGTGTTGTCCAAGGCTCTGTCCAACCTGGCCTTGATCACTGCCAGTGGTGGATCATTCGCAACTTCCTTGGGCAACCCATTCTAGTCCCTCACCACCCTTAGAGCAAAGAACTTCCTCCTTATATCTTATCTAAACTTCACCTGTTTAATTTTGAACCTATTACCCCTTGTCCTATTACTACAGTCCCTAATGAATAGTCCCTCTCCAGCACCCTCATAGGCCCCCTTCAGATACTGGAAGGCAGCTACAAGATCTCTACGCAGCCTTCCCTTCTCCAGGCTGAACAGGCCCAACTTTCTCAGCCTGTCTTCATACAGGAGCTACTCCAGTCCCCTGATCATCCTCGTGGCCCTCTGGACCTGGTCAAACAGTTCCATGTCCTTTTTATGTTGAGGGCACCAGAACTGTACACTATACTCCAAGGGAGGCCTCATGAGAGCAGAGTAGAGGGGCAGGATCACCTCCTTCGATCTCCTGGTCACACCGCTTTGATGCAGCCTAGGATACGGTTGGCTTTCTGGGCTGCAAGTGCACACTGAAGCCGGCTCATGTTCATTTTCTCGTCGATCAACACCCCCAAGTCCTTCTCCACAGGGCTGCTCTGAAAATCTTCTCATAGAAGGAAAGTTCTTGTTTAAAAGGGGGACGCTGTGACTACTGTGCAAAATGCACAAATGATAACATAATCTATAGGAAGTGAAGCTTAGCTGTGATTAATGAAGGACACCCACCATGGTATGTCACAAATTATAATCTTGTTTTGTTCCACTTATTGAAGATAGTAAAAGTATGTATCAGGTCATGTTACTTACAGTGGTATTACATATGAAACTTAAGGAAAAGAGGAACATATATATACATCTGTCAGGTTAATTTATCCTTATCAACAGAAAGCAGTATGCAATTCCCTTTAACACAGTGGAACTGTTTTTGTAAACTAAGAAAGGGAAACACATGGAGGCTATGAAGAGACTGCATTGATATACTGAATGCTTGAACTTTTAATATTGAGAATATAGATAGTGGAATAATTAATCCACTTCATGAAAGCTAATTTTCCAAACTTTCTTTTGTCAGTTAAGCTCCAGAACTGTTATTTATGAATTTTTGCTTGATAGACTTATTTTTCAGAAATTCCAAGTCTATTAATCTCCATGAAAGCTATTGTTTTTAAAACCAGTAACTGATTAGAAGCTGTTTAAGAACTTTTTATTTGCCTGCTCCGTGGAAACTTGATCTATTACATAAAACATACACTTCTAAAGATCAGTTCAAGAGATGACTGAAAATATATTTTGAAATTCTTTAGAAAGCTCAGGGTTTACAGCCTTTATGACAAAAATTTTCAGTCTGAGTAGTAAATGCATACACAAGAAATATTTGCTAAAAAGTGAATTGCTAGTCCTAAACTCAGAAACAAGTGATGCAGAAGGATAATTCTGAGATTTTCTAACATGAAATCTGTTTATTTAATGAAAATATAAAATTAATAGAGTTTATCCATCTTTAAATCTCTTTTTTTTCAATACATTCAATATACATATACACACAGCACAAATATTGGTATTGCTAACATGATTTTATATTCAATGGCGTTTTATCAGTCATTCTAAAAGAATACCTTTTATTAAGTTTTAAAAAGGTGTTTGAAAGTAGTAAAAAAAATACAGTGCATTTCTGCTACCATTTTTTTTTCTGTAGAGTTTTTTACTTATTTTTTAAAATCAATTTACTCCTTTACTTGAGTGCTTTTCCTTATTCCACTTCTATATATCTGCAGTTCCACTGGGAGGAAAAACAAACTGTGGTTACAAGGAAAAAGCTGCAGGTCAAGAAACAGTACCACAAACATGTTTAGCATGTAAATCTCAGCATTTTAGGAGAAGCTTAATGAATTCTGGCAGCCAGTTGTTTTAGCTTCACAATGTTGAAGATAACCATATGCCTTTTTTTCTGTGAAGGGAACATAATGTCTTAAGGTCTTTTTTTTTTCCAATAGTGTGTGGATTTTTTTTCCCTCTTTTGTGGAAATGAGTGTATTTACAACATCACTTTGGGCATCTTCTATTGCCAGATGTCATTCATAACAAGGTCCCAGAAGGATCTGTCTCTTCCTTTGTTCTTTCTCCCCATAACCATTTTGTTAAATACCCCTCTTGTGAGCTCTCCCTTTCTAGCAACACGCAAGCTTTCACCAGATCCTCTGGACACTCTCCCATTTGTTTCTCTCCCAGCTGGAGCTGGATTCCTAAGTACTATAGCACACGTAACTCTCACATCCAAAATATATTTCATAGTGTCTGTTTCTTTCCTACCTCATTTCCCTGTCCCGAAGTGTTTGTTCTTCCACTTCACCCTTTTAAAAATATATTAAAATAGGTACAGATATTTAAATATGAATACATTGAATGAGTCTACACATCTTTTGAAGAATTAACTGCAGTAAGCTATATAATGTTGTAGACAGCTTGGGCTGAATACCTTGTTGATTTTCACTTTATGTAGCCAATTACATCTGTGTGCAGTAACTGCAGAGTAGTGAAAATTGTTATTTTTCTGTTTTAGTGAGGTTTTACATCCTCTTTGCTCTGATGTAAATAAATAAAGCAATGAAAAATAAGACACCTAACGTGGAACCTAACATACAGTTTATTTAGCAATAGGTGAGAGTTACCCAGGCAAAACTGAGATGTGGAAAGCGGGAGAAAGCCATAACACGTTGTAGTGTGAGAAGTACCACAGCAACTGTCATAAAAATCTAAAACTATTTCTGAAGCTTTTGATCCATCATGTTATAGCATTCTGCTCTTAATGTGTCACATTTTATTAGTCTCTAACTTACTTATTCATTTAGATTGGTGTGGAGTGCCCACAGGGCTCACCTGTGGCCTGAATAACAACAGATGTTAAGACAGAAATGTGAATACATACAGTGTGCATCAGTGGAACTCCCAAAGTTGTTTGGGAGGGTGCTGTTTGGGAGGGTATTTGACCATGTCCTGAGTTCAGCAGTAGCAGTCATTTTTTCTCCTTCTTGATAGCTGGTGCAGTGCTGTGTTTTGACTTTCGGGCTGGGAATGGGCGCTGATTGCAAGCATGTTTTGAGTTACTGCTCAAATGTTTGGTTTGTCCAAGGCCTTTTCTGAGCCTCATGCTTTGCCAGGCGAGGAGGGGAGGCTGGGAGGAAGGAGAGACAGGACACCTGACCCAGGCTAGCTAAAGAGGTATTCCATACCATAGCCCGTCATACCCAGGATGTAACTGGGAGAGTTGCCCGGAAGGGCTGGAGCTCTGAGGGGATGGAGGAGGTTTCAGTCGGTGCTCGGTCAGGCAGGGTGGGGTGAGTTATGGGTCAGTGGCTGGTGAGGTGTTGTATTCTCTTCATTTGTTATTGGTTTTATAATTATTTTTATTTGTAGTAGTAATGGCAGTAGTTATTTGTGTTGTGCCTTAGCTATTAAACTGTGCTTATCTCAACCCATGGGGGCTACATTCTTTGGATTCTCCTTCCTAACTCTCCGGGAGTTGGGGGAGCAAGGAGGGGGGAGTGAGTGCACAACCTGTGTGGATTGGTTTAAACCACGACAGACCAAAACTCATGTTAAAGGATATGATGACAATCAGATTAAGCAGTAACCTGAGAATCACAAAGAGACATTTGAAACAAAAGATTCAGCTTGAAAAGAGATATAAAAGAGGTATGAATATTTTAAAAGAACAGAGACACAGAGACCCACAGAAATTCAAGGTGTTTGAACCTGAACTAATGGGGTGTTTTCTCACTAGTGTGGGGATCATTGAGGTGTCAGGATATGTACAGGTTTGCCCAAAGCTGAAGCACCAACAGAAGGGGTGCTGTAGTAAGGGAGACTGCACCAAGGAGAGTGGATGCACTTGTAACTGCATGTGTGAGTGTGAAAAAACATTTCAGGATTAGTGATACAAGGATGTTGAGAAATTTGTGGGTAATACTAACATTTCATAAGAGCCTAATAAGTGATTTTTTCTGCAGAGTTGAGAATATTGATCTTGAATCTATAGTTCACTTATTTCTGATTAATTATGTGGCATTAGTAAGTCAACAAGCCACTTAGACTTGATTTAGTTTAAAAAATCTGAACTAAACAATACTTAGAAATCAAGTCTAGATGGCTTAGACTACATGAGACTTCCAGCCTCTTACACTCTCACCACCTTGTTCTGGGTAAAAAGTGAAACATTCTGTACACCTGAAGAAAAGAATCTGCTATTAGTCAGCTACTGTTTTCATATATGAATAACGATATAGCAAACATTTTTTGCTCACATATACGTCTAATGCTCATTACTTGTATGAATACAGAAATTTCCATTTCCATTTCAGAATATCGTAGCAATACCCTTCAAATTATTATACAAAAAAAAACTTCAGAATACCAATCTGTTTTTTGTGTTGTTATATTCATACTTCAAATGTCCTTCTATGTCCTCAGGTCAATAGTACAAGAAAAACACAGCTTTGGGAGGTTGTGATGTTCCATAACTGAGGTCTTCCCCAAGAGAATTACAATTGTTGTGGTGGTGAAGATCCCTTCCTGTTCACACTTGAGTATTCCTGAGCCTATTTTTATGTTTTCTTACCCTGACATGCTCCTTTCACACTGATTTCTGTCCCCTGCCTAGAAGGTGCACCACAGCCTTCCTCAAGTCCAAGGAAGCATATCTTGCAGTGGATTTTCCAGTCTTTCCTATCCATGGCCATTATAAATGTTCAGCTTAGGCCAGGCAATGGTCCTGTGAACACCAGGTCATTGGTGGCTCAAGATGGCAGCAACTCTGACCCAGGAATGCCCAGGGAAGTGCTGAGAGCTGCCTTGGCTTCCCAGTGAATGCTGTGGCTTTTTAGAAATAATGGCAGATATCACATTAGTGATATTAGAAAGAAGGAAACTGACCAGCTACTCCATTGTTTTAAAATTTTAATTAGCAAAATGATGTGATTTGGTGAAGATATCTAATTTTGTTGTGCTATTCAGATAGAAGTTGTAGAAAAAAATTCCTTATCCCAAGTTAATTTTGATATTTAAAATGCATGAAACTTCTTCGGTGCCTTAATCCAAGCATTATTTTCTTTTATACAGACTTCTTGTCAAATTTTAAAGTAAGAAATTCGACCCTAAAATGGAAAATATTTTCATAGAATCATAAAATTCTAGAATGGTATGGTTGGAAAGGCTGGAAAATGGTTGGAAAGGCCCTTAAGATCGTCTAGTTTCAACTCCCCTGCCATGGGCAAGGACTCCTCCCACAAAACCATGACATCCCTGATGAAGAGTACCTCTCTGGCATCCTTGTAGGCCCCCTTCAGATGCTGGAAAGCTGCTCTGAGGTCTCTATGCAGCCTTCTATTCTCCAGGCTGAACAGCCTCAACTTTCTCAGCCTGTCAGTATTCCATTTCCATTTCAGAAGATATGCATTTTACGATGAAAACTATCTGTTTCACAAAAAATTCTTTGCAAATTCTAGTAAAAGTACAAATATTTACAAGGAACACTTATGAAGGCACAAGCTAACAGAACAAGTGTCAAACTTAGGTTTTAGTTTGATGTGCTAAAAGTAAGATTGAATTTTTTTTTATTTTTGTTCAAATCTATGAGCTTATTTATCACCCCTTCTATTTGTTCAAAATCAGATCATTATCCCCAAAGTGGGCAAAAAACAACCAGAGAGAGATTATAAAAGAATGCCAGATATAAGCAAGCAGATAATGTTTAAGAAGAATAGTTATTACTTTATTCTGATTTCAAAGAAACATTTTTGTTAATATTTGTGACCATGACTGAAGCTCAAACCAGCACTAAAATTTGAAATTTCATTATAAAGTTTATATCTCATAGAATAAATGCTGGTGTTCTACATTACCTATCTTGAATCAGGATGTGCTAACTACTGTTTTCATATGAAGTTTGTCTTCAAAATACCATAAAAATCAAACGTAGGATCAACAGCAAGAAGAGCACATGGAAAGTATTGTGCTGATAATAACTTGTTTGGTTCTCTAAAGGGAATGTGAGAATTTATAGATAAGTTTTAGTTTCTTTTACATTACAAAATAGCACAGCTAACAGACTGCATTCCTTTACTGTTTCTCCAGTGTCTGACAAGCCCAAGCTCAAAACAGAGAGCCCTGGCCTCCCACCCCATTTGTGTAGACCAAAGAAAGTTTCTCTGTGTCGACTCCACATAAAATAATGCATCTTCCTAGTCTGATTAACAGTGGCTTTAGCTACTTTCTCTTTATAGCCCAATGCTGTGCTGAGGGACAGAGTCCACTCAGAATTAACTCAGAATATTTACTTCTGAAACCTTCCACATTTGTCAAAAAAAAAAAAGTGCTGACTGCTGTGACCTTCTGAAAGAGACTGTGTAGAATACTAACCAGTGTGTCTGATAGGATCCCTGAACCACTCTAGTGAAAACTCGGGCTGAAAATCAAGATGTTTTATAAATCATCTCTTTTCTCCAAAAATCAAATCAAAAGACGTTTGTAAAAAAGTTCATAACTATCCTGAACATAATTCTGCATTAAAAAAAAATGTTAAGGTATTTTTGACAGCCATGGAATCCATTTATCCCCATGCACAGTAACAGTGGCCAGGATATCCTTGAATCTAGTTCCAGCCACCCTGCCATGGGTAGGGACACCACACACTAGACCATATCACCCAAGGCTTCATCCAACATGGCCTTGAACACTGCCAGGAATGGAGCATTCACAACCTCCCTGGGCAACCCATTCCAGTGCCTCACCACCTTAACAGTAAAGAATTTCTTCCTTATATTCAGTCTAAACCTCTGCTGTTTAAGTTATAACCCATTACCCCTTGTCCTATCACTACACTCCCTAATGAATAGTCCCTCACCAGCATCCCTGTAGGCCCCCTTCAGATACTGGAAGGCTGCTATGAGGTCTCCACGAAGCCTTCTCTTCTCCAGGCTGAACAGCCCCAACTTTCTCAGCCTGTCTTCATATGGGAGGTGCTTCATTCCCCTCATCATCCTCATGGCCTTCCTCTGGACTTGTTCTAACAGTTTCATGTCCTTTTTATGTTGAGGACACCAGAACTGCACACAATACTCCCAGTGAGATCTCACAAGAGCAGAGTAGAGGGGCAGGATCACCTCCTTTGACATGCTGGTCACGCTTCTTTTGAAGCAGCCCAGAATATGGTTGGCTCTCTGGGCTGCAAGCATACACTGCTGGCTCATGTTCATTTTCTCATTGACTAATACTCCCAAGTCCTTCTCTGCAGGGCTGCACTGAATTTACTTTTTGCCAAACCTGTAGCTGTGCCTGGGATTGCTCCGACCCAGGTGTAGGACCTTGCACTTGGCATGGTTAAACTTCATGAGGTTGGCATCAGCCCACCTCACAAGCGTGTCAAGGTCACTCTGAATGGCAATAATAGATACTTCACTTGCTTAAAGTCCCACCATGGAAAGTCTTCAGTAATAATGTTGTTTGGTCAATTTAATTATTAGCTGAGATTACAGATTATTTTCATGCCAGCTGTATGAATCCCACTGAAGTGGAAATGTAAGATTAAAAAATATAGAAAAACTTTTAACACAGTTTCTTTTCAAAATCAATCTGCCATCTAAAGAAACCACACAGGCAAAAATAAGCAGTCCTCCTTAATATCAGCCAGCTTGCTTAGAAAGAAATTCTAGCAACTCTGATATTCAATGAATACTATTTTTTAAATGCATTCCTCTGGAAAAAAAAACCTCATATTCATGTTAATACAATTCTGTTATTCTGTTCTGTTATACAACATATTGTGAGGAAGGAGTATAACACAATTCTGCACTGTAATGTAAGAAGAATGTAATGTAAGAAGAATAAATGTGGGCCAATATTCAAAAACTAAAATTAATTATGCCTTTCAAGTTTAGACTGAACGTGAGTTTATCATCTTTTCTAAAATGTAAAGCAGTGAAGCACAATGTTTGCTTGTTTTAATGGTTCTTCCAATGAAAATGTGGTCAAAAATTCTATTTTGAAGAAAACACTTTATGTTCAATGATAGCTATACTGGACACAACGCTGGAAATGAGAAAAAGGAATTATGCATGTGGCTATGGTTTGGTTAGATAGTAAAGACAAATCAGAGTCCATCTGCTCTAAAGTGTATCTATCTGTGAGGTGTAAAGATGCTTTAGATTGCACCAGCATTGGTCTAGCACTGGAATACACAAGTTGACAAAGCAAGTGCAAGGCTGTTTGTATCCAGTTAGTGTATCCTAATAGCAGACGGGAAAGCCATTCTTAAAATAAGATTTAAGTTGTTAGTTGCCTCCACAATGTCCAGTTAATCTGATCATAAAGCTTTAACCTTAAATATTCTAAACTGGAATACCCAAGCACACAGCTTTCAAATGCAAAAGGAGAAATAAAATACTCATAAAGTGCAAGGACTCATATTACTATCAACCTTCACAATAAAGCCCAAGGAATGGGCTAATGCCCAAAAAATAGCTGAAATGAAGTGGCCTTAAACATATTTTCTCAATCTTTGACTTTTCTGCCATGCTTCTCACAGTGAAGAACTATCACTGCAAATAGAGCTTTCAAACTAAGTACCTGAGGTAAAGTGGATTAATATTGCTGTTTAAACAGAGGTTAATTAATTCTGATCAGGATTAATTGGTCTCTCCCCTTCTCTCTCTTTGAAAATAATTTTTGTGATAAGAACATGACACCTATTAATCCATATTAAACCCCTTAAATATAGAAATAGTGAAGGGGGAAGCCAGAGGAGGAGTTCAAGATTATAATTGTGAGAAAAAATGAACTAAAATAAAGTCAAATTCTACTTTGTGCTGATCTATTGATTTATTTGGCAATTTTATAAGGAAGCGTGCATGGAAACTTGACTAATGGCCATAAAAGCATATATATTTGTCTAGACAATGGTCCAGTCTTGCAGGGCATTGTTTAAAAGGGCATTATTGCTATCAATAGTGACTCACTTCAAAAGAAGTTGAAGTTACTGGGCAGTTAAGGAAGGATTTATGTATTTAATTGGAGTACACTTGCCTAGACTCAGATGACTGAGACAGGGCATTCCCTTTCACATTTAAAACAAAAGTTCTTTGAAACCTATCTAGTCTGGCAGACCTATCAATAATGAGGCTGATAAAAGAGAAGAATTTTGGCAGTCGTGCTGTAACTGTGTAGTGCAAGTGTCTTGAAATAACATATTTGATGGCAAGCAGATAGACAGATAGATAGAATTGGCCAGAACATATAATATAAATCAAAAATTGCAAAATCAAAGCCAGAATGAAAAAAAGGGGGAATAAACCTCTGTTGTGGTTTAAACCAAGTCCGCACAGCTCGTTACTCACTCCCCCCCTTGCTCGCCCAACTCCCAGAGAGTTAGGGAGGAGATTCCAAAGAATGTAGCCCCCATGGGTTGAGATAAGCACAGTTTAATATCTAAGGCATAACACAAATCACTACTGCTACTACTACTACAAACAATAATGATAATGCCAATAACAAGTGAAGAGAATACAACATCTCACCAGCCACCGACCCATAACTCACCCCACCCTGCCCGCCCGAGCACTGACCGATACCTCCTTCATCCCCCCAGAGCTCCAACCCTTCCGGGCAACTCTCCCGGTTACATCCTGGGTATGACGGGCTATGGTATGGAATACCTCTTTGGCTAGCCTGGGTCAGGTGTCCTGTCTCTCCTTCCTCCCGGCCTCCCCTCCTCCCTGGCAGAGCATGAGCTCAGAAAAGGCCTTGGACAAACCAAACATTTGAGCAGTAACTCAAAACATGCTTGCTATCCTCAACCGTTCTCAGCCCGAAAGTCAAAACACAGCACTGCACCAGCTACCAAGAAGGAGAAAAAATGACTGCTACTGCTCAAACCAGGACAAACAAAACAGAACAAAACCCAAACCAACACCTCCCACCCCCAACAACAACAAAAAAACAACTACAAAAAATTGTTATCATTCTTTAAATTGAGTTGTTCCTATATATACACATGTGACTTGACCAGTTATGGTAAATAACAATGCCAGGGAAAATCAGCACAACTCTATGCATTTGAATATTTAGACCAGTGTTAATTGCCTTTTTTCTATGCATAGCATGTTATATATTTTTCATATCTATTTATACAATACTTTGAAAATTGTTCCTGTCCAAAACTGTGGTGAAGAAAAAAAACCCCACAACCTCTCCACCTCCTCTTCCCTCCCCGCATCCCAAATACTTAAAAAAAAAGACACAAACAACTTTAGGAAAGAAACTATGAAAATAAATGTCAAGTAGTTTTTATTTTACACCTTTTTTTCTTTAATTCCATTAATTAATGCCATAAATAGTGGTCAAGAAACACTTGAATCTGATTAACAGTATGCTGTGTTGCTTATGCTTATGCAACCTGCTATTTCTCAAACCCTGATACTTGCTTCTACTTAGAACTATTTGAATCACCTTTTCTGGGAAAAAACAGTTTGACACTTCAGGCTTACAAAAAGAGTGAATGCCTTAAAAAAAGGTAATTCACAGATGTTTTTCTTAGTGAAAAACACATAATTCTATTTAGTAATACATACATATAAATATATAGGTATATGCATAAAATTATTATATATATAAAAATATATATAATTAGCTATATAAATATATAGATAAAAATAGATTCTTGGGCATACCCATGTTATCTAGTTTCTTTTTAATGTTAAATAAGCAACAACTAAAATTCTGTCTAAAAAATAGAACGAGGCATGATAAAAATCCAAAAACTGTTTAAAAACTTTTTTAATGTTCTGTTGACTAAAATTGTTAGAATCCATTATTATAATTTAGTTTACAAAAAGTTCAGTTATTTTAAAAACATTATTTCCATGTCTTCTGTGCAATGGAGTGCTGACGCTCAGTATGCATGGGTGGCTCCCCAGGTACCAGGCACTGAGACCTCAGGGGTCTAGCTGCCAGGGTTCCTCCCATCACTCCAGCCAGGAGCAGGCAGCTGGGAGCACTAGGGAGCCCCAGTCCTATGCTTCAAGCATCTCCTTGGAGATGGGAACGTGATGAGGCAATAAAATATTAAAAAAAAAAAACAAAATAAAACCAAAGAACTCCCCACCAACTTTTTTGCAAACTATTGTTATGAAATAGAACTTTCTTTAACATCAGAGATATGCAGAGTAAGGGATGACAGATATCCTAGATATTTGCCCAAAGACATCAAGAAACTCTACAGAAGTGGGACACAGATGTGCTGCCTGAGGCTGTAAGGCCTTTTGTTTGTCAAAATGAGAACAGTTCCACATTCAGTATGCTCAAATGTGTTGCCCAGTCAGCATGTGAACAAGAGAAAAGTATTAGGAACCCTTAGAAATCTTCCTAAGTTATATGCTCAGAGCCTAATTAAGCAGAAATCTATAGAATGACGATAATATACATATATATATATATATATATATATATATTCCAAATCTTATTTCTTTTTGTTCTAAAGAGAAGAATGAGCAGTACTACTCACTAGAGCAAACATGACACAGAATGGATTTAGGGTATCTACTGAGTAGTTGACACTTACAGAATCTTGAGGCATATGTAAGTTCAATGTGCAAAATATTAGTTTTGTATACATCCCTGTTGTAAGTAGACTTCATTCCCCTAGTCTGTGTTCTCTTAATGGCATAAAGAATTAGAATAAAAAGCTCATGCCACTAAACCAATCCAAAGCCTACAATCTTTTCCCAGTATCATATTACTATTATTATAAACTATTATTAAAAGAATTTGATTTGGTATTTTGCAAACATACAGATTTCATTAGTGGAGAAAAGTAGGGAAAAATTTCTTAACTGTTCATAGCATGTTAATGTATGCCCTTGGTAGAGAGCCTAATTACATTTTAATCTTTTGATGATGGAATCCACTGATAGTTACTCAAGAAGTGTTTTTAATTTCATATCCAATTAGTGAACTTCCTCTTAAATATATCTCATTATTAAATCTTTTGTCATGTACATCATCACGTAAGAATATTTAGTTTATTATAGGTTGTGGGAATTCATTTAGTGGCTTTGTTAGTTGTTTGTGCACAGAGCAGGTCATGTAGTGTGCTAACAAAAATATAATATTATGCTATTTTGTAACAAATCTTCTATTTTTAAGAGCTTTAAACCAGAAATAGCTCTTTAACCCCAGTTAAAATAATTGAAAACTATGTAATTATATTCCCATGTATTTCTTTCAAATTGTAGTGATTCTGCACTACAAAACATTAGTATTTGACTGTGTAAAGGATGACATTTAAAATTAAATTTTATTCTTTTAATTGGCTTAATTTTTCATTTGGTAAGATGAATTCCTGTCACTTAATTACTTTAAGTGCACCAGCTGCAAAAAAACTTGACTTTTCCAGAGGGCTCAAGAACTAATCCAGACAGATAAACTGCTTGGGAAAAAGTAAGAAATAAACCTCTCTTTATATTTAGTTTTGGTGATTTTATTTTCAATGGCAAATGACACACAAACAAAAACAATTTTTCTTTAAAGTACTACAATGTAATTATGTTCTTAAATTGTATATACAGAATATTGCTTCAGTTGAATGGAATTTAGCTTTTAGCTTTTAAATAATAACTTATTGTGCATAAACTGCTAAAAAATCACATAAATCCACTCCTCGTGTATTTCCAAATGATTCATTTCAGAGTGGAAAATTAACCAAATACCCTACAGTCATCCTTGTTTTCTATAGCCACACTGTACCAGTGGTGTAAACTGCTTCCTGAAGTTCTCTTACCCGGCTAGTTTTGAACACAATACCTCTGCACCTTTTCCCTTTTCAGTTGCTCAGACAGGCGCTCTAAAAAAAACTGCGTCTGTCTGAAGCTGGTACAGTACCCAAAAAGGGGATAGAAAGCTGTAGCCAAGATCATGGGAAACAAGTGCTCTGTGTTCTATGAAAAGGCACAGCATTTTCAATCATTGAAAATTGTTAAATTGATTGTTAGGAGTGTAAGGTTACTTAGAAAGAATATATAATTTCAAAGGCAAGATAATTTTTCTTCCCAGTTTTCATGACAGATAGGAAATTTTAGCTATCTGACAGTAACATCATTTACCTGACTGTGTAATTAATCACAGCTAAATTACAAGACAAAGTAATATCCTACAGCTCTGCTTCTAGAATGAGCACTTGGACTACAGCCCAACTGCAGAGAAAATATACCCATGATGTTACCTGATCTCCTGGTATCTTGATCATCCTTTCTAAGGTGTGCATCTCAGTACACCATGGCTCCTACTCTGATCGTGCAGTTAATTTCCTTTGAAAATTAATCTGGATATGCAGACCAGGTAGGGAATAATTCTGTCTACTCCTAACCTGCATGCATATGAAATCACTTCTAAGATAAACAGTCCCAGTACATATTAAAGCATTACTCTTGTAATGTAGGTGCTTCTTTCCTTCATCCTCTCTCGCTTTTAGCAATATAAGTTCAATTGTAATTTTCTCTTTTTCTTTCTATCAATGATAAATGAAAATTCAAGTGCATACTTTCATGGCTTTCAGACAAATAATACTAAATAGGGGCAAGGCGAAGCATCCTTGGGAGTGAGATAGTTTGTAGACAAATTTCCCTTGGACTAATCTTCTATATAGCCTATTGGACAAACACCAGTGATATCTTGGTTCTGAACCGGTATGGCACATGTGCAAAATAATACCACACACCCCATGTGGCATGAGGAGATAGAGGCCTGCTAGCAGCATCTTATTTCATATGAACCATGTAAATATCCAGATGACATGATTATCTAATCTGTGTTTAGGACAAAGCATCAAGCTACATATTATGCCTATGTATATGGGCACACATGATACAGTATCCTGTCAGTGGAAGTATGTATACTTATAGTAAAAGATCCTGAACTAATGACTAGACAGTATTTTACATGTCTTATTCTGAATGTTCTGTTTTACCCCAGAGCGCTGTATGTCAAAGCCTAGTTAAGTAATTCCTGTATGTATTAAACTATTAGTATTCTATTTGTTTATAAAGCACTTTGTGATGTACTGGTATAAAATGTAAGATATTATCAGGTGTCTAGACAGACTCTTTCCTCATAACTTTAATAACACTTAAGTGGTTGAGAGTTCCTAGCCTAAAATAAACTGAGAAAACAGAACCCTGAGGAAGCCTTTGACATAGATTCAAACAAGTGGCAAAACTGGAGGAACCTGACTCCAGAATTCATTCACGCATAATGTGTAAGTTATACATGTTCCTTATAAGTTCTTGTAAACTAGAAATTGTGTCACTCGATAATGTTAAAAAACAAAACCAACCTCGTTGTCACCACACTTAGTCTGATACATGGTTCTGATACAGAGTGAACAGTTACAGTGCGAAGTCAGCTGTGAATGAAGAAAACTGAGGTAAAGGACTCACCAGTACAGGCTCTATCTCCTACTCTCCTTGCTAGCAATGGTCTCTGAGGTTACATCAATATCCTTAAATGCAACTAATTCAGGATGCAGGGTCCACTCCTAGGCTAGGAGTCATGTTCATATTGCCTGGGATTACCCCCTCATTTAGCAAATCAATGCACTCACACTTCACTGAAGTAACTCCCATGTGGTGACTCTGCAGTCCTGAGACATCAGTGTCATCTTCTGTGCTTTTTTATTTCAAAATAATAATAAAGTGAGGTTGTGCTGTTGTTGACCATAATGATGTTTCTTGTGCAATTAAAATAAGAGCATAAATTACATATTGTGCAAGTCCTGTCACCTTATGAGAAAGTTGTAAGACAAAAAGTCTTCTGAGACAGTGATGACTACATAGGGCACCAAAAGGAAAAACAAACCCAAAACAAAAAAAAAAAAAAACACAATGCCACTATGTCTATGCTGCATATTGGAAGGGCAATGGAAGAGTTTTCTTGAAGAATCTCCAGAAAAAAAATAAATGTAGGAAGAATTTAGCCAAAAAGAAAGCCCAATAGTAAAAGAGTAAGTAACCGATTAGAAGCTTAACAACCAATAAGCTACATTATTTGGCAGAGGAGACATACTTTCAAATATACCTAAACTGGAAAAACAAGGACTGGTCTCAAACATGCTCTCTAAAATATCAGTGAAATAAGACTGGTTAGAACTCACATAATTCTGTTCTGAGTTACAAGAGAAAACTATACTGCAGGCAGTGCATGCTCCTCTTCTCAGTTAGAGATGCTAGTGACACAGCTGTGAGAGTCATAAGCACACATTGTGTATTTTCTCTGGTAATTAGATATTGCGAGGAAATTCAGGTCTATTACAGATATATAGCAGATCCTGCTACAGCTCCTAAAATACAACTGGCAGATAAAGAAGTGGCTTCAACAGAATTTGAATATGAATTTTTGCCACATTACCCCTCTGATAATGTCTTAGCTTGCCATTTCCCAGTGGGAAAATAAAAGTAATTGTGGAATGAGTATTACTCGTGGTAGGAAGTTTTTTAAGATATAATTCCTTGCCTTCCTATTATACTGATTCTAAACCACTTAAGGATAGCCAATGCCAAATGAGGTGAAACAGTATTTCAGGATTTTTTAGTATGAAAGTAACAATCCAATCCAGGATCATGCACAACGGTAATAATTATAAAATAAGAAAAAATGTGGGGTTTTTTTGTTAGTTTGTTGGTTTTGTTTATTTATTTATTTTTTTGCTTATAACTCTTTCTCTAATCTTATAAATACACAGACTTCTTTAAAGTATGGATATGTACATATATATTTAGTTTTGAGCCATGACCACTCCTTTTCATACCAACATTAAGATCACTCAAGTATCACTTACATTAGCTCTGTGAAAGACTTGTTTGGATATTTTAACTATTGTGTTTTTCTCCCACATGCTGAGATAATCTCTTATGAATCACAGTGTGTCTTCCTGACTCCCCTTCATGTTCTTCTCATCTTCATTCTTTTGAGAAAATTCTACGAGAACAGCCGGTCCCACAGTATTATCAGTAAAAGGATTCTGAAACCACTACTCTTGTGCAGAGTGGTGTCAGGCACAAAGGCTAAAAAGAGGGAGGGAAAGTGCATGCAAAATGGAATGGGGTTTGTAAGGAAGTATTGTATTTAAAAAGCAATAGTTAGAAACTAGTATAGATTATTCAGAAGATGTATGCAGTATACCTCTTTGCCTTTGATACTGTCTACCTACAAAGAAGACTTTTAATACGCAGGTCTTGCTTTCCCTGCAATACAGTTGAGAATGAATGAGAAGATAGTATCTGAGCAAACTGACATCCAGTATGCACTCTACAAACAGCTATAGCTCATAGGAAATTACATGGAATCTGAAGCTTGTTTATATAGATCTCTTGCTTTACTGATTAATGCTTCATATAAAAAAAACCTGCTGTACCAATGTCCAAAGATCTCAGAATTGTAGCTGCTCATATCAGAACCTAAAATTAGAAAGAAATTAGGCAATTAAGTATCTATTTTTTTTGCTTCACTGATATTCTGAAACCCCACACACTATCACGTTGACAGTTATCCTAATCATAACACTATTTTTAACCAAGTTAGGTAGCTGTAACAGTGTTTTTACCACAAATTGTTCTCAGGTCTCAGTTTCACTTTTCTCTTTCATGATGTTTTATCAATTAATCTTTTCTAATTTTTCACTGCAGAGGAAAACAAACCCAGCATTTACTCTGGAAGAAGCAGTGACAGTACAGAATAGTATTGAATTACTTAAGCAGCTCCTCAGGTATTTTGAGCATCTCTCTCCTATATCTCATAAAGACCAAAATGTTTGCCTCATAACAGATTCATTCTGGTTTTGAACTATCAAGCCAACTGTGCGTTTTAGCCACATGATACATTTTAATAAAAGTTAACTAAGATATACAATGTTGTTTTAAAATACAAGATTCAGTGTGTGAAAGAATTGCAGTGATGCATATATGCGGTCCATAAAAAAGCAAAGAAATGTTAGGATAAAGAAAGGTGGGAAGGAGAAAATTAATCTATTGCTGAGTCAATGACTTTAAGGACTGTGAAAGATGACATCAGATCCACCAAAGAGGCAAAACAGAGATTGCAAGGGATTCTCAAAAAAAAAAAAAAAAGAAAGTGAATGTAAAATATCATTTAGGAGAGAAAGATAGAACCTGCAGGGTACTCTCGTACTTCTTCAGAGTCTTCAGAATCCAGAGTGGTTAAAATAGTTAACAGAAAAAGGCACTTTGCTGTGCTCCAGCTCCAGCTATCATCCTTTGTCAAGTTTAGATCATCTAGGAAAGACCATCCTATCAAGCAGACAAAATGATAATTTATGAAACACTATTGTAAAAACAGTACAAATTTTTCTGCTTCTGAAATCAAAAGCCAACAACTGAGTGACAGGGGGGAGTTCAAGTACTGGGAGAAAGAGGGAGGGAAGAGAAACAGAAATTGAGCACTGCATAATTTTGCAGTATTCTTGTCCCAGTTAGTGGAATTTGATACATCATTCATACCTAATATAATTGTTTTAAACTGAAACAGTTTCTACATGAAAAGCTTTATAATGATTTATAGGAAGGGAGAGAAATCTTACAGGCAGAGGAGAAAACACATATAAGTATTCTACTTTGAGAATGTAACCCTCAGAATTTTTTTTATGTGCAAAGAGGGGACCATACATTTCATGAGATGCCAAGGATTTATTATTAGTCTATTAAAAGTTTTAAATTAATTTACATCAGTTTGTATGATTAGTCCAGTTAAAATGGTAGTAACATTTATACTCTAAATTCTCTAGATGACTCAGAACAAACCTCATTAATAATATACTTAAAATTTGTGATATGGAAAACTTCTAGTACTGCCTTTTGTCTGCTCTTCCCAGAGGAAGCTGGGAGGAAGTAGAAACAGGGCACCTGACCCAAACTAACCAAAGAGGTAATCCATATCACATATGGGTTTATGCAGTGATAGGACAAGGGTTAATGGGTTTAAACTTAAACAGGGGAAGTTCAGATTAGATATAAGGAAGAAGTTCTTCACTGTGATGGTAGTAAGGCACTGGAACATGTTAGACCTAAAGAAGCTGTCAATGCTCCATCTCTGGCAATGTTCAAGGTCAGCTTGTACAGACCCTTGGGTGACATAGTCTAGGATGAGGTGTCCCTGTCCATGTTAGGGGTGGTTGGACCTGAATGATCTTAATGTCCTTTCCAACCAAAACCATTCTATGTGTGTTTTTTTAAATATGTACTTCAGCATAGTCACGAATCCTTTAAACATTTGAACAGTGCATTATGTTGTGCAAGGAAAAAAAAAATTGTGAAGAACTTCAACAGGACCATGTCACTGAGTTACTTGTCAGTGATACAGAAGGTGAAATTCAAAGTACATTCCTTGCACCTATGTAGGAAAAGCATGACCTCACTACTATCACTCAGGAGCAAGATTCTCAGCTGTGATTCGGAGGAAACTCCAGGAACAAACTTGCCAACAGAGTTTCAAGTTGACAAGCAGGTATTCTTTATTACGGCACCATGAGACATGGGGGATAGCTCCTCATAACGTGTGTCCCCTTATTGCTACACAAGCCGTCCTTATATAGCCCCTGGGCGTACATACATATTCATGAGGCTACGTATGGATTACATAATTTTCCAGAGTGTTTCCCTACATGCGTACAAAAATGTGGTGGTGGTCTTTGGGGGTCATTTGCTTCTTCCAGCAATCACTTCTGGCAGCCTTTGAAGCATGCACAGTAGATGTTTATACCAGCTTAATTAGTTCATTAACACCACAGACACAGCAATCACCCTGTCCTTCTACTTATCAATTAGTTTAACTGCAGCCCATCCTGGACACCTGATATTCCAAGATACTCCTTACCCTTACATTCTTACCCTTACAAAATAAATAAAAAATCAGTGATAGTGTCTCAAGAGAAGGAGAAAGAATAATTTGTTTAGGACTCTGGGCTGCGCTAAAGGAACCACGAAAAACAGCCATGGGTCATCTCTCCTCAAACATTTTTCAAAGAAATAGGAGAAGATGAGCTGATTTTTCTCCAATCTCATTATAAAAGGTGCTTAAGCTAATATCCTTATCTCTATCACAATTACCAAAGGAATTTCTGTCTGACTTGCAATGATTTTTACAAAGTATAAATTAGAACATCTATTCCATTTACTGTGCAGAAGTGCGTAATGAATGCTCAGCAACATCATCAGGATGTTTAAGCCTGGAATATTTACTATGAATTTTTCAGCTAAAAAACAGTTGTCACTGTTAAAAGTTTTCTTAAGCACAAGCAGTAATTATTAGAAGAATATATGTTTTTGACTGAGCTTAAATCTTAATCTCAGGTCCTCTGTCCATAGAAATAATTCTTTAAGAGATCTGAAAAATGTGGAAGAGAAAATTTCCCTGAAATATGAGTAGATTTCACCAAGTTAATTATTTTTATTTTAGGTAGTGCATAGTTATCTGTACTTAAAAACACTATGCATGTAAGAATCACTTGAACAAAACTAAATTTAGACCAAGAAAGACTGTCTGACTATTACACAAATAATTGCTGACATTCTCATTACTTGAGAATAAGGCAAGGTGAAGAGATTGTGAACAGAAATTGAAATTAACTTAGGGAAAAAAAATCTGATAGAATCTGGTTAACCTGAAATTACATTGAATTTGTTTTAGTAAGAGAAAGTGCCTCATGTCATACTTTTCCTGACAAAAGGAGGACTGAACTATGGACTGAAGAAAAAATCATGAAGATGCTCAGTCTCATAAATACATGCTAGTCAATAAACCTTAAGGATAGTGCTGAACTTTCTTAACCACTTGTCAAAAACCTGTGAGCCTGAGCCAACTAACTTAAAGCTATGATATGGGAATAGACAGAAATACAGGAAAAAGCTTTTGAAGAAGTAAAGAGGTTAATTTCAAATTCTCCATTAATGAAATATTATAACCCAAAGGAAAGGCTAGTCTTAGAAAGCAATGCATTGGAGAAAAGCTGGGGAGCCACACTGCTGCAGAGACAATGTCTAAAAGAACTTGTGAACTGCGATTTTTGAGTTAATGAATGAGGAAGGTTTATCACTAGACCTTTACAAAACTGAGTAAAATCTTTTACAAGTTCTGTCAGCACAAAAATGTATTACTGTCTCATGGCTCTCTAACTTTTTCTTATGATTCAAATTTCTGAAAGTATTATTTTAAACAGGGAATGCTAAACCGGCTCATTACCATGCTCATTGACTGGGCCTGACAGAGTGAGTATCTCCTGCAACATATTACTAAATCGCACCACACTGCAAGGTTTATCCATCACATTTTCAGGCCCATTCCTTCCATACAGTTAGTGTCTCCAAAAATAAAAAAAAATTAAGCATGAATTACCATGCTCCATATTGTCTATCAGCATAATGTCATCTTTCCTCTCAAGGGCCTCTTCAGCCCCCTTCTCCTTTCGAAGCTATGGTGCACAGCCTTTTCCACCCAACACATTCTGGCCTTAAAAAAAAAAAAAAATTGTCAAGCAACCCAGGTTTGAACATCTGTAGCTTTCATTGAGGCTGCATTTCCAGAGCCAGGGTGAACTGGCTTTATCACATTTGACTCTTACATTCTCAGTGTCAGGCACCATGTGGGCCAGCTACGCCCTGGAGTTTGGGGACAGCAGGGGGTGCCCAGGCTGCAGTTCAGGTCTTGGCTGACAAGACCCATCCTGCCTCCCCCATCTATGAGCAAGGCATCTGGGGAACACTATGGCAGCCCCAGTCCTGGGCACCACGTACCTCTCTGGGGATATTTGAATCCAGGCAGAGGTTCCAGCCCACATGTAGGAGTCAAGATCAGGCCCAGTGATGGGGACGAGGGTCAGACACAGCCCTGAGCTTCCCCGGAAGGGATTTTACAGGATGGTTAGGTTTGGTTTTTCTCACTTAGCAGCTAGACACAGGCTCATATACCATTATTGTGTATAGATGTTTCTAAAAAAAAGGGTTTCCACACACTTCAATACTGTTTCTCTGGGTATTCTCAAGAAATCTCTCTGACAGATCAGAGGTAACAGCTGAGCACCAAACTGCTAGATCTACAGGGATCCAGATTTCAGCATGATTCTGCTTAAATCCTTAAATCTACCAGATGCTCTCAGAATCCAACTAATAAACAAAAGCTCCATTTAACAAATGGAACCTTGTTAGTATCCATATTGAAGATGGTAACCACTGCTTCTCTGTAGCACAGAATAACAGAGCAGCAGGAGAGTTTGCATCACATGACAACATAAAGGCAGAGATACAAGTATGATTACACTGATTAATTAGTGATAATTCAAAGACCCAGAGTTTTAGTATTTTTATGAGACATAGAATATCCTAATTATAGTGTCTTCTGACAAGGCATGTGTATATAAGATACAGTTTCTGACTTTTTTTTCAAGATGATATTTTAGCCCTTTTAAGGTCAACATGAGTGTAATTTCTGATGCTACTTTCTTTTATTAGACTGAGAGTAGTGAAATTTCAAATAGTTAATAGCTTTAGCAACATACGTGTCCTGAATCTAAAAAAAATCTTTTCTTAGAATACTTGTCAAGCAGTGGAAACAGAAAATTGCAGCGTAAAGGCTGGCCAGGCATTGCTGATGAAAATGAAAGGAACTGGGCCTTGTTCCCATCTGGCATCAGACTAAACAGCAGAGTTTAAAAGCAGTCTAACATGGAGACTAAGGAGAAGACCACAAACATTCTCATCAGTCAAAAACTGACAGGTTTAAATTTCTGTTCAATAATCTCCGAAGCAAAAATAAAGCAGGCAAGCATTATCCTACAATAGATTTGCCAAGAATTAAAATGAAATCAGTGGAAAAAGTGGAAGAAATAAGACAAGGTATTATTCTATAATAACAATTATAGTTGGAGGAAAATGTTAAATTTTACAAGCGATCAAATGAGAGACAATGAAAGAGAATAAAGAGACATATAAGTAGGAACATACAGTATCCCCAAATACCAGGAACACTCATTAGGATGGAAGACACAGAGGCAGGGAGGTCATAGAGCAGAAGAAATAGAATGGATGTGGAGACACTATCCCTTCACCACAGCAAAGTATCTTGAGGACTTGAAGTATTGTATCTTATAGATCCTTGGTGAGCCAGAAGCAAATAAGCTACAAAGACTAGGTCAGGACAAATAATAATAAAAATATAAAGTGTGGTTTGAGACACCTCATAATGCACAGTATAGTGGAGTGCAAAAATCACACTTAAAAAGTGAAATAGGCACAGGGACAGCATAAATATAAATCAGGAGGTAATAAAGGAAAGCTGACCCCCACTTCTCTGGACCTTAACTGTCATGATGGTTAAACCTCAACAGACTGTTGAGTCTGAGACCCCAGCCTCTCTTGAGAGGCTTTCTCTTGTTCAATACCTCAAAAGAATCCTGTTTCCCAGTTCAGGTCTTCATGAGTATGGGTGGTTTTGTTTCATAGTCTTTTAAAAATATGATTAAGTCATGCCTTGCTATTTCTTGCAACATCTGTTCATCAGAAATCAAGGAAAAATGTTATTCAAATCGTAGTCACCTGTCACGTATTTATAGTCACTGAATAATATAGGTCTCTATGCCACATCTTCATAGATTTTCCTGTGGTATCTCTTTAAAGATACAGCACTGACAATCCCAGCAGCTGGGGTTGGAGTGCTCAGCATGAAGAAATGTAAAAATCCTTTAGAATAAAATCAGTTGTACTGTCTGGCATGGCACAGGGAATGCTTAGTTGCCTATAAACTCAGCACTTAGTCTTGCATCCACACTTTACTGTCCATCTCCAACAAATTGTCCCACTTGTTTGATCCCATTCTCATTCAAATTCTAAATACAGGTTTATTTCAGTTATATATACATTCATACAAGTTCACATACATTCACAAGTTTGGCTACCATTCTTAGCAATCATCCTAACTGTGCTACACTTGGACTTCGGAAGCAGCATTTGCTTTCTTATTTCATAGTAAAGAAGACAACAATTTCCTTTCCCAAGTGTATTAAGTAATTACAAGATTATCAAGTCATCAATACTTTATTAGCATTATGTTGTTCCTCAGGCATGTTGAAGCAGTTGTAATGTACCTTCAAGGAAAAGTTCTTACTAGAACTGAAAGGATTAGACAGGTGACGTAACTAAGGTTATCCCTCATTTGCTCTTAAGACTAGACAGGACTATGAAGGAAGTCGGAAATGTAATGACCCATAAATCAATTTCAACAAACCAGAACTCTAGCTACAGAGCCCTTTGTCCTTAAATATGTGAAAAGCAGACATTGTACATGAGCAAGGAGTGGGGCTTGCAGTAGGTATTATGATTTTGGGTGGGTCATTCATACCATCAAAATGTAAAGAAAGTGAACAGAATAGAAAGTAATTCATTCTACCAAAAGCTTTATTTAAATAACATTGCTAGATATTCTCAGAATTGATGCCTGAGATTTCCTTTGTTCTATAATACAGAGCTTGATAATTTGGAGAGATCAGGTCAATACCTGCAATTTGCACATGTTACTTCGGTATACTACACTATATTGCTCTGAATACTATAAACTCATAAAGCCTACAAGAATGACCCACCAGTGACAAAAGAGGATTAATTTAGCCTCTACAGAATTCCAGGTAAAATTATGCCTTTACATTATTATTGTTCAGATCTTAAGGGTTTGATACCATTGATTCAGATCTTAAGGTTTTAAATCCTGTGACCAAGCCACACTTGCAAAAAAAAAATGGACTCAGGTTGTCTGCAATCCCATTTGACTTGGTGTCTGTAATTGTCACTTTAGAAATTGCCCCAAGTGTCCTTTCAGCAACAATTCTAAACAATTTTCTTAGACCAAAGATAGTAACCTAGTATTATTATAAACAAGCAAACAAAAAATTAAACAAACAAAATAGATGAGGCAGCCTGGTATACAATGCCAGGAGACAGCCACATTTCACAAGAGTGAAATATGCACTCTTAAAAAATTTGAGTTTTTCTTTATCTGCATCTGAGTTTACCTCACTGTCTGAGGTTTCCTTTCACATCCAAAGCAGTTCAGCTAGCCTGTACCAGAGCTAAACACAGGTTTCATCAGCCATAAATAAGCAATGAGGAAAGTCTGTCTTTGAGCTGGACCTTAATTCTACTCCTGCACTGTGTTCTTAATTAGGTTCACACAAAACATCTTTTTAACAAATAATGTTCCATGATCACTTAATACAAGTTGACATTATTTAACAAAAACATCCCTGTTTATTTCTTGTTCAGTATTTGGTTAATACAAAAGCAAGCAGAATTTATGCAAGGCCAGAGGTCAGGATAAAATACTGAAACAGGTTATTTCTTAATGAATATTCATGTAGTAACTTTGGAAAACAGTAATTTCTTTAGCATATTCTACTTTAGCACTAAACACATTACAAAATATATACCTTCAAAATGATGACAAAAATAAGTAATTTCTAAGAAATATTCCCAATTATCCAGGATTAGACACTCTGGGAATTTTAAATGGCAAAAAAAAGGGTAAGAGCTGAGGAGAACCCAAAGGCTTGCCAGCTGTTTAAATTACATCTTCTCTCTATTCCACACTTAGAAAATTTGAGCATTGAAAATTAGCGATTTTTAAGAGACATTAGTAACTTTCAGTACAGAAGTACACTGAAGTGGCAGAAATACATAAGTTACAATTAAACTATTTCCTTTAACTACTCACATCACTCCAGCCAAACTCAGCAGAAGCTGCTAAATCAGTTTGAGCAGCTAGTATGTACTGTGCCTTTTTACTGCTATGGATACAATAGTGACAGCAACACCCATACACAAGCCCTTTTGACTGTAAGGTAGGCACATTATTAGTTATAACCCACATGCAAATATTCATCTTATTAGTGACAAGGGTGTTCTTATTATGCCATGTATCTAAACTAAAGACAAAAAACTACAGGCATTGAATAGCTAACAGAATAATTAATTTTTCAGAAGAACCATTGTATGTGACTGTCATGGGTTCAGCAGTAGCAGTCATTTTTCTCCTTCTTGTAGCTGGTGCAGTGCTGTGTTTTGACTTCTGGGCTGGGAACAGTTGGTTGGTGGCGGGCATGTTTTGGGGGTGTTTTTGTTCGGAGCTTTTTCTGAGCACGTGCTCCAGCCAGGTGGAGGAGGGGAGGCCTGGAGGAAGGAGAGACAGGGCACCTGACCCAGGCTAGCCAATGAGGTATTCCATACCATAGCACATGATGCCCAGGATGCAACTGGGAGAGAGAGAGCTGGAGGGGTGGAGCTCTGGAGGAAAATGGAGGAAGGAGCACACGGTGCTCCGCCGGGCAGGGTGGAGTGAGTTATGGGTTGGTGGCTGGTGAGGTGTTGTATTCTCTTCACTTGTTGTTTGCTGTATCATTATTATTTGTAGTAGCAATGGCAGTGGTGATTTATGTTATGCCTTAGCTATTAAACCGTTCTTATCTCAATCCGTGGGGGCTACATTCTTTGGATTTTCCTTCCTAACTCTCTGGGAGTTGGGGGACTTGGTTTAAACCACGACAGTGACGAACAATAGGTTTCAAATGTACCTAAGACTTATTTTTGCATATTCCCAAACCTAGGAAATTCCACATAACAAAATTTGTGGTTAATAAGTTCTTGAGTCTTGCTTCAAGTGCTTACTTTGTCATCTTTGAGCACAGTAAGAATCACTGAAAATCAGCAGAGTTGCCCAAGGTTCAGTGAGGAAATTACAATGGAGAAAATAAACTGCAGTTGTGTTTTAATATCCTAGCAACTCTCAACCAAAGGCCCTAGAGTGGAAACAAAAACCCCAACCCCAAATATTCAATGACTATATCCACACATTTTAAAATAATCTGAGATGCTATTCTTTATTCTAACACTGCTATTATTTCAAAATATTTGTGCAGTAATCTACACTTGGCAGAAACTCTGCATAATTTTCTTATTGTGCTTGCATGTAATTTTCAAATTTTGGCACTAAATCAAATTCTGTCAGGCTACCATTTCTTTTCCACTGAATATGGTGGCATAATGATATTCTATCAGATAACAATGTAAAATAAAAGCAACAGTTGGAAAACTAGAGCAACACTTGTCAAAGGCTGTCAGTATAGGGAAAATTAATATAGCAAACATCTTAAGAACATTCTGTTTAAAAATACGGTCTTTAATTCACACTTCTCATTATATATCGATGATCTCACCGAACACCTACCTGACTTCGGGAGCACAGTGAGCACCTGAAAACTTGGGTTGGAGTTGTTTGGAGTGGCATATGCTGATTGGTTCTCAAAATCCTGAGCAGGCTTCCTGTTGGGTACCTAGATGTGGACATAAGCATCATATTTTAGGCCTCAGGGTCTGAGGAACTATTAAATATTTTACTGCTTGGAAATGACAATTTGTTTATCAATAATAACCCACAAAACTGAGATCTGCAAGTGCAAAAAAAAGATATCTGATTATGTTGAATATATTAATATCTCAAGATTTGCTTTAGGACTGGAGCCCTCACATGAACAATATTCTACAGATGATGAAGTGATGCTTTGCCAACAGACACCAGATGGTTGTTAAATGACAGATGAGGGTCTACATTTGATAGAGTCAACAAACCAGGCTGCAGCATATTTAAATATGCATATTTCAGAGACTAAGAACTCACTGATGATTACAAAAAGTTCAAAACCATTCAGCTTTCAAGATTTACTTTGTGTAAACATTTTCCTGGTTGAAACAGTGTTTCTACTGCTTATTGTCTAGTGGTAAATGCTAATAGCCTCCTGGGATGAGGAAGAAAATTGAGTGGTTTGATTAGGAAAGGCTCATTCTTTACAGTGATTATTCTCTTAGTAAGTGAGGAAAAGAGGATCCTACTGAATTAAATAAGAATTCAGTTTGATATTACAAGAGATGTTGACTGATCTGCATTTTCATGCCTTGAATATTGAATTCCATCAACTCTTAATAGCTGCTTTAAAAAAAAGATAGTCTTATACATCTAATAAAAACAACATATTAATAAATTAATAGAAAAGAAAAACATACACATAGGATTCATTACTCTTCTAAACATCGGAAACACTGATGTACTATAAATATTTTCCAAAGTTAGTCACCATAGAAAAGTACTTAACATTGCACCTGCCATAAAATAAATTATCAACTTCATCACAAGAGTTCTTAATTAAATTTATCTCTAATTATACCAGGTAATTCTTCCAGTTGCATTTGATTTGTTCTGCTTTTAAAATCTTCCAGGTGACTTGGAGCAAACAAAAGACACACAGATGACTTTAATATTTCTTAAAACTTTTCCAGAAATAAATTCTGGACTCAGATTAAATAAATTGATTAAAAAAAAAAAGCAAACATACCCAAAAATCAAACAAACCAACAAAACAACTAACGCAAAAAAACCAAACCCAAAAAAAACCCAAACCCAAACCAAAACAGCAAACTATAAAACAAACAAAAACCCCAAAAAACAAACCCAAACCAAGCAGCAAACTATTATGATGAAACAATGTCACTGTGAATTATGCCTGCAGAATAAAAACAACAAACAAAACCCACAACAATTGTGGTCTTATAATCATTATAATATGCAAATATTTACACTATTTTCTTTTCAGAAAATCGTAGAACTGTGGTACAATTCTGTTTTAAAGTGTTATGTGATGAAACACTTCTGTCAGAGAATGATTCAGTGCACAACGGAGACCTCTCATGCACTTTCTGGAAGACGTGACTTTACCCTAACCCTAACCTAACCGTGACTTTACCCTAACCCTAACCCTAACCCTAACCCTAATGGTATGTACCTTCTCTGGAATTTTCACTGATACTTTTGTAAGCAAAGTTGGAACACAAAGACAATATGATATTTTATATTTTCCTAGGAAGATAATGGTTTAAATGTCATCCTTACTGCCTCTTGTGGTATTTCTTGTTTTGAGCACTCTCATTTTAAGCCTGCTTTGACTCTACTGTTTCTTAGTCTTGCAGAGAATCCTTTCCTACCAATTCACAGAATTATTCCAAGTACTTATCTAGTAAATTCCAAATGACCTGCGAAACTCTTACTCTCTTGCTGTTCCAACATCAGATAGATTTTATCGACAATTCTAGGGAATTAACAGAAGTAACAGTATTTTGATGATCTATAAAGAAACAGATTCACAAAAGTATATTGCTTTGCTGGAAGTTGCAGATGTTTAGATATTACTTCAGTATTGAGCACAAGAGATTAATTCAGTGTTCAGAAGAGTATGAGGAAGATCTCAGTACCTGTAATGATCTTACATCACTTCTGTAACAATGTGAAATTCATATGTACCCACTGGAAATAAAAAAAATGTGGGTAGTTTCTAAATAGTTGAGGAACAGATTACAAGCAACACATATGTAAGCTTCTAAAAGAGAGATTAACAAATATGAACTGATATGAGCTGATTTCAAACTACAAGACTGAAAATTGGGAAGTTTGTAGTAATGAGTAACACATCATCCTTTCAGTCCAAAGTCCTGATCATCCAGACTAGCTTAAGCACTGAAAAATATAATGTGACAGCACTTTATAGGATATTTTAATATCTTAAGAACATTTATTTTGCCTTATTTAAATATTGACCCAGGAAGTCCAGCGTACCTTTGTTTTCTCTTTTCAGTTATTTGTATATTATTTTTCATGGAAAAGGGGAGGAGTTCTACCCAGATATTTATCTTTCAGGGGGGCTACAGATTTGATTGTTTTCCATGTACTAGAAGGAACTTTCAATATGATTCTCTCCCGAACAACTACAAACAGGATATTGTTCATGCAAGATATAACCTCTTCTGAGTGCTATTACAGGTTTGGCATTCTCTTTTGCTATGGTAAGAATGGTTAATGAAGTCTTATCTGCCAGGAAACTGCCCAAACTGCTTGTGAACAGAGAAGAAAATAATGTTGTTATGTGAAGAATAATATTGCATGTTAGCAGGAACCACTTCCATTCCAAGTGTTTGGAACAAACATAAAGGCAATTTTGGAAACTTTGGGAGAAAAGAAATATTATTCTTTTCCTTTCATAGAATCATAGGAAAGTTAAGGTTGGAAAGGATTTTAAAATCATCTAGTTCCAACCCTCCTGACATGGCCAGGCAAACGTCATACTAAACCATGCCACCCAAGGCTGTCTAACCTGGCCTTGAGCACCCCCAGGGATGGAGCATTCAGAAGTTCCCTGGGCAACCTGTTCCAGTCCCTCACCACTCTTACAGCAAAGAACTTCTTTATATCCAATCTAAACTTCACTAAGTTTGAACCTATTACCCCTTGTCCTATCACTACAGTCCCTAGTGAAGAATCCCTCTCCAGCACCCTTGTAGGCCCCCTTCAGATACTAGAAGGCTGTTATAAGGTCTCCATGCAGCCTTCTCTTCTTCAGCCTGAACAGCCCCAACTTTTTCAGACTATCTTCATATAGGAGGTGCTCCAGTCCCCTGATCATCCTCGTGGCCCTCCTCTGGACTTATTCCAACAGTTCCATGTCCTTTTTATGTTGAGGGCACCAGAACTGTACACAATACTCCAAGTGAGGTCTCACAAGAGCAGAGTAGAGGGGCAGGATCACTTCCTTCGACCTGCTGATCATGCTCCTCTTGATGCAGCCCAGGAAACAGCTGGCTTTCTGGGCTGTGAGCACACACTGCTGACTCATGTTCATTTTCTTATCAACCAGCATCCCCAAGCCCTTCTCCACAGGGCTGCTCTTGAATTTCCTTTTTGCCCAACCTGTAGCTGTGCCTGGGAATACTCCGACCCAGGTGCAGGACCTTGCACTGGTCATGGTTAAACCTCATGAGGTTGGCATCAGCCCACCTCACAGGCGTGTCAAGGTCCCTCTGAATGACATTCTTTCCTTCTAGCATATCAACAGAACCACACAGCTTGGTGTCATTGGCAAACTTGTTGAGGGCTAATCCTTAAATTTAAAGCTGGATTTCATTGTATCATTCTCTGTAAATGATAATTAATAAAAATATTTTGCATAGCTTTCTATGTGCATATGTTCATTTTTTCTAGCCTTTTATGAGTAGATGAAATATGAGATAAAAAGTTAATAGTATCTTTGTTAAATCTAATGATATTCATGGTATCATGTTGATCAATTCATAATATTCCTCCAAGAAAATGGTGAAATCCCTAACATTTACTCTGGAATTCATAAACATTTTTAATATGTTAGGTATATAATTTCAGATTTATTTTAAAAACAACAACAAAAACACCCAACCCAGAATATGACATAAAGAAACAACTAACACAATAGCTTTTCCCCCTGAGAAAAAAAAAATTAAATGAGAAAATAAAAATGGTGATTTATCCAAAAAGTTATATCTCAAAAAAAAAAAACCCAAAACCAAGCTTTCCTTAAAAATTAATGGGGAAAGGAGTTTTATAAACTTAAAAATATAAGAATTGTAACTCAGAAGTTCTTATTTCTTTGTCATAAGTAGTAAGGCAACTACAAAATGTCTGAGAAACAAAACCTCCAATATTTATAAGCTAAACTAAGATACATATTTTAAGATTTTTAATTAGTCTGGTGGCATCCTGGAGGGTTTTTGTGCTGCACTGTCTTTTGGAGAACTTAATTCATATAATCTGTTAGTACAGTAATATTTGAAATCTTAAAAAAAATGTCTGTATGTTGTGTTGTAAGAGAAATGTTCATTTATTATAGAATCATAGAATAGTTAGAGTTGGAAAGCACCTTAAGATCTTCTAGTTCCAATCCCCCTGCCATAGCCAGGGACACCTATCATTAAACCATGTCACCCAAGGCTCTGTCCAACCTGGCCTTGAACACCGCCAGGGATGGAGAATTTACTTCTTTGGGCAACTTGTTCCAATGCCTCACCACCCTTACAGCAAAGAACTTCTTCCTTATATCCAATGTATACTTCCACTGTTTAAGTTTGAACCCATTACCCCTTGACCCATCACTACAGACCCTAAAGAAGAGTCCCTAAAGAAGAGTCCCTCTCCAGCATCCTTGTAGGCCCCCTTCAGATACTGGAAGGCTGCTATGAGGTCTAGTATTGCTTATGAGTGTCTGAAGATTCAAGCTTCCATCTGAAAAATGTCTAGCTTTTTCATTAGAAAAACAAGTTCTAGTTATCAAAAAATATGGTTGCTAGAAATGCCTTGAACACATGAAAGTAGCAATTTATGTTGTAAAAAAGCCATGTTTTTTCTCTTGAGAAAAGGTGACCCACAACAATGAAGAGAGACACAATTACAGTCATGATCTTAAAACAAATGGAAAAAGGGGAAAGATAGACTTTTACCTTTGAAAATGACTGATCAAGTAAAAAACAATGAGAAGTTCCTCTCTTTGTAGTGTAGACTTACATTCTTTCTGCTAACAATAGATTTAGTCAAGTAACTTAGTGTCTAGATAAAAGGTTTGATAATACTTGATATTTTTGTTAAGTCAGGATAAGAAATTTAGGCATACTAATGAATGCATTAATTTATTGAAGAGCAAAGAGCTGCTCAAAGATGGAATTGATACTCTTTTCTTATTCTAGATAGATCAGCTAGTGGGCTTGTCTGTTTTTCAGAAATGTTTTACTTTCACACTATGTTACTTTTTAGTGAATGATAGCACAAGATGATTACTATGGGTGAGAGGGAAAAAAAGTGGGTGTGATATCAGAAATTTTGAGTGATACTGTGCTTAAAGTAAATTGCTAGTGCAATTGTGTAAATTCTCATGCAATATTTTATTGCTCACTTTGCCACAGAAAGTAGAATTTGACTAAGAAAGATTCCAGGGTAAAAGAGGTATTAGAAAACAAACAAAAACAAAAAAAACAACAAACAAACAAACAAAAAAGCAAACATAAGGATTTTCAGCAAAAAGAAGTGCTGGATTGTACAAAAGACTGTTCTATAGGGCTTAATAACAAGAGCTGTTGCAAAGCAGATGAAGGTGAAACAAATCTAGAAAATAGAGAAAAGAAAAAGCCCAGTCATCACTGTGATTTGAAAGATGAAAAGAAAAAGGGAAATGAGATATTGGATATTGAAGTACATCTGCCAGTAGAAAATAGCATACACCTTGTGTGTAGTTACAATCATAAGCACTGCAGAAAGAAGACTTGAAGTGGAGTAGATATAGAGCAGGTGGAGAAGGAGAACACATTATTTATTTAACTGGTGGACATTTACAGAGACTGGACTGTCTCTGGTCTGGCAAAACAGGCCTGAGAATAGGTGTGATTTCCTTCTCTAAATTTATCAAGGAAGAAGGTATAACCTACATTCAGCCTGAAGAATTATGTTGAAGCAATTTTAAATTCATATACATTGGTCTGAAGCTACTCAGCCTAAAAACTTCAATATTTTAATTCCTAGAGAAATAATATACTGATCTGCAGCAGATATGCAGCATAATTGAAATTGTCATCTATGAGCTTAATTTTGATGCCAAGACCAAGAAGATCCTTCTCATTCTTGTATTTTCATTCTTGTAATAGTTATTGGATGAATAAAAAGATTAACAGGACTATACAGTTAAGTGAAGCCAACTCTCGCTCATGTTCTCGAGTAAGTTTTGATGTTTTCTTTTCCCCCACATTTAAAAGCAAAATAATCTGATTTTTTTCAAACTGTAATCTGAATTTTAAATAAGAATTTTACAAGCAGGGATTTTACTATACAAGAAACTCCAAAACGTGTATTTGCTATTGACTCCTTTTATGCTGAAAATATGTCTTGTTTTTCTCAATGTAAAGGATTGTATCAAACTTTTCAAAATCAGAACAGTGAAGCAGACTACTTCCTCTCTTTCTTCTTTTTCTTATTTTAGACCAGACTTTTAAGAAACTTAAGGTGGTTGTAGATTCCTCCCAACCTCGAACCAGAAATATGTGTAAGCATATGCTGCTGATGGAATATTCAGTTGAGGATGTGCTGAAGAGTAAGAAATTATAAAGTAAAAAATAAAAAATAATGTAAAAAATAATTTGTGTCTAGCTGTATTCTAGACCTGAAAGCCTAAGAGCCATAGCAGAGTGATGTTGTCAACACCCACATTTCAGGACACTAGGTTTAATCTATGCTGAATAGAAGTCTTGGCAGGCAAGAGTCACAAAAAAGCTGCACATAGAGCAATAAAGCCTTCTTTATACCACTAGTCCAACAAAAATTCAGGCTTTTGATGAATCTTTTGTAGGGTCTGTTTATTTATCATTTGGCTTCTAAATTTCAGTCACTATCAGAGTTTCGAGCTGCACAAAATATTTGTTTGATCTGCTCATATGCTCTACAAATTGGAAACGTGATCAAATTAGCAGGACAACAACATTTTAATGTAACCTTTCAACTGCTTCATGAAGACTGTTTAAATATTGCTAATCTACACAACCAGCAGACACAATAGCTTGGCACCAATATAAGCCCATAAATGCAATTAGTATTTCCAAAATTGTTATGGGAAATATAAGAAAAAACAACAAAAATATCCCCAACCAAGAAAACAAACAAACAAATCCAACAAAAAAATCCACAACCTAAAACAAAACAAAAAGCAAAAACAAACCCAAAAAAATCCACCCCAAATAACAAAAAACTTTGAGGACTACATATTTAAAAGAATCACATAGCTTAAATCAGATGCAGTACAAATATTTTACACTGGAGTTAAATAAATATTTCTGGTACTGTACATTTTGCAAACCCCTCTATCTCATGATAAATCAAAGTAAAATTTCACAATGCATATAATTTGAACTGTTATGGCTAATGTAGATGTAGGGGATTTTAAAACAGTTTTAAAGCTCTAAATATAGAACCATGAAATATTAACACTGAAAGTTGGGATATAAAATCATAGAATCATAGACTCGTGACTGCACACTCTAGAGTTTCATAGGGCTCTGTAGGTTTGAATGTTTATTTGAATGACTGTATTTTTTAACTACTTTTTTCAAAAAAATCTAAGAGACATCTTGCCTGAACATCTTTGAAAATCACTTCAGATGCTTCACAACATATTGTATTCTCGCTCACTGTGGTAATAAAATTCCTGTATAAAATTCTATTAAAAATAATGTAATAAAAATGAGAATTAAGATATATTTGAAAAAAATCAGACCTTTATTTCTCAAATTAAGCAACAAAAGAAACAATATATCTATATTCTTAAATTTGTGGTAATATAAAACTATGGTTTCTAGGCCTTTCTATTTCCATGCTGTCTCAGAACCTAATTGAGTCTTTAAGATAGGAAGTGTTGCTGTATTATTCAAGAACCAGGGATAATCCTAGGTAATTATCATTGTGATTCTGACTATCTAAGAAAGTATTGCTGGTTTTAAACCCAAAGAATATCCTTTTTTATTAGGACAAATATTCTTATGTGTACTCTTGATTCTTAACAGCATTTATGTATATGCCAAAAGTAGAAAAATATTATTGCTATAAAGTAGGGGAAGCTTAAATACCAGCTATGCTAGCTGCAACTGAAAACCACAAGCTCCCCAAACAAGTACCTGAGAGTGGTCTTCATGGCAGCAGCACAAAGTATTTGACACTATGGAGAAATATCACTGACTGTCATGTTCTTTGACAACTGTATTATGAATTAAAAAGGCTGTGTGAACTTTAATGACCCACCGTCCTTGATCCTAGAGCTGTGTGGTTGTCTGGCCCTGGATCTTCTTTCTTCCTTTCTTGTTTGTGCTTTATATGTTTATGGTGTGCTTTAGCCATACATCATTTAAGTCATCTGTACCTCATGTACACATTTGTTAAAACTTAGATACCTGGGATATAAACTAGCGTAACTTTATTTAAGGCTTTTGCATGTATGTGTTTCTGAAGATTTTTCTCTATTTTATTTCTTTCTAGTTAAAAAAAAAAAAAAGTATTGAAAACAGGGAGTATCTAAATGAATTCGCAAATAAAAAAGATAAGAATAAGACATTTTCCACTAAAAATCAAATATTCAAATATTCAAATTAATTCAAAATGTGATTTCATGTGAGGAGAAGATTTAATTATATTTTGTTCTTTATACTTTTAGTCTTTTCTCATCTCTGATTTTCTGACTTTTTCTTTTCATTGTGCCATAACAAGGCAGAGTTGGAGTCAGTAACCATATGCAGACCTTATTCTGAAATACTCCCAGACTCAAAATGTCCTTTGAGTTCAATAGTATTCCCAAATACCAATGCAATTATTTTTAAACCCCCATATATTTAACTAATAAATACAGTAATTTTCACATAGAAATTTAGGAATATAATATTACAACATGAATACCCCGAGGTTTTTCATCCAAGCAGAATATTTCTAGGTAGACAAGAGCAGAAGTAAAAAATAAAGGAAAGGTAAAGATGTAGTGCTGTTCTGTGCCCTGAGTGTCAATAGGTTTCAGAGATTATTTTTAAACTGCCTCTTGAAGTTTTGTGATGCATCAAGGGCACTTAACCTTTTTTTTCCTCCCAAGTATTTTTCACATATCTTCCTTTTCATATTTTTTTTCTTCCTTCTGTAGTTCCTAATACTATTTTAGGCTTTCAGGAAACCTATCCAGCCTAAAAGAAGATGAGTAGAAAAAGTGCATCACTGTGCCCCAACCAGATACATTAGAAATTTCAACCATGCTTATATGCCTGAGTAATAGAGAAATGAAATAAAATTAGACAATTACTTAGGAGAGGGAAAATGTTTTTAGTGGTAGACATCTGAGAAAATAAGTAATAAATCTTCCCTCATTATTCCACTCCACTACATAGGTAAATTTGCAGAAATAGAGGCAGCAAACAGACAATGCATTTTCTGAGCAGAAGCAAATCATGAAAAGCATTTGGTGAAGCACAAAAATATGAAACAGAAACACTACAAACTGCATTTAACACTATACACCACTTCTCCAGATAATGCTGAGACTAGAGAATAACTCAAGTGTGGATTTTGCTGATGTTTTTAATCCAGGTCACCTGCTGCAGCATTTGTCCATTCCTCGCAAACATAGACTGTCTATTCTAGTTTTTAAAATAAAAAATACCTCATGAGCACCTCTATCTTTGTTTGAAGGCAAAGAAAAGTTTGTTACCAGCATTATCTTGCTGCCAGTTTAATCAGTCTTGGTTCAAATCATTATTTTCTGACACTAATACAAAGTCTTTCCCTAGAGGTAATGTAAAGACTCAATAGCTGTAAGTACTTTTAAGTCATAAGCTCCCTAGATGTTCACAGAACTTTATCAAACCTTAATCTTGAAATGTGAAAATCTGAATTGGTGGCCACCCAGTATGTGGAAACTAATATAGAAAGAGGGCTGGGAGGTGAGTGTGACCATGAGAGTTGTCACTAGATGTGGCTAGTACACAACCTGTGACTTCAGTACACAGCCCTTCATGAGGCCCAGACTTCTGATAAGGCAACACGATAAGGAACGCCAAATTCCAGGAAAAATGCCCAACAGAAATACATATTTTATAATCCAGATAGCAGTGGTAATAATAGTGTAATAAGAGTTTTACTTATGTTAAGTAAGGTCTTCCTGTAGGAAAACAACTAGAATTAGATAAATACATTTTTTTTTTCTTTCAGGCTCATTCAATTCACATCTCCTGTTTCTTCATCATTAGCTTCCTATTTCCCTTCCAGATATGAAATACTTGGGTAATGTTTGGTGGTTGTTGGAGGGGGGGCTTGACCATTTTGTTGGTGGAGGGTGGAGGGGGAGAGTTGTCAGTTTTGGTTCAGGTTTGAGTTTTTTGTTTTTAACATCTGGAAATAATAAAGCAATAGGGACACCTACTGGAATTTTCATAATATTGAAAATTAATCTCATGGGAAAACACTAAAATATTTAGCTGTATATTAGACCATTTTACTTCCTATTATAGATTTTGAGGTTTAAAAAAAATACAGGAATCTAGAAAAAAAGTGAGAATTTACTGTTCACATGAAATTCAGAATGTTCCAGATATGAAATACCTTCTTCTAAAAAAGTTATATGTTTTGAACATGATATATTCAGTGTAAGAGTTTTTAATTAAGTCTGTAGTAGTAGAGACTGTGGTGATAGGACAAGGGTTAAGGGTTCAAACTGAAAGAGGGGAAGTTTATGTTAGAGGTAAGGAAGAAGTTCTTTACTGTGAGGAAGGTGAGGCACTGGATGGGTTGCCTTAGGAAGTTGTGAATGCTCCATCCCTGGCGGTGTTCAAGGCCAGATTGAACAGTCTTGGGTGACATGGTCTAGTGTGAGGCATCCGTGCCCATGGAAGAGGGGTTGGAATTAGGTGATCTTAAGTTCCTTTCCAACCCTAACTATTCTATGATACTGTGATTGTGACTCAGAATTTACATTTAAAACATATAACCCTTTTATTTTTTTTATGTATAATTAAAATGCAGGGGAACAAATATAGATTGACTACAGTAGGGATTAATCTCATTATACTGTCTGAGGACTCTTTTGGACATGTAATGTAATTCTTCATTATCTTCACCCATTGTTTTAACTTTTCACAATAATAGTAAAGTCAAGTATTGTATTATCCTTTCATACCTTGAAAAAATATCATTCTGAAGTACTTACCATCTGCTATATTTTTTATGAAGTTACTACAGTTCTTGAGAGAAAGGGCTTATTTTTTTAAAATTGCAATTTTCCAGGAGATGTGAATTGAATGAGCCTGAAAGAAAAAAAAAAATGTATATTTTCAAAAGCAACTGGTGACTTTCATTTAAAAGACACAAGGCCAATCTGATCAATGTTTAAAGTGCGTGTAACAGATAAAAAAAAAAAAAGAAGATCATTATTGCAAGCCGCTAACATAAATCACAATAAATTAACATTTTTTTTAACTTCCTAGTCCAAATGAAAAACCTATATTTGCCCCTCAGCTTCATTTACATTTGTCTATATGTGTACAAATGAAGTCAAAGAATAGGACAGAACCAAGCAGAAGCACCTGAAGCCTGGGGCATTTGAGGCAGGTAATGATGACTATTAAGAATAAAGACACAGCTGTCACTTGAAGAATGGCCTGAATTTTTGAGACTTTCACTATGTAGTTCATATAGCAGCAAAACATACCATATGGTTACCTCTTGAGGCACATCTACACAAATTGGTTTATCTAAAACTGAGATGCACCGAAGCAAAAACTGCAGTGTAACTTCTCTGATGCAATTGCATCCGAGATAACTGCCAAAGCATGCTACTTCTCAAATTATTATTTCTACATGAGGGAAACTTATCTCAAAGCATGTGCTCAAGCATGGTAGGTACCTTTTCTATGTATTTGAACTGCTGCCTTGTCATATTCACTGTGGGATTGTCCCTGCTGCAGCAAAGGAAGAATACTCCAAATACAGTACTGTTTTAGATGAAAATGTTCCTATTGGCTTATGCCATAGGCCTCACAACTCACAAATTAGAAGACTTTATAGAGTTGCAACACTGAATCCTACCAAAAAGAAAACAACTGAAATTTTCTGGAAGTGTATTATTTATAACAGCATGGGGGAAGGGGGGTGAAAGGTGTAAGTATTTCTTTTCTTTTTATTTGGGATTCTACTACTGTGTGTGCTGCATCCTTACAGTTAGTATCTGGTTAACAGATAGACCTGCCTAATGAACAAACAAGCAACTGTGGGATGTTGTTCAGTGTACCTTTGGGAGACAGAAATGATTGTTTAGTGGGCAGCTAGGCAGTACCCAGAGTTAGTGCTCAATGCAGTAATAGTGATAACAAAAGCTGAGAACTTTGCTGAAATCTGGAATACAGGGACAAAATAATGTGACTATCCATTGTGAATAGCTTGCCTGTATGCAACAGCTCCTGGGGACATCAGTAGATCATCAGAATTTGTTTGCTGGGCTTTCCTCGACATGACATAATGGTATCCTCAGTGATTAGTGCATGCAATCTTAAGATCTTTTTAGGCTCACTGGCCACCTGAGTCACAGCTATGGATGTCTTCTGTGAAAACACATGCTCTAAAATTCTTGTACTTTCAGCTTTTAAAGCTTAACATGAGGAAGCCAAAATCCATATTTCTGAAGTTAAAAAGATCATAAGCCCTTGTGAACATATGGTTATGCAGGCTTCGATAGACCTCATCTATTTGAAGGGTCTGTTATGTATTTTATATGCAACGTCCTTGGAGAACCTTTTTCCCTTTCAATGGCAAAACTTAATAAGGAGCAAATGTAAAAAAAATAAATAAACAAACATCTAAGTATTCATAGTTGTCCAAATAAAACATTAACACAAAAGCACAATGCTCTAAAGATTCTAGGAGAGAGATTAACTCTTTTTCTATGTGCCATGTAGACTATTTCCATGTTTGTGCTAAGGAGAAAACACATTTTTGCTTTATCCATTTTGAGTTAGACTTCTGTAAGTAAAAACTGAAATGAATAAACCAGAAGCCAGAGTTGAAGGAATCAGTTCTCCAAATATACCAAGGATTAAAGAAGTAGTGAAATATAGAGACAGTCTATGTAGGCTGACATGAGTTAGAGGTGCTCAAAGGCATTGGGTTCCCCTTGTTAACTGTTTTCTTTGTCAGGCAGGACTCAGGAGACCAATGCAATTCCATTCTGTTGGGCTCACATGAGTGATATAGGATGAATTGAAATAAGGAGAGACAGATGGTGAATAAAAACTTTGAAACATACAATCTAGGTATACTTACTTTTCATAATCCTCTTCACTCTCTTTGGGTTTTTATCTTTGTCAATCCTGTATCTGCAAGTTAGGATCTGCCCAATTGAAATGAGGTCCTGTTCTGTCAGGTGAAGAGTAAGATTGAATCCTAATCTCAATATTGCAATGTATGTCCTTGCTCCGTGAGATGAAACAGCAAAGGTGTCTCCAGAGGGTTATTTTGACTAGTGGAACACAGCCATCATTTGGAAGTTAGTGAAAGACGGATTCAGCCTGTAGTCTAGGAACTTCTGGTTAGATTTTGTTACATTTTAAATTCCATTTTACATTCCCCATCTTTTGTATTATAGATTTTTCCATGTCATGAGAGTCACTTTGTAATGAGATAAGAGACATATATGAAGGGTAGCAATAAGTTTAATATGCAGTCTGCACTTTTCGATTTCCTGCCTGTTTATGCTGTAGATACACTCATGTTCAATTCATTGCAGACTGTGAATAACATTGATAAAGGATTTGCAAATACCAACCCTGAAGATTTATTGTTTTGCTAAATTTATACTTTGTTGGTTTTGAAAAACACAATATATTAGTGGGAAATAATACCAATTTTCACTGACTTTATGTATTAATACCTATTACTATTAAAAACTACTGTCTCCTTTGTTGCATAAATATACTTCTTTGCTGTTTCACATCTGTAGAAATTCTATACCCAAATCTGTGTTTTTTTCCCTGTGTGTATTAGCCTTGTTTCTATCCTCAGACTGCTAAGACTGAAATGATAATACTGAATTTTGAGTTTGACAAATGAAATGAGGAAGCTCCCCACAGAGATTAGATAAGGACAGCAATATGTTCAGACATGTTCTGGATGTATCAGGAAGCTTGATGGGACTGGTAACTTTACTCAGGTGGAAAACACCCTTGCAAGTATGTTAGAATCCCAGAGTGACAGAAGAATTCAATTTTAGACTGGAAAGCATTTTTTGAGAGCAGTTTAATTTCATATGCAATTTATTCTAACAGTGATCTGCTGCAGAAAGAGGCAATTTACTGTCTTCCACTAAACACCCAATGTGTGCATTTCAAAACTGTGAAATATTTCTGTTACTTTTACTAAGTATTTTCTATGATCTATCTGTATAGTCCTATGACAGTGAGGTGTATGATACATAAATGTAAACAGACGTCCTTGCTCAGAGGTCATAGGATCCTGACTGAAGTGATGCAAAGACTAAGATGTAATCACCTAAACCAAAGAGAATGATTTTGAGCACTGGAACAAAGCATTTGGGTACTCTGTCCAGACATCACAGAAAGAAAAATGCACTGCTAGTGTCGTGAAGGTCATGTGTCCAGATCCTCCCAAGAAGCCTTGTTTACAAAGAGTGGAAGGTCTTGGTATAGACTATATGCCTAAATGAATTGATTACAAAATCCTGCTATAGCACAACAATTGCCAGATCATTTTTTATCCTGCCTGTATCTGTGTCCTGGTTTGAGCAGTAGCAGTCATTTTTCTCCTTCTTGGTAGCTGGTGCAGTGCTGTGTTTTGACTTTCAGGCTGAGAACGGTTGCTGATAGCAAGTATGTTTTGAGTTACTGCTCAAATGTTTGGTTTGTCCAAAGCCTTTTTCTGAGCTCATGCTCTGCAGGGAGGAGGGGAGGCTGGGAGGAAGGAGAAACAGGACACCTGACCCAGGCTAGCCAAAGAGGTATTCCATACCATAGCACGTCATACCCAGGAGGTAACTGGGAGAGACCCGGAAGGGTTGGAGCTCTGGGGGGATGAAGGAGGTATCGGTCGGTGCTCGATCGGGCAGGGTGGGGTGAGTTATGGGTTGTTGGCTGGTGAGATGTTGTATTTTCTTCACTTGTTATTGGCTTTATCATCATTATTTGTAGTAGTAATGGCAGTAGTGATTTGTGTTGTGCCTTAGCTATTAAACCGTTCTTATCTCAATCCATGTGGATTACATTCTTTGGATTCTCCTCCCTAACTCCCCGTGAGTTGGGGGAGCGAAGTGGGGGAGTGAATGAACGAGCTGTGTGTGGACTTGATTTAAACCACAACAATCTGCCTAGGACGTCGCTTGTTCTTTTCTTTCCTCAGAAGCATATAGCCATAAAGCTCTAGCACTTGAAATTTTGCAGAGAAAAGCTGTGGCAACGCATGATGCAGCAGATGGTTTGCTAGGAACATACAACACAGCAGGGTGAAAACTGTCACTATGCACATTTCTTCTGACCTAGGATGGCTATTTTTGTTTGTGTGTATTATTAACTTCAAGTGAATTAAAAAAAAAGTTAACCACAGAGCGACAAGAGCCACTGAGGAGGGAGCCTCAAGTTCTTGACAGGACTTGCAAAGAGCTCAGTTACTGCGAGGAGGTGACTCACCGGGGGTGGAGACAGGAGGAGTGGCACCAACTGTGAGTGGTTAAAAATCTACCCAGGGAGCGCGGCGACCAGGAGCGCGGCGAACAGAGCAGGCAAACAGAGCAGGTCGAGGCAGTTTGCAAGGCAGTTTGCGTGGCAGTTCGTGCGGGCAGGCGAGCGGGATGGTGAACATTCGCCGTATGACCAAGGTCCGGTCTGGGAGCTCTGCCGCAGCCACCCCGGTGGTGGCCAGCGTAAGCAACCAGACAGAGCCGGTGTGGAGGAGGTTGGGGGAGTGGGGAGGTTGCAGTGCAGAGCTTGGAGTGTAGAGTGTGCCTGCACTGGTCTTGTGAGGGAAAGGTGCAGAATGGGCAGGGTTGCTCTCGCTGCTCCCTGATGGAGGTCCTCCTCCAGCAGGTGGCTGAGCTACAGGATGCTGTCAGTAAGCTTCAAGATGTCAGGGGAGCTGAGAGGAAGCAGGACTGCTTGCTCCAGGACCAAACAGCACAGGGGCCTCAAGATTCCCCTCTAACTCATGGAGGAGAGAAGGAGGCTGCTGATCAGGGAAGCTGGGAATTAGTAACAAAAAAAAACAGCAAAAGGAGGAAGAGAGCAATTAAAAGCAAGGGGCTTCCTCCTAAATCTGCTATACTCACCCAGAACCACTTTGCTGTCCTGCAGGGGGCTAATGAGGAAATGCACTTGCATCAGAAACAGTCGGCTGGTGCACTGGTACAGAAGATCTCTACTGGTGCCACCAGGAAAAAGCGGCAGGTTGTAGTAATAGGGGACTCTGCCTTGAAAGGAACAGAAGCACTCATCTGTCGGCCTGACCCCATCAAAAGGGAGGTGTGTTGCCTACCTGGGGCATGGATCAGGGATGTTGCGGAGAGGCTGCCTGCTCTAGTACATCCCACAGACTATTACCCACTTCTAGTGATACATGTGGGTGCTAAGGATATAGATAGTAGTAGCCTGAGGAGTATAAAGAAGGACTACAGAGCTCTGGGAGAGGTGGTCAGGGGTTCTGGAGCTCAGATAGTCTTTTCGACAATTCTCCAAGACACAGGGGAGGACCTTCCAAAGGCAAGGATGATTGGACAGATTAATAAATGGTTAAAAGGGTGGTGTCATAGTCAAGGGTTTGGGTGTCTTGGACATGGTACCCACATTTGTAGGCTAGGCCTACTGGGGGCTGGTGGAACTTCTCTGATAAAGAAAGGGAAGAGTGGCTTTGCTGGGAGGCTTGCCAGACTTGTCAAGGATGCTTTAAACTAGTTGTGTTGGGAGAGGGGAGCATCATTCCATCCCAACATACCCAGTCAGTTGCCAGCACCTATAATAAATACTCTGAGCAATGTAGTAATATTCTAGCCGCTCCAGCCACAGACCCGGCTTCATTTGGAGCTCGGATCAGATGCCTCTATACAAATGCCCGTAGCATGGGGAATAAACAAGAGGAATTAGAGATGTGGGCACATCTACGGGGCTATGATATAATAGGCATCACCGAAACATGGTGGGATGGCTCCAATGACTGGAGTGTTGGAATGGAGGGTTATAGGCTTTCTAGAAAAGACAGGACCGACAGGAGGGGAGGGGGAGTTGCCCTTTATGTTAGGGATAGGCTAGAGAGTATGGAACTCTGTCTGGGGACAGGTGATCAGTTAACAGAAATTTTGTGGGTCAGGGTTAAGGGGAAATCGGTGACAGGTCACATTACTGTGGGGATATGTTACAGACCGCCTGATTAAGAGGAACCTGTGGATGAAGAACTCTACAGACAAATAGGAAAAGCCTCACGCTCACAGGCGCTTGTTCTCATGGGGGACTTCAACCACCCTGACATCTGCTGGGGTGACAGTACGGCCCGGCACAGGAGATTTCTCCTTTCTGTGGAAGACCACTTCCTTCTGCAAGCAATAGAGGAGCCGACGAGGAGAGGTGCCCTGCTTGACCTCGTGCTCACCAACAAGGAAGGGCTCGTTGGAAATGTGATTCTCCCGGGAAGTCTTGGATGCAGTGATCATGAGATGGTCGAATTTGAGGTCCTCAAGACAGTGAGAAGAGCGTGCAGCAAGCTCACTGCTCTGGACTTCAAGAGAGCAGACTTTGGCCTCTTCAAGAACCTGCTTAACAAGGTTCCATGGGATATAGCCCTAGAGGGCAAGGGGGCCCAAGACTCTTGGTTAACATTCAAGGATCACCTGCTACAAGCTCAGGAGTGTTGCATCCTAACTAAAAGGAAGTGCAGCAGGAGGGCCAGGAGACCTCCTTGGATGGATAAGGAGCTGCTGAGAAAAAATCACAAGAAAAAAGAGGCTTATAAAAGGTGGAGACAAGGACAGGTGGCCTGGGATGAATACAGGGATGTAGTCAGGGTAGTTAGGGACTAAGTTAGGAAAGCTAAGGCCCAATTGGAGCTAAATTTGGCAAGGGATGTTAAAGATAACAGGAAGGGATTTTATAGGTATGTAGCAGCTAAAAAACAGACTAAGGCCAATGTAGGCCCCCTCTGGAAACATTCAGGAGAACTGGCTACACAGGACTTGGAGAAGGCTGAGGTTCTGAATGGCTTCTTTGCCTCGGTCTTCACTGGCAAAGACTCTGACCGCAGCACCCGAGTCTTGGAGCTGGCGAATGAAGTGCAAAGCCACTGGCCATTATATTTGAAAAATCATGGCAGATAGGTGAAGTTCCTGATGACTGGAAAAAGGGAAATATAACCCCCATTTTCAAGAAGGGGAAAATGGATGACCCGGGGAATTACAGACCAGTCAGTCTCACCTCTGTGTCTGGCAAAATCTGGGAGCAGATTCTCCTGGAAGGCATGCTAGGGCACATGAAGAACAACAGGGTGCTTGGTGACAGCCAGCATGGCATTACTAGGGGAAATCCTGCCTGACCAATTTGGTGGCCTTCTATGACAGGGCTACGGAAATGATGGACAGGGTAGAGCAGTTGATGTCATCTATCTGGATTTGTGCAAAGCTTTTGACACTGTCCCACATGACATCCTTGTTTCTTAATTGGAGAGACATCAATTTGATAGGTTGACCACTCAGTGGATAAAGAACTAGCTGGATGGCTGCACACAAAGAGCTGTGGTCAATGGCTCAATGTCCAGCTGGAGACCAATAACAAGTGGTGTCCCTCAGGGATCAGTGTTGAAACCAGTCTTGTTCAATATCTTTGTCTGTGACATGGACAGTGGGATTGAGTGCACCCTCAGCAAGTATGCTGATGACACCAAGCTGTGTGGTTCTGTTGATACGCTAGAGGGAAGGAATGCCATTCAGAGGGACCTTGACACACTTGTGAGGTGGGCTGATGCCAACGTCATGAAGTTTAACCATGCCAAGTGCAAGGTCCTACACCTGGGTCGGAGCAATCCCAGGCACAGCTACAGGTTGGGCAGAGAAGAGATTCAGAGCAGCCCTGTGGAGTAGGACTTGGGGATGTTCGTCCATGAGAAAATGAACATGAGCCAGCAGTGTGCACTCACAGCCCAGAAAGCCAACCATATCCTGGACTGCATCAAGAGGAGTGTGACCAGCAGGTCAAAGGAAGTGATCCTGCCCCTCTGCTTTCATGAGACCTCACTTGGAGTATTGTGTTCAGTTCTGGTGTCCTCAACATAAAAAGCGCATGGCACTGTTAGAACAAGTCCAAAAGAGGGCCACGAGGATGATCAGGGGACTGGAGCACCTCCCATATGAAGACAGGCTGAGAAAGTTTGGGCTGTTCAGCCTGCAGAAGAGAAGGCTTCGTGAAGACCTCATCGCAGCCTTCCAGAATCTGAATGGGGCCTACAGGGATGGTGGTGAGGGACTATTCATTAGGGACTGTAGTGATAGGACAAGGGGTAATGGGGTGAAACTTAAACAGCAGAGGTTTAGACTGGATATAAGGAAGAAATTCTTTACTGTTAAGGTGGTGAGGTACTGGAATGGCTTGCCCAGGGAGGTTGTGAATGCTCCATCCCTGGCAGTGTTCAAGACCAGGTTGGATGAAGCCTTGGGTGATGCGGTTTAGTGTGAGTTGTCTCTGGCCATGGCAGGGGGGTTGGAACTAGATGATCTTGAGGTCCTTTCCAATCCTAACTATTCTATGATTCTATGATTCTATATTTAAGTTCTGGTGTTAGCATTCATTGGACAATGTAACATTGATTAACACCACTTTAGTAGTGTATTCTCACTATGTATCACCTCTATGGCAATATGTTCCAAAATTCATGCTCACTAGAAAAATAAGAGAGAGATAATTGTGTTTATATGAACACAAACCAATTATTTGCAGCCAGGAGGATGCATTGTGTCTCTGCATGAACAGGGCTGGACAAACTATGTTTGAAATAATCTCCACTGAAAAAAATATTGCTCTGGTACCTAAATTATTACTTTTAAAAGAAAATTCTCTGACATAGATACCAAGTAGTAACATAGCTGCCACTAAGACAAAGTAAACAAGAAAAATCATAGTCTAATTTGCTTTACTGTATGTCTCTCACCTTAAGATTGTTTTGCTGTTTTCTTATATTTAGTGCATTAAATAGAAAAATAAGAGTTCATATCTCTTTAAGTTTATGCTGTGGGATTTTTCACCACTACATGAAGTCTACCAAAGCATTAACATTTAATCTTTAAAATAAATTATCATTGAATTGCATTAATATCAATAATGCTTTTTTCCCCACAAGAAAGATACTTAGAATTCAGATTTTAAAAAGCCTTGGAAGCACAAAATAAAATTAGAGACTGACCTATGACCATGTTTACATTGCAAATTAAATAAAAAGACAAAAAACCTGGGAGTATTGAGCATATGTCATTTTTCTGCATTTAAAAATATGCTGATATACCATACCAAATAAAATTATAATACATATGAGACAAGTCTTAAAGTCAATTGTTTAAAATATAGAATTCCTTAGAAACATTTTTGTTGATCAAATGTATTCTTAGATTAGGGTACACTTTCTTGTTTATTTTTCCCTTGAATGGCCTGTTCTTTGAGAAAACTGTTCTGATCCCACTGACGGCAGTATGAACTTTTGGAAAGCAGCGGAAACTTCTACCCTATATCTCTGTAATGAGCTGAGTGCATCTAAAACTCCGCATTTCCCTGAGTCTCAGTGGGATCAATGGCACTCCAGGTCAATGCAATGGACCACCAGTAGAAAGGGTATTTCAATATAATTCCCAAGGAATCACCCCTGCAGAGAAATTTAGATATGTTTAACTTCAATGCTCGCTTTAACAGGACAAAGAATGTTTATAAGCTTGCATGACTTGGTGTCGTGGTTTAAAACTAAGTCTACACAGCTCGTTCACCCACTCCCCCCTCACTCCCCCAACTCCCGGAGAGTTAGGAAGGAGAATCCAAAGAATGTAGCCCCCACGGGTTGAGATTTATTTAAGCACATCTTTTTTGTTGATGCTTTTACTGACAGCTTTTATTTCATTATTCTTCTCTTCAATGAGGTACTGGGGGGTTAATACAAATGAAAACAGATAATTTATATGGATTTTCAAACCATGGGAAAATTATTATGAGCACTCCTATTTGCTCCTGAAAACTGCCCTTGCAGAACACATACATACAGAATACAGGGTGAGATTACACAGGGAAATAAGAAAAAGTTTAATAAGAAGATATAAGATAGGACAACATCTCAGCGCTCAGGGGCTACATAGGTCTAATATTCCTATTATTCCCTAAAATTCCTGCACCCCTCCAAAACCAGGGATTATAAATGTTCCCCTGGTGTCATGGTTTAAACCAAGTCCGCCCAGCTCGTTCACTCACTCCCCCCCTTGCTCCCCCAACTCACGAAGAGTTAGGGAGGAGAATCCAAAGACTGTAACCTCCACGGATTGAGATAAGCACAGTTTAATAGCTAAGGCACAACACAAATCACTACTGCTATTACTACTACAAATAATAATAATAAAGCCAATAACAAGTGAAGAGAATACAACACCTCACCAGCCACCGACCCATAACTCACCCCACGCTGCCTGGCCAAGCAACAAGCGATACCTCCTCCATCTCCCCAGAGCTCCAGCCCCTCCCAGTTTCTCCCAGTTACATCATGGGCATGACGGGCTATGGTATGGAATACTTCTTTGGCTAGCCTGGGTCAGGTGTCCTGTCTCTCCTTCCTCCCAGCCTCCCCTCCTCGCCTGGCAAAGCATGAGGCTCAGAAAAAGCCTTGGACAAACCAAACATTTGAGCAGTAACTCGCAACATACTTGCTATCAGCAACCATTCCCAGCCCGAAAGTCAAAACACAGTACTGCACCAGCTACCAAGAAGGAGAAAAATGACTGCTACTGCTCAAACCAGAACACTTGGCATCAGGTTCAAGAGAGTAAATGTAGCATCTGTTAAAACCTCTGCTTTTTCAATATAGAATCTAAATCATATGCATTTCCTTAAAGAAAGAAAATGTATATTCAACAACACTCCAACATCTTACTTCAGATTTAGGCAAACAATACAGTCTATAAGAACACATATTTAGTAATAACACCTATATAGTTAATTAAGATTAAAATAATTTACAAGAGTAAAGTCTTTGAAATCTTTATTCTGATGTCCTAGTTAATTCACATGCCACAAAAAAAACCCAACAAAAACCCTAGCAAAATATCTGTACTTCAAAATGCTTAGACTTGGAATTAAAATGATAGGATAAAGGGTATCTTTCCTATTGCTTTATATTTGAAATTAGTTTAAAAGGAGCAATTGTTTCACATTTATATTCAGTCATTTCTGTAACAATGTAGCATATAAAAATCAATATGTTCAGGAACTGTGAAACAAAATATGACCATATATGTAATACTGTGTTTCATGTATCTCATGAGTATAGCAAGCACACTGACCTAGTCATAATTAGGTTTGCATGGAATGTAACCATATATGCTCTAGTATGGTGATTGCACCATGCCTAAACATGATGCAGTAATATGAAAGCTAATGATGCTGAGCAACAAATTCATCACAGTTATTTTGGGCTCCTAAGTAAAATGTATAATTTTAAAGTTTCTTCTCTTTCAGCTCACTTTATAGTCAACATAGAGAAATTGTCAAATTGTCACCTCTAGCTGGTGATACAGTATGTCTGTACTTGTTCCCTGGCTGTATTTGTGTCTTCTGAAATTAGTTGGTGTGAGGCTCTTCCCTCATTTCTGAGTGGCAGCCTCTTCTGAAAAAAAGAGTGGCTACAATATCTGCCTTATATTTGACATATCAAACAATAACTGAAATAACTTCCTTTTAGAGAATATAGGTAATTTTATGATCCTTTTTATTTACGAAGTTTGACTATTTTTTTTCCCTGCACTAGTTGTTTTTATTGCACATGTAGATGAAACAGTAAAGTGTATTGTGGCATTACAGACATTTGCGTCATGTCTACTAGAAATGTTCAAGTGTGTGCTTATTTTTAAACCATTTTTTTTCTGTATTTCTCTTTCCCCATTGCCATCAAACTGCACATTTGTACACTTAAAAAAAATAAGAAGAAAAGTGTTTGTGCTGTTCACTTACCTTTGTTTTTGAGGATGAGATTCACATGAGAAATTTCACTGTAAGCCAAAATCAAAACCTACACAATGAGTTGTGGGGATGTCAGATCTATTGAGTAGGGTTGCAGCCACTACATATCATAGTAGCTAAGCCAATGACGGCAATGTTTTGTGAATATTTAAGAGATTTTTTAGTAATTAATAAAGAAGATGATCCTTTCAATAACAGTTAGCATCCCTGTGTCTATCAGGATAGTATTTTCAGCCCTGGAGCCATCTATTGAGAGAAGCTTAGGTCTGGGACACTGTTTTTGGATGCTTTAACTTGGCATCTACGATAATATATTTTTGATCTAAAGAAATCTATGAGATGTGGGTCGGTAAAGTACCATTTTTTGTCACTTTCTGAAGACATAGCCCTCATAATTTTGCTGTACAAGCCTGATCAAGAAAAGGGAAAAATAACAGTCACACACAAAAGACAGTGGGAAAGGAACACAGTTTTAAAAGGAAAAATTATTTTTCTTCACAGTTTATATTCAACAAATGAGTGTAGACCGGGTACATTGTTACAATGACACAATATTAAAAAGTGCAGACCTAGAGTGTATCAAAACCATGAAAAAATATATGTTAAACTTTATATTTTAGATCTAAAAATTCCTTGTATTAATGAACTAAATTTCAGAAAAATCCGCCTTAAAAAAATAAACTATGTAATAACTAAAGCAGATGCTTACAGAAATAGTTTTATTTTAGGATCTAGACAAATAAAAAGAGTATTGAGAATTTAAACTACATACATACATAAGCAAACATACTACATACATAAGCATGTATGTGCTTGTACGTCAATAGGAGTGTGACACTGGAGCTATGCAGATACTGGTTGACAATTTTGTCCTCTAGGCTTATCATACACTGACACTTATGCCAATAAAACTTCATTCATAAACTTGGAGTTACTCCCAATTTATGTTTGTGCTAGTGAAAAGAAAATCAGACCCATTGATTTTGTGACAAACTGCTAATGGTTCTTTAAAGGTTTCCTGCTTTTAAATGAATGTAAGGGTTGATTGCTTCCATACTGCATACTCACTGTTTCCTTCTGTCCTTGACCTTTATCTGGGAGACACAATTTCAGGAAGACTTGGTAAAAGACTTTTCAGGAGAGTCTGCACCTGGTATTCTGCAATTTTCCTTTGATTTTAGATTTCACAAACAAAAAAAAAAGCACAACAAAGAAAAGTAAGATATTGGCATTGATTATCATTTGTGTGTATATGTATGTTTAGCAGGTTTCAATACATGTACATATACAAATAACAAAAATAAAATGAATGAATGGAAAATTTGCAATCAGTTAAAACTTTTTGATGTGATATTTTTCCCTGAGGATTATAAACCTCTGCCATTGTACTGGCTTCTGAAAAACAAGGTAATAAAAAAAGCTTAATTTCTTGTGTGATTTGCACAGGATACAGAGTACGTAGACAGTATAGGAAAGGGAACAATTCTGAACGATGGCTAGTGGTTTTATAACTGGTCATTTTGGGAGTTGTAACCTTGTTCCCAATATTGAGACTTATATCATGCTGAGTGTTATGGAGTCCTGGAGCTTGTCAGAAGGTTCATAAGAAATATGAGCAAGTGAGTATTGCCTATGCAATACAAAATTAAGGATTCTAGCTTCTGGTTGGTTTGCCTGCGTCATATGCAAGTAATTCATCACTCATCTGCAGCTCTAGCTGTCTCTTAAATATTTCTGATCACCTACTTTCACCATACCTAGGCTGAGCTATTTGATCCTCTACTGGATCAGCTTCAGTCTCTGGGAATTAACTACTATTAATTTTGCAAGCTGGTTTTTTAAACTTGCCCCTAAAGGTCAGGAGAAAATATTCCTTAGCACCATTGCATGTTTTCCATTCCTTCCTTTCATTACATTTCAGAGCTGTATTCTACTTTTCCATCCTCATGCTGAATATGTTTTTTACCTTTCTCTAAACAACTATGTCTCTTTGTACACTTAATATATATTATCACTACTTTTTAAAGAATTGACAATAGTAGAGTCTTTTGCAAGAACATAGTTTTGCATTGTAAATATGCTATGAATTTTTATCAGGAATAAATGTATAAAACAATTAAAGGTTGGCCCCATTACCCAACAAATGTTTCAAGCCTTTTAAGTCTAATTGTTCCATAGTATATTACCAAGGAACATTTGAAATACCTCATTCGCAGTGGAAAATGGTATCATTATCTTTAAACATAATAACTTGAATGTAGTACATATAGTACATATTGACTTTGTCAGTGTAATGCAAGAAATGCTTTACATGCTTTCCTATATTGAGCACCATTGCTGAATTGTTAACAGAATGAGTGCAAGATTTAAAGAAATTAATAACAACAAGTATAGTAAGCAATGTGAACAGAACAAAAATCAAAGGTTATTCTAAGAGGAAAAATATACACTGCAATAGAAACACAACAATTATTGGAACTAAACCAGAAGCAATAACTCTCTCAAATTAAGATACATGTGGTAAAAATTACATTTTTCTTTGGGGAGCCCGAAGAGATGAAATAGTGGAATAATTTAAAAGTAATAATGATCCTGATGTGAACACTTAGGACTACGAAAGCAATACACTGAGTAACATAAACTTTGCCTTAATGAAAAAGGATGAAGACAAGTGGCAGGTAATGGAGAGCTGGAGAAATACAGGTATATCTGACATGTCTGGTTTTTATATTGTTTCAGAGCATTTAGAAGTCAGTGCAATGCAGTGTAGTAAACTTCATTTACTAATGGCATAATCTTCATAATTGTTTTGGGATGAAGGAGCTGTTCTGCTATTCTACACTATTTTTCTGTTCTACACTGTAGAAATTGACACTAAACTTTCTCAGACACTTTAGATTATTTAGTTGTATTGTTTTTAGTTTAATGGCTTCTTATTTTTTGGCATTTTTTCTCTCTTACTTTCATTCACTTCTTTCCTTGCATGCTGTTTTTCAAACCCTTTTTTGTGTTCCAGTCTCAGCTTTTAAATTCTTTCAGACCTGCTCTCTCTTTTTAACCCAACTTCAGGTTCTTTGCTCATTCAGCACAAAAATGTTTTCCTCTCATTTCAGAAAATTAATCTCCTCTCCTCTACAGATTGTCAAATCTCTCTTCGTCCAGTCAACTTTGCATACATTGCTGACCAGAACTAATTAACAGTGTTTCCATCCTACATGCTTACTGTTCTAGTCTGGATTCTGACCTTCACTCTTCACTAAAAATATCTGTAATGACTAGATTTTAGAGTCTTTGCTCAGCCATCATCCCTAAAATAATTCCATGAAAATGTATTCTGAATGATTTTGTTACTTAAAAAAAAAAGTGCTAAGAGTGGCAAGACAAGACCAATCAGCTATTTTCCTGTTTTCATATATAAGAACCTTTAGAGCTACAAGACTGGTGGCTTCTAGATGTTTTCTACATGTTTGAGAACATGTTTCTACATGTTCAACCATAGACAGCTTATCAATAAATAATGTGGCCAATAAATTGAAGGCCTAACGCAGCTATTAGGCTATGTGATAAAATGCTGATCTCCACATCAAAGACAAACAACTTTTCAGGAGAACCTGAAAACTCACAGGAGAGTGATCAGACCATGAAAGGCAGATTTCCACACAGACGTTCAGACACACAGAGGAGCACCGAGGTGGAGGGCAGTGGAGGAGCCCCAGTGTCCTTGTCAGAGACACAGGCCCCTGTCTCAGCCTCCCCAAGGCTGTCCTAGAAAGCATCAGCTCCACAGGACAGATGAGAACCAGCATCATGAGCCTCTGAGGCACCATACCACTGAGGGTGCCTATGCTGGGGGATGGCACTCATTGAGATGCCAGGAAAAGGCATTTTTTTTTGTGGAAGATTTGTTACAGGATGTTTAAGGGTAAGATAGGGGTGGTAACTGAGTGGATGGGAAGGTACAAGCATGAGATAATAAAAGAGTAAGGGGATAAAAGGGTCTAGTTGCCTGTAAACAGTGTGCTGTTTGGTGTGTTTGGCTGATCATGGTCAATGAAGCCTGTCCTGTCTTCTAATTAAAATCCATTTCTAACTATTTTCCTGGGAGAGGGACTCTCTCTTTTGTGCATTTATGGAGTACAACAGCTAGAGCTGGTCAGAGGGACCAGTGTGTCTGTTGTAGATCTATGGTACCAACAGCTGGAGCAAATGTGAGTACACAAATCAGACTGTCATCACTACCTGAGATCAAGCCACACAAGTCAGTGAGTAGGTGATGTGGCCTGGGAACCAGGAGTGTGCATGTGTCTCTTGGAGTGAGGCACCTGGGCAAGAGGAACCATACCAGAAGATTTAGTCCAACTGCCAGAGGATGCTGGGTGTTAACTGAGAGACCTGTTTATGTGTGCGTGTAAATTGTAAATTCCCTAAAAACACTGCAACTGCCTGTGTTTTTGAAGACATGCTCCTTTAAATACTATACATATTTCTGGACACATAAGAAGAGATATAATCTTCTGTCAAGCCAAATCACAAGAACATGTTTGCATATTTCTCTGGGCAGATCATCTGACTTGAATTTGGAGGCCCACATCTACTAAACTCCTTAAGAATGTGTTTAGTACAGTAACTTATAAGCGCTGGATTTAGAATGCATGAAACATTAAGGAAACTGGGTTTTGGAGTATGTCGTGGTTTAAACTAAATCTGCACAGTTCTCTCACCCTTTGTTCCCCCCCCCCCCCCCCCCCCCCCCCCCCACTTTCCCACTCTCGGAGGGATGGAGAGGAGAGCCAGAGGAATACAACTCCCACGGATTGAGGTAAAATCAGTCCAGCAATCAAGGTATAACACAAATCACCACTGCTACCACCACCAAATCAATGTTAGAGGATATAACTGGGAGAGAGAATACGATACCACCCACTGCCACGAGCCCAGCCCGGAAGAGAATGCTCACCCCTCTCCTCCCGGGCAGCTTATAGTTCCCTCTCCGAGCCCAGCATGGAGTGTTAACCCCTCCCCTCCTGGCCAGTTTCCAGTCCCCTCCCCGAGCAGGACGTGCTGTGGTATGGAATACCTCCCCGACTAGCCCAGACCAGGCGCCCTATCTCTCCCTCCTCCCTGGCAGAGCATGAGTTACTGCTGAACCCATGACAGAGTATTATAAACTGCAGGGAAAAAATAATGCAGTAAATTTATCTGATACAAGCAGAAATTTGCAATGAGGGAAAAACATCCCAGAAATCTCAATTAATTATGAGTCATGCTCTCAGTGTCAAAGATTTATCACACCCTACATGCATTGTTGGTATGAATTTGTTTTTTTATATTCCAGATGAGTATTTTAAACATCAAGATATGATCTGGAGCTCTCTAGAGTAAAATTCATGCTAAACTATTTTATAAACATTCCAGTAGACAGAATAAACTGAAACAAAGGTCAACTATATAATCTAGTTGCTAGGATAGAGTAGGGACATTAATCTTGCTCAGAAACAAAAAAAAAATCAGAATTGTTGAGTCCTTTATCTGCCAGACAGTATCCATTTTGGCTGATTATGACATTTTTATTTTATTAAAAGAAAGTAAACTCTTATTATCACTTTATTTTACACATCAACATTGTTTATAAATTCCTTTGTAACAGATGTTCAATGAGTATCTGTTACACAGAATTTCACAGTTCATATCTACAAGAATACTAGATGACAATTCTCTTCATAAATTTGCAAGCTATGGAAGCCTTCTTAGTTCTCACTAACCTAATATTTAGAGGAAATGGCATTAAATACTCTCATTATGACATATAATGAGGGAGGGAAGCTTAATTTTTCTCTTAATTAACTTAATTTCACATTTGAAAACAACTCCCACTACATAGCGCTCTTCTACTTTTAAAATATTAATTTCCAGCACATTTAGATCTCACATTAATTTTTATTCATTATTATAAATTATTTATATAAAATACACTCAGTCATGAGGCTTGACATAGTAAATGGATGCTAACCATAACAACTTTAAAGTTATTTTGGGAAGGAAGGTTGACTGATTCATGACTTATTTCTGCAGCAAGAAGCTCTCCTGTGTTTTTTTGTTAACATGACCCTCTGATGATATGATGTTATGATTTAACTCTATATAGAGTCTGTAAAACACTGAGCCCTTTCGAATGGCACTAATGGCATTAAAAGAGAAGGCAAAAAATGAAAAAGTGAGTCTTCTTATTTCCTGAAGATGGCTACAGTAAGGTTAAGGTTGATAAGAAAAGCGGTGCCATCACATATCAGTACTAAAGAGAGATATTAGTCAACACTAGATTTGATTCTATGGCTCATTGTTTTATCTACTTTCAGAATTCCATTTGTTCCTCTATGTTGTCTAAATGTCTAGGTTTCATTACGCAGAACAGCTTCTACTGCACAGCTGAAAATGAGTATTCACTGAGAGTCTGAGGAGATTTTAATTCATTCCTTATTGATACAATGCTTAACAATTCTCAATTAAAGTGAGTTACTTTCTGCAATTAATATTTTATGTTTTGCAGAATCTAGAAATAGAACCTAAGTACAACTAAACAAATATTCTTAACATTTAATTATTCAAGCTGCAACCATAACCAGTGGCATAATGTGTGCCAATTATGCACTTAGAGTATACTCATTGCAAGGTGAAAAAACAACTAATTGCTTTATTGGATAAGAAATGGCCACCTTGCCTGAAATGTTTATGTTCAAGTTTGCTTCATGTTTATGTCTGTACCTGTCACATGATACATAAGTACGAGCTCGCAGTAGCTCAACCCAAGGTAAGGAAGAGGCATTTGTATTTGCTAGTAAAGTGGTGCAGAAGGGAAATCACCCAGTACTGAGAATTTATTATTTTCTTCAAAATCACTCTCTAAGATGAAATAAAAATACATAAATTGTGGGCAATGTGTTTTCTGAATTGTGGAAGACATTTTTTGCCTGCTTCAGGCGTACAATGAACTGTCATATGTACAATGGGTTTGGACATCAATTTCAGTAGGAATGTATAGGGTGAGAATATGATATTTGATGCCTTGTAATTGAATGCATACTACCAAGATACATAGTTTTTCTGTGGTTTTCAAGAGATTTCATCTTCACGAAAGAGTAATGCTAGGAACAGATTAGCATTGGCTAATAACGTAATCATCTCAAACCACTGAGTTGGAATATGGAAAACAGGACTTCTGCAGTCTTTAGACTTCAGTTAGTGGATGAGCTAGTGCATTGAGTGATATTTTTTTTAGCAAAACCATATTGTAACACCTGTATTGGTACAAAATTTGTGACATGAATATTCAGGGAGCATCTACAGGATAATGCAGATCCTATTTGCAAATTGCGAAACAAGGAGTCAATGGCAAAAGGCAAGATGGAAAAAAAATGCAAAATAAAGTATGACTGAAGGATAGAAACAAAAGGTTTCTAGTGCTAGCAAACACTATGAAGAGTCATTGATAAAACCATAAATTCTAAATTTAAATAGATTTTTCAAAGTAGAAGCCTAATTTCATGTTCTGCATCAAAAATCAGAACTATGAAGTAAGCCACTACAATCACAACACTAATTGTGGGAATTCTACAAGGTTCACTTATAACTTTCTTCTTGTCATTAATCAACCTCCAAAAATTCTTGGATATAAAATCTTTATACTATATGTAATTACACATTATCTATTTCAATTTAATTTCTATTTCCTTTAGATTTACTTGACATTTTATGCCATAAATTTACCCTACTTTGGACAAAAGTCTGAATTTAATTTTCTTGTCATTCTTGGTTTTCTTTTCTGAACAACCTTATCAAAAGAACCAGTGTCACTGTTAAGACTTTTTTTTTTTGCTTTCTTTTGCAACAAAAGGACACTACGAAAGAAAGACTGTTTCAATACAAGCAATTTTTCATTCTGTTGCTTATTTGGAGGACAGGAAATAATTCTAACATTTTTCATGTTTAATTTGAAATTAAGCATTGTAAAAAAAAGCTGTGCATCTGCAGCTAGAGAGACAGGTGAGAATATATGAAAGAAACAGCTCTGCAAACACCAAGGTCAATGCAGAAGGTTAGGAAGAAGTGTTCCAGGTGCCAGAAAAATGGTGCCCATTCAGCCTGTGGTGCAGTCTATGGTGAGACAGGTGGTGGGTCTGCAGCACATGGAGGTCCACGGTGAAGCAGATATCCATCTGCACCCTGGGGAGGACCCCATGCTGGAGCAAGGGGTTACACCCAAAGAAGGTTGTGACCCTTGGGCAGCCCATGCTGGAGCAGGCTCCTGGTAGGACCTGAGACCATGTGGAGAGAGGAGCCCATGCTGGAGCAGGTTTGCTGGCAGGAGGTGTGACCTGACAGGAGATCCACATTGGAGTAATCTGTTCCTGAAAGGCTGCACCCTATGGAAAGGACCCACATTGGAGCAGCCTGTGAAGAACAGAAGCCTATGTGAAGGACTCACACTGGAGAAGTTTTGTGGAGGATCTCATTCTGGATCGGGGAAAGAGTGTAAGGAGGAAGCAGCAAAAAGAAAAAGTGTGATGAACTGAATGCAATCCCCACTTCTCATCCCCCTGCGCTGCTTGTGGGGGAGGAGGTAGAGAAAATGGAAGTGAAATTAAGCCCAGGAAGAAGGGCAAGGGAGAAGGTGTTTGTAAGGTTTTGTTTTATTTCTCATTATTCTACTCTGATTTAATTTGTAATAAATTAAATTATAGAATCATGGAATCACAGAATGGCTGGCCTCAACAGGGATGCCTGGAGATCATCTAGTTTATATCCCCTGCTAAAGAAGGTTCACCTAAAGCAGGTTGCACAGGCTCAAGTGCAAGTGGGTTTTTAATATCTCCAGTGCTCTATACTCTTAAAGCAAAGAATTTCTTAATTATATTCACATGGGACTCCCTTTGTTTCAGTTTGTGTCTGTAGCTCCTTATCCTGTCACTGGGCACCACTGAAGAGTCTGCCCCCCTCCTCTAGATGCTTGCCCTTAAGTTGTCTGTATGCATTAATAGAATCATAGAATCAACTAGGTTGGAAATAACCTTCAAGATCAGCAAGTCCAACCTTTACACCATGGCTGACAAATCTGCCACTAAGCCATGTCACTGAGGGCCTCATGTACATATTTTTTGAACACTTAACAATGATTCTACCAATTCCACCACTTCCTTGGGAAGCCTTTTCCGACACCTGATCCCTTTCAGTCATCTCTTCTCCAGGTTAAAAAGGCACAGCTCTCTCAGCAGTTCCTAATAAGAGAGGTGCTCCAGTTCCCTAATCAACTTTGTAGCCCTCCTCTGGAACCTCACCAATATTTCCTTATCTTTCTTCAACTGTAGAGATCAGAAATGAACACAGCATTCCAGATGAAGTGCAGAATAAAGGGGGAGGATTACCACCCTTGACCTACTGACCACACTCTTCCTAATGCACCCCAGGATATTTGTTGGCCACCTTAGCCACAAGGGCATGTTGCTGGCTCATGGTTAACTTGTTATCCACCAGGACCCCCAGGTCTTTCTCTGCAGAGCTGCTTTCTAGCAGGTCAACAGCTAACCTGTACTGGTGCATGGGATTGTTCCTCCTGACATGCAGGATCCTACACTTGCCTTCGTTGAACTTCATTATGTTCACTCTCTCTAGCTTACCCAGGTCTTAGTGAGTTGCAGACAGAAAGAGAGAGACAAGCAGTTAAACAATATATGTTTCTGATCTCACATCATTTTGGGGCATTGTAGGGTATAAACATCTTTTAACACCTTAAATAATTGTTTACTAAAGCAAAGAGTACCAAAATCAACAAGAAGAGACTTTTTTTTTAATATTTTCTAAATAGCTCAGAGGAAATGAGATTATGAAGTGATGATATCTATGTCACTAATTATAATGGAAATAATTAAAATCAACACACTTAGAAAAGTTAGCTTTAGTCCTACTTAAAAAAAAAAAAAAAACAAACAGCTTATGCTTGGATCAGAGAACAGAGAACTCAGTTTTTATAAAGTAATGAAGAAACTACAGCAGCAGCCTATTTAGGTGAAAATGTTTCAGCAGTCACGGGTCATCAGCCTGAACACAGAGAACCCAGGAATACCTATAATACTTGCCACTTTTTCTTATTTCCTAATAGCTATTTTTCTAGACAAATGAATAAATGTGAGAGCAGATGGACTTAAATGACTTCCAATTTAGAACTGGATAAAGATTACTCGACCTTTTCATCAATCAAACCTGAAAATTTCCTTCAGCTCTATTTAACCTGAAGTAATTTTTCACCTGTCTCTAAAGAGATTGTGTTTCATATTCTTCCAAAATATAGCTTGTTCATTCATAAACAGCTGTTTCCAGTTCTGAATGTTATCATTCCGTTCTATTGAAACAGTAGCATTTGGCACAGAGTCAGTTCAATGGATGTTTAAAACTGTGCAGATGCCGCGCTGATGGAAGCGTTCAAGGAGTCACAGGTAATGGCGGTAGATAACCCATGATTCAGACCCATATAAAAGAGCAGACAGTACAATGGCTCTGTAGACACTAATCTTTGTACCTTTCAGGTGTTTATTGCACCAGACCCTTTTATGGAGTTTTCTGAAGGCTCTATATGCCTTTGCTGTTCTGTTATCTATCTCTTTTTCGATCGTGGCATCCAAGGAAATAATGCTTCCCAGATAGCTGAACTGCTGAACTAACTTAAGCTCTGACTCTCCAACGGTAATGCGGGTAGGATGGTAATGTCCTTGTGGTGCAGGTTGGTAGAGAACTACTGCTTTCTTCAAGCTTTCTTTGACTTCCAGCCCAAAAACCTCAGCCATGTCCACAAAGCAAGATGTTAAGTGCTGCAGAGCTGCTTCTGTGCGGACAACAAGGGCAGCACTGTCAGCAGAAAGCAGCTCATGGACAAGATGATTTAAGGTCTTAGTGTGGGCCTTCAGTCACCTTAGATTGAATAAGCTCCCATCAGTACAATATCGAATATAAATGCCATTTTGTTTATCAGGGTCTACCATAGCCCTTTGGAGCATCATGCTGAAGCAGATTGTGAATAAAGTTGGTGCAAGAACACAACCTCATTTCACACCATCGGTTATTGGGTAGGGCTCAGAGAGTGCATCACCATATCTGACTTGGCCTTGCTGATTCTCATGTAACAGAATAATCATTTTGAGGAACTTGGGGGGACAACCTAATTGTTGCAAGATCAGCCAAGGCCTTCTCTACTCACAGTGTCAAAAGCTTTGGTGAGGTCAACAAAAGTTACATAGAGCCCCTTATTCTTTTCTCTACACTTCTGTTGCAGTTGTCTGAGAATAAATACCATGTCTGTGGTACTTCTATTAGCTCTGAAACCACATTGACTTTCAGGTAGAAGTTCTTCTGTGATAGCAGGTACAAATCTGGTCAATAGTATTCTTGCAAGGATTTTTCCAGCAATGGAGAGCAGATTTATACCTTGGTAGCTTGAGCAGTCTGACTTTACATGATTTTTCTTATACAGAGTGATGATGATTGCCTCACAAAAATCTGATGGTAGTTTACCTTGCTCCCAACCACGCACAACTAGCTCGTGAAATTTATCTTTAAGTGCTTGGCCTCCATGCTTCCAGATTTTGGGTGGGATTCTGTCGACCCCAGCTGCCTTGCCAGTTTTCACTCTCTTTATAGCCTTATGTGCCTCATGTGCCTTATGTTTCCCAGTGGCACATAATTATGTCTATACATGACAATGCTGACCTACATAGTTACATCCAGGAAGATCTCTAATTTTAGTGTTCAAAGTGTGATATTTTTAATATGATAATCTAGAATTTGAAATGCATACAAAACTTTCTAAAGAAATTGGCATTTGTTTTTATTCTATAAAATATGTATTTATTCTATGAAATCAGCAAGATATGTGTTGCTTTGTCATCCTGTGAAATACGAATTCACTCCTCTAAACAAGATAACGAGGTTTTATTGAGGGACAAAGTCAATAAAGCAAAAGCAAACATCACTGGGTGCATGACCGTAGCCAGAGGCGCAAGCAATTAGTATTTGTTACAGGTTTATATACTTTCACAATTCCATTAATCACATGCATATTCATAATTCCTCGGTATAGGCGGGGAATATTATAACTAAGTCCAATGATTTATTACCGTAAGTCTCCTCCTCTTGGCGTCTTCACACTGCTCTTCAACAATTGCGGGCAGGGGTCTTGAGGATGAAGTAGGCAGTCTTCCTCACAGTGTACTTTTCACCTTTGTCACAGTTGAATGCCACAGTAATCACACAACTAGCTAAAACCGGACATATCTGTAATTATTCTGATAACTAGCAAAGATTTAAAACAGTGTGACCTTCCTGCAAAATTTATAGCAGGATGGGCAGAAAAGGAGTATCCCAAGCTAGCAGATGTTTGGGAGGCTCTGTCTCTAAACTAACTAATAGGTAGAAGGACAGTGTGAAATAACTCATTCATGTTTAGTGGGGTCACTAAATCTTGTTATCTCACCACAGACTTGCAACACAAACACTGTTCTTTAAAACTAAAGATACTTTAGAGGACTAGTGTGAAACAATTAACTCACATTTAGTGGGGCCACTAAATTCCACAGGCTAACAACATAAACATTGTTCACTTTCTACAACCTAAGTTAAGCTAAAAAGTACTTTATATTTTACAGGCACTAGCTTTTCTTATACCAAGCATGCAACTCCCCCCCCCCCCTTCTCTTTACAGATTCTTCTACTATACAACTCCGTTTTACTCATCTTGTGTCTTTATCAAGCTTTGTTTTTGTTACTATAACCTTGTATAGTTTTATCCACATAACCACACCCATGATTTGCAAAAGCCAATACATTTATGTGTATATCACAATCCTGACAAATATGGGGTTTGGTATTTATAACACTGCTTAATTGCAAGTTACAAAAATGTCTCACAGGTATCAGGCAAAGTAAAATTACAAGGACAAGCCAAATTTCACTTACTTTTTAAAGACCTCCACAGATGGTGGTCTCTGAAATCAAAGCCCATGCTGTCTTTCACGAAAATTAATGCTAGCAAGATTTGAAAAACAGAAGGGGACTGTAATATTTTTTACAAGTATCAACGATTTCCCTATTTTGTCTAAAAATATTCCAGGCCTGTATTAACAATCTGCTTTCATATTTTTAAAATAAAATCACAGTAAAACAAAGCTTTGCATTGGTACCCCAGCTGAGTATCATAAGCCATGCTTATAAGAGGAAACCTGGTCTCCAGTGATATATCAAAACAAAGTATCAACAAACACCACAACCTCTTCTACCAGACACCCTGGATAGCAACCTGGACAGCAACCTGGACATGCAAGATGGAGGAGAAGAGCAGTATCCTACAATAGCACATATGTTCCATAGAGTAAACTCAGCAAACACATCCCCTTGATTGCAATAGAAGATAACAGAGGATCTAGTCTAATGTGCTTCTTTTCATTGCATTTCAGCTACTTTTCTGCCTCTTAGGTGGCAGGTTTAAAATGGATTTGAAGTTCTTGTTCATTTGTTTTCCCAACAGATATCAAACCTCCATGATGGTAACACATTTTTATACCATTTGAAGAACAGACTCTTTATTTTCTAGTATGTGTATGTTCTATAAACAGGAACAATTCCTGGGGAGTCTGTGATTCCTGTTGGAGAATGAGAGATTTTATTGCAAAACCTTTTTAAAAACTGAACACATTGACAGCTAACAATACTGTAGTTTATTGTAAGACATTGTGTAAGATAATGAAACAAGGAATTAAGGAAGATGTTTCAGTAAACTTCAGAAAGTTTAAAAATATATAAGCTTACAATATTTTCATATAGCATTACAGCAATTATAAAAATGTGTTCCATTTCAAGACAAATAGAGGAAAAACATCCCCATCAATTTTAAGGAAATCTTATTATATTCTACGGTATTTAGGCTTTCTGTGAAAATGCAGTCTGCCCATTGTATAGCCATATATGTAGATATAAAATTTGAATAACTGTTATGGCTGCTAAGTTATAGCATCCAATGTCAGCGTTTATAATAACTTGCATAACAGGAACAGCAGAATGAAATATCTTCTAATTTCTATCTTTTTATTAGAAATCATATCTTACTTACATAGTGTCTGTTACAGGGGGAACTCTGATCTACTGGGTTGCAAATTCAGATAAGAGGGGTTGATATTCTCTTCTCCCATATGGGTTTCTGCAGCCTTGCTCTCCGGTTATCAAGTCAAACTGTTTTTTTTTTTCCTGGGTGGCAACTTACACATTAGTAATCTCTGGATCCCGTTAAAAGAATGCTTCCTGTCTCCTTCCAATTCGTAGTATTGCTGCTTGCTGACCCCTCCTCACCCTAAAGGCCATGATAATTGCTGCAAGGCAGAACGCAAACCCTTTTCCTTCTGGAGAAAGTTTTGCCGGAGTGCTGCAGCCAAGAAAAGTCCAAGAGGCAGCCTCTGCCTTTGCTGCTCCACCCTTCCTTTTTCACCAGTGTGTAGCACTTACAGAAACAACAGTGTAAGTAAAAATAAACAAAAAATATTCTGTAAGATCTCAAAGATCCATTAAACTGGATTTCAGACCATGGTCTTAAAATAAGACCTTTCTATAATTACAGTGATGATCGTAATGGAGTGGAGATGCACTGACTTGGAGAGACAGTTATCAAGAGGAGGATTCCAGGAGATATTGTTATATATATTTCTGATGCACTTGTTGGAGTTGTTTGTTTTTTTTTTTTTCTTGTTCTGTGTCGTTAATAAGTTCTCCTTCAAACCTCTGAAGTTCAGGGACATCCTAGCACCTTTCATCTGGAATCTGAGAAAGAAAATAGTAAGCTATTTGAAATATCTAAATTGTTTTGTATTACTCCACCTCTGAAATGATCTGAAGAACTACAAGTAATACTGAAATTGTAAACTAAGCTTTCTGCTTTGTGCATACTTATTCTTTTAACTTTTTTTGTATACATACAATTTTAACTAGTCTCTCTTCATACTTCATAGGAAAAATATTTTATGGAAGGAATTCAGAATTAGAATGTGTAAGTAGAAATAACTTGTTATCCCTTTTGGGCAATTTCTACATTTCTTGGACATCCTAGTGGGTCATTTTCTCCACAAGACATTATTATTTGTGGTACATTCTTAACTTGGGAGATAGTGGACTAAATTATTTTAGTCTATCTATTTTAGATATAAAATACAGGAAATACAGAGTTTTGCACAAGGTATTTCTCATCTTTGTACTTGAATGTAAATCAGCTAGAATTAAACTTGGCTAGGGATGTGAAAGGTAACAGGAAGGGATTCTGTCGTTGCATTGCAAATAAAAGACAGAGTAGGGTCAACGTAGGCCCTCTCCAGAAGCTATCGGGAGAACTGGCTACACAGGATTTGAAGAAGGCTGAAGTTCTCAATGACTTCTTTGCCTCAGTCTTCACTGGCAAAGGCTCTGACCGCACCACCCAAGTCTTGGAAGGCAGATGCAGGGACTCTGAGAATGAAGACCGTGGTCCAACTGTAGGAGAGGTTTTGGTTCGAGACCATCTTATGAACCTGAGCGTACACAAGTCCAGGGGACCTGATGAAATCCATTTGCGGGTCCTGAAGGAGCTGGCGAATGAATTTGCTAAGCCACTGACCATCATATCTGAAAAATCATGGCAGTCAGGTGAAGTTCCCGACGACTGGAAAAAGGGAAATATAACCCCCATTTTCAAGAAGGGGTAAATGGATGACCCAGGGAACTACAGACTAGTTAGTCTCACCTCTGTGCCTGGCAAAATCTTGGACCAGATTCTCTTGGAAGGCATGCCAGGGCACATGAAAAACAACAAGGTGCTTGGTGACAGTCAGCAGGGCTTCACTAAGAGGAAATCCTGCCTGACCAATTTGGTGGCCTTCTATGATGGGGCTATGGAACTGATGAACAGGGGTAGAGTAGCAGACATCACCTACCTGGACTTCTGCAAAGGGTTTGACACTGTCCTGTAGATGCAGGAGTCACGGACAACGCGGAGACGATCAATGGGGTCAAGAAATTGCCAAAGTTTATTAGATACAGTGCTCTTCTTATACCCTTACACCCTTATGTAACAGCCTTGAATACTGAGCTCTAATTGGTTAGTCTAGAGGTTACTATCATTTACAGAGCTAATGTTTACAACTTGTTATAATTGTGATTAAATACCTTATTCTAAAAATACAGTGGGAAACTACAACCTTGACAGAGATCATTCTCTGCACGTTTTCAGTGGAAAATTACGGAAGCCTAACAGAACAATTGACCTTGCTTATGCCTGCCGAAAATCTTCTCACTCTACAGTAATAAGGCTCAGGGTATCGGGATCGCTCACTACATGGCCTTGGCTCCTTAAGAACTCCCACACTGTCCCACACAACATCCTTGTCTCTAAATTGGAGAGACATCAGTTTGACAGATGGACCACTCGGTGGATAAAGAACTGGCTGGATGGCTGCAAACAAAGAGTTGTGGTCAATGGCTCAATGTCCAGCTGGAGACCAGTAACGAGTTGTGTCCCTCAGGGATTGGTGTTGGGATAGGTCTTCTTCAATATCTTGTGCCATGGACAGTGGGATTGAGTGCGCCCTCACCAAGCTGTGTGGTTCGGTTTATACGCTGGGGGGAAGGAATGCCATCCAGAGGGACCTTGACATGCTTGTGAGATGGGCTGATATCAACCTGATATACAACCTGTTGGTTTCCTCAACATAAAAATGAGATAGAACTGTTGGAACAAGTCCAGAAGAGGGCCATGAGGAAGATCAGGTGACTGGAGCACATCCTGTATGAAGATAGGCTGAGAAAGTTGGGGCTGTTCAGCCTGAAGAAGAGAAGATTTCGTGAAGACCTCATAGCTGCCTTCCATTATCTGAAGTGGGGCTATAGGTATGCTGGGGATGGACTCTTCATTAAGGATTGTAGCGATGGTACAAAAGGTAATGGGTTACAGCTTAAACAGGGAACTTTATATTGGATATAAGGAAGAAATTCTTTACTGTAAGTGTGGTGAGGTACTGGAATGGGTTGCCCAAGGAAGCTGTGAATGTTCCATTCCTGGAGCTGTTTAAGGCCAGGTTGAAGAGAGCCTTGGGTGACATGGTTTAGTGTGATGTGTCCCTGGCCATGGCAGGGGCGTTGGAACTAGATGATCTTAAGGTCCTTTCCAACACTAAGTATTCTATGATTCTGTCATTCTATGTGTTCAATATTGGTGTTACACACTTACGTACAAAAAGTTTCAGAGGTATACATAGGGATAGAATTACTTTTCATTGAAGAAAATGCAGGAAATTTACCAATATTTTAGTCTTTCTAATTTAAAACCAGTGACAAGTGGAAGGTAAGATGCATTTATAGAAGACTTCAGCTACATTCCTCTGAAGAAGAAGCTTGGTTTTGCTTCTCTGACAGCATTTAAAGATCAAGATAAGTATATATTGAAGAAAAATTATACATATTCATTCCTTTAAATAAACAGAATGACCTATTCCTGAAATTTGGAGTAATCTCTTTTTCCTTAAATACTTACTGCAAGGTTTTCATCATATGACTGACTTAGCAGTGGAAATAGAAGTGTGATTACTGGACAATTATTTATGATAGCTCAGCTTAAAATCTAAAACCAAAATGCTAAAATAACCTGCTAAAAGGTTAGTTTTAGGGGAAGCAAGTCACATGAGATCATGTGCTAGGATCATATAAGCCTAGTTCTGCAAAATTAATTCTACAAACTTGCATGTTTTAGGCAGTGGAAAAAAAAACTTTATGTTCCATATGTTAATGGTTAGATCTGGCAGTATACTGTGGTTTAAAAAAAATATTATAGTTTTCATGTGTGAGGAAAAAAATTAGATGGTTTGTAAGGTCAAGGCTAATGCGGAAGAAGAAATAACCAAAGCGCAGCTGGCAACTAAGCAGGAAAATATGTTTCAGCCACACGTCAAAACAAATTGCCAAAAATGAACATAATTTCAATAAAGATAAAAAAATCTTGAATTATATACCCTACAAAATACTTATGTCTGATTAAATACCTAACAGTGAGAATAAAAACTCACCATAAAATATCACAGCTGCACACTAATGAACACATTCCAAAGTGATGGCAAATGCACTCCAGGGAATCCTAGCATCTCAAGCTACTTTAAAAATAAGTAAATAAATAATGAAAAGACAAGTAACTGGGAATTTCTCTTTATAGAGAATAAGGGAATATGTAATGAGAACTCAAAGACAGGCTAGTGCTAAAAATAGCACAATATTGTTTACACAAATCAGTTCTAGTGATTAAAATACAGATGAAATGAATAGACCTCCTATTGTTTTTTTGCATCCAAACATCCCCCACTCTCCCCCCCCCCAAAAAAAAACAACAAAACAAAAACAAAGGGAAATAAAAGAAAACAAACCACCAGCAACAAAAAACTACAAGAAGAAGAAAACAAATCTCTGGGAAAATTTTATCCCTCGAGGAATCTCAAACCATGATGTGGTAAATGCTATGTCTTGCTGTTAAACTTTAAACTCATGAGAAGAGAAACATTGATATACTTGTATTTATATCTAGGGGGAAAAAAATCAGATCCATTCTCCGTAAGTACAGGAAATCCATAAATGATAAGTATATTTTGTAACATTTCCCATATTTGACTCAGAAAAAGCATTTGTCTCCAATATAGTCAATAAAGTCTGTGCAAGAAAATATACAATATCATCTGTAAATTACTGATACAACAGTAGGAAACAAATTACTGACTAGTGAAGAACACAATACCATACTGTTGAATTACTTTATGTAGTATTTTTAACAACTGTGTTTCTGAAGCAATCACATCAAACTGCTACCACATATAGTCAGTAAAACCATTAATATATGTCCTACTACAGAAGCAACTTTTTGCAAAGACAATAAGAGAAATGACAAAATCCCTTCCAATACAAAAGATGTCATTCTATCAAGAATTACAAAAATGAATATTTATGTATTGTTAAGTTGATTGAATGCATGTTTAAATTGGTGATTATCTGGATGTAGGTGCAGCATTTTTTCTGTCCCTAATCTGCCTTTTTTTTTTTTGCATGTTGTAGAAAAGCTGTGAAGTTTCTCATTTAATTTTGTAATGAAGAGTTAGATTGTTAACCTTGGTTTTTAAAAGAAACCTGAAAAAAGTTAGCCAACAGTAAAAACATAACCAAAATATGTTGGTTATTTATCTTCATTTATACTGGGTTTGATTTGTTAATTCTTGAACAGTTTTTTCATGAAAAAATATATTCTGCTCTCAGAGAAGAGTGAAAATATAATTAAAAGTAGAGAAAACCCTTCTCAAATCAAGAAAAAGTGCTTTAGATATCTGAGGGTCAATACTGAACTGTGATGAGAAAGTCCGGTTTCCTTTATTTTTTTCAAAAAAAGGTTTTCCTAGTAAGACAATATAAAGATAAAAGTTAAAATATTTCCTGTATGTTCTAGATTTAGTTTGGTCA